>NC_138776.1:27291460-27638960 GCF_965119305.1 Pelophylax lessonae
GTCTCCGGAGGGTCTGTGGAACGATCACTCGGTCTCCCCATAAAACACAGTTGCCAGACACAGTTAATTCCAGACGCCTACGGAAGTAAGGCTCATAATCCTGTGTGACAGTTGCAGGCCAACCGTACCGTACCCAGGAGAGTATTGTCTTAAGGAAGGTATCCTTGGCTGTATGGGCTGCTACTTCCCCGGAAGACAGAAAGGACAGGCTAGTGTAACGACAACTCTTGACAGGTGGAGAAGAGTCTGTTAATGTCCTTGTCAGACGGGACATGGCGTCTGCATTAGCGTTGGCATCATGGCTGCGATACTGGATTTTGTAGCTATATGCTCCCAAGAATAGGGCATAGCGTTGAAGACGGGCTGCAGTCGTCTGGGAGATGCCTTTGTCAGGGCTAAAGATCTGAAGGAGTGGTTTATGATCAGTCAGTATGGTGAATTCCCTACCATACAGGTAAAGATGAAACTTCTTAATTGCCCATATGAGCGCCAGAGCCTCTTTGTCAATGTGAGAGTAATTGCTTTCTGCTTTTGTCAAGGACCTGGAGGCGAATGCCACAGGTTTCTCTGACCCATCTGGTAAAACGTGAGATAGTACAGCCCCTAGACCATAGGGTGAGGCATCACAAGCCAAGGTGAGAGGCCTTTGGAGGTCATAGTGCACGAGCATGCGTGACGCCAACAGCTTTCGCTTAGAAACTTCAAAAGCACGTTGGCATGCAGCCGACCAGTTCCATCTGGAGTGTTTCTCCAAAAGCTTGTTTAATGGAAACAAAGTGTGTGCTAGATCCGGCAGGAATTTGTGGTAATAGTTCAGCAAGCCCAGGTATGATCGCAGCTGCTGGACGTTGGTCGGGGCTGGAGCTTTTACTAAAGCATCAACTTTGGCTTCCGTGGTGTGTATACCCTCTGCATCCACAAGGTGGCCACAAAACTCCAATTTAGGTACCATGAATTGGCATTTCGCTAAGTTCACTTTTAGACCCTGCTCTTGGAGTCTGGCCAACACAAGCTCCACGTTACGCTTGTGTTCCTGGTCCGTCAGGCCCGTGATGAGCATGTCATCTAACAGGCACTGTGTGAAAGGAATGTCCGCCAAAATCTCATCCATTTTGCGTTGCCAAATGGCTGGGGCGGAGGCTACCCCAAACACCATCCGATTGTATTCATACAGTCCTTTGTGAGTGTTGATTGTTAGAAACTTGCGGGACGAAGGGTGGACCTCAAACTGTAAATAAGCTTGCCTGAGATCAAGCTTGGTGAACTTTTGACCTCCTGCAAGAGAGGCAAAAATGTCATCTACTCTGGGTAGGGGATACTGGTCTATCTCCAGTTGAGAATTTAGTGCCATGCGGAAATCGCCACAAATGCGTAATTCCCCATTCGCTTTCTTTACTGGTACAACTGGTGATGCCCACTCGCTGTGCTCTACCTTTGAGATGACACCTTGTTCCTCCAGCCGGCTTAGTTCAGCTTCCACACCTGCTCGGAGTGCGAAAGGTACCGTCCGAGCTTTGAAGAACCTAGGCTGGGCATTGGGTTTCAGCCTGAGTCTCACACAGTCATGCTTTATTTTTCCCAAATAGTTATCAAAGACTTGCGGGAATCGCTGTTTCAGGGACTTCACCCATCCCTCTTCATCCCCTGATGGGATGGTCACGGTGTTGCAGGGGTTAATGGCGATGTCTGGCATGCCAAAGTGAGCAATCCAGTCTCTCCCAAAAAGAGGGGGTCCCCCATGTTCTAGGATATATAATGGCATTCTCTTTGTCTGACCCTTGTAGGATACCTGTACTTTCACGTACCCCAGTGGGTGGAGTATCTGCTTTGAATATGTCTGCAGTTTGATTGGTGTTGGACGGACAGTTGTTCGGATCAGAAGTTTTCTCCATTGTTTCTGGGTGATAACTGAAACTGCTGCTCCTGTGTCTACATCCATCTTGAGTTTCTTTCCTTCCACGGTTACCTCTACAGTCATTGCAGAGGGTGCTGAATGCATATGATGTATGTCCAATCTGTGGAGCACTTCCTCATCCTCTGATTCAGATGACGATGTATATCTTCCCACCATATATGCCTTTGTCCTGGGGTTCAGAGGTTGTTTATTTCGCACCTTCTTACTACGGCAGACTCGTTTCAGATGGCCTGCCTTTCCACAATTATGACAGAGCTGATCCTTAAACCGGCAGACTTTGTGATCATGGTCTGTATTCCCACAACGGTAGCAAGCTGACGTCCTGGTTGGTGAGGTTCTATATTTACAGTTAGCTGCAGTTTGCTTGACTGCTGTTCTGAAAACTTCCTCTTTAACCTCTTCCCTTCTGCTCTGGGGGTTCAAAGCTTCTGTATCTTTCACAGCCATTTCCATCACTGAAGCTATCTCAATTGCCTTTGTAAGGGTAAGGTCTTTCTCTGTTAACAGTCTCTTTTGGCTAGACTCACTATTCAGTCCCATGACAAACTTATCCCTCAGTGCAGTTGGTAAATACTCCCCAAAAGAACAAGTTGAGGCTAGTCTGCGAAGGGCGAGCACATAAGCCTTAATATCTTCACCTGGCTGCTGCTGCCGCTGATAGAACCTGAATCTTTCTGCAATCTCTAGTGGTTTAGGCTGGAAGTGATTTCCTAACAGTGTCAGGAGCTCTGCCAAAGTCTTAGTTGCTGGTTTTTCAGGGAAAAGGAGATCCCTAAGAGTGTCATATGTCCTAGCACCAACCACTGTCAGAAACACTGCTACTTGCCTGTCGCCTGGGATGGCATTTGCACAGAAATATTGTTCTAATCTTTCAATCCAAGAAATCCACGTTGTCTGTTCGCCATCAAATTCACTTAATGTCCCGATCAATGACATTTTCCTGCTGGGCTCTGTGGGTGTTTGTATTCCTGACAATCCAGAGTTTTTTTTTTTCTTCCTTTCCTTTCTCACACGGATAGTAACCTTGTAAATCCCATCCTCGTCGCCACTGTTATATTCTCCGTGTTGTGAGAGACACAGGACTCTGGTCTGGAACAACGGTTGTTTATTCAGGACTCACTGTACAGCATTACAGGACAGCTCTGCATATCATACATCTCTACATGTGTCTAAAGATGGCCACTCTGCCCCTTGACCCTTGTCATCACTCCTGGGTGGAGCCAGCCTTAAAGTGACAGTACATGTGAAACCCTTCAGGTATAACAGTGTGTCAGGTAGGTCAGTCAGTGTGTGTGTGTCAGGTAGGTGTGTGTGTGTGTCAGGTAGGTCAGTCAGTGTGTGTGTGTCAGGTAGGTGTGTGTTTGTGTCAGGTGTGTGTGTGTGTCAGGTAGGTCAGTCTGTGTGTGTGTGTGTGTGTGTGTGTGTGTGTGTGTGTGTGTGTGTCAGGTAGGTCAGTCAGTGTGTGTGTGTCAGGTAGGTCAGTCAGTGTGTGTGTGTGTGTCAGGTAGGTGTGTGTGTGTCAGGTGTGTGTGTGTGTGTGTCAGGTAGGTCAGTCAGTGTGTGTGTGTCAGGTAGGTCAGTCTGTGTGTGTGTGTCAGGTAGGTCAGTGTGTGTGTGTGTGTCAGGTAGGTCAGTCAGTGTGTGTGTGTCAGGTAGGTCAGTGTGTGTGTGTGTCAGGTAGGTCAGTCAGTGTGTGTGTGTGTCAGGTAGGTCAGTCAGTGTGTGTGTGTGTGTGTGTGTCAGGTAGGTCAGTCAGTGTGTGTGTGTGTGTGTCAGGTAGGTCAGTCAGTGTGTGTGTGTCAGGTAGGTCAGTCAGTGTGTGTGTGTGTGTCAGGTAGGTCAGTCAGTGTGTGTGTGTGTCAGGTAGGTCAGTCAGTGTGTGTGTGTGTGTCAGGTAGGTGTGTGTGTCAGGTAGGTGTGTGTGTGTGTGTGTCAGGTAGGTGTGTGTGTCAGGTAGGTGTGTGTGTGTGTGTGTGTGTGTGTGTGTGTGTCAGGTAGGTCAGTGTGTGTGTGTGTGTGTGTGTGTGTGTGTGTGTGTGTGTCAGGTGTGTGTGTGTGTGTCAGGTAGGTCAGTCAGTGTGTGTGTGTGTGTGTGTGTGTGTGTGTGTGTGTGTGTGTGTGTGTCAGGTAGGTCAGTCAGTGTGTGTGTGTGTGTGTGTGTGTGTCAGGTAGGTGTGTGTGTGTGTCAGGTAGGTCAGTCAGTGTGTGTGTGTGTGTGTGTGTCAGGTAGGTCAGTCAGTGTGTGTGTGTGTGTGTGTGTGTCAGGTAGGTCAGTCAGTGTGTGTGTGTGTGTGTGTCAGGTAGGTGTGTGTCAGGTAGGTGTGTGTGTGTCAGGTAGGTCAGTCAGTGTGTGTGTGTGTCAGGTAGGTCAGTCAGTGTGTGTGTGTGTGTGTGTGTGTGTGTCAGGTAGGTCAGTGTGTGTGTGTTTGTGTGTGTGTGTGTGTGTGTCAGGTAGGTGTGTGTGTGTCAGGTAGGTCAGTCAGTGTGTGTGTGTGTGTCAGGTAGGTCAGTCAGTGTGTGTGTGTGTGTGTGTGTGTGTGTGTGTGTGTGTGTGTCAGGTAGGTCAGTCAGTGTGTGTGTGTGTGTGTGTGTGTATCAGGTAGGTCAGTCAGTGTGTGTGTGTCAGGTAGGTGTGTGTGTGTGTGTCAGGTAGGTCAGTCAGTGTGTGTGTGTGTGTCAGGTAGGTGTGTGTGTGTGTGTCAGGTAGGTCAGTCAGTGTGTGTGTGTGTGTGTGTGTGTGTGTGTCAGGTAGGTGTGTGTGTGTCAGGTAGGTCAGTCAGTGTGTGTGTGTCAGGTAGGTCAGTCAGTGTGTGTGTGTGTGTGTGTGTGTGTGTGTGTGTGTGTGTGTGTCAGGTAGGTGTGTGTGTGTCAGGTGTGTGTGTGTGTCAGGTAGGTCAGTCAGTGTGTGTGTGTCAGGTAGGTCAGTGTGTGTGAGTGTGTGTGTGTGTGTGTCAGGTAGGTCAGTCAGTGTGTGTGTGTGTGTCAGGTAGGTCAGTCAGTGTGTGTGTGTGTGTGTCAGGTAGGTCAGTCAGTGTGTGTGTGTGTGTGTGTGTCAGGTAGGTCAGTCAGTGTGTGTGTGTGTGTCAGGTAGGTGTGTGTGTGTGTGTGTGTGTGTGTGTGTGTGTGTGTGTGTGTGTGTGTGTCAGGTAGGTGTGTGTGTGTGTGTGTGTGTGTCAGGTAGGTCAGTATAAGACTGGGGTAAGTCAGTGTAGTGGTTTTGGTAGGTCATTGTAGAGGCAGGTAGGTCATATGCGTTACATGGGCAGGGCAAAGGGGGTGGAGTTAAGGGCATAGCCAGGGGGGCGGCAAAATGAGGTTTCACCTAGGGTGTCAAAAATCCTTGCACCGGCCCTGTGCACAGCGGAGCGGCATTACGTCATGGAGAGTGTGTGGCACGCATCTGCGCAGTGCGCACCATGCACCAGCCCGCCCCAGCCTGTCCGAAAGCGCGCGAGTGGCGTGACTGGTGGTTGACCGAACGGATGTACGTGTCAGACTCAGCACAGCAGTCACGCTGTCCACACTGGGTGTCTGGCTTGTCGGGACTTGGGGAACGGGACGGGACAGGACGTCCGGACCAGACGGTGAGGTGGCCGCGGCGGCGGAGGCAAGGCCAAGTGGAGGAGTCTCAGACTGAGGAGTGAGGAGCCGAGCCAGGCCAGCAGCCAGCCAGCCACCAGCAGCAGCAGGACACGAGGAGCAGCCGCAGGCTGGCATCGGCTTAGAGGTGGCACTGGCAGCCTCAGCCTGCTTGGGAGGTGAGTCACTGGAGCAGTGAGACTGAGTCCACTCACTGCCCAGCCATTTGTAATAATGCATCATACCACCCTCACACGCACACCCAACAATTGTCAATGTGGATTTGGACAGTGCTTGACATGCCAAGCTGACAGAATTTTACAGCTGAACAATGCTCTAAAATTCTGTCAGCATACTCAGCATGTCAGCCCACATTGTCATTTTCAGGGGTATGAGGGTGGTATGAGATGCAAATGTGCAATGGACTCACATTGAGTCCACTGCACATTTGCATCTCATACCACCCTCACCCCTGAAAATGACAATGTGGGCTGACATGCTGACCGAATTTATTGAACTGCTCCACTAGTGCCATCTCTAAAACCGATGTCCCCAGGCCTGCTCCTTGTGTGCTGGCTGTGTCTGGTTCCATTGCTGCGTACTGCTGCCTCGCCTTACAGGTGACTCCGCTAATGCTGTCCGCATGCTCTGGGGCTTCAAATATATAAACATGAAATATTCGTGACTGATGCCCATTGTCAGGAATATTTTATGTTTATGTCTTTGGCCAATTTTTCACAAATGTTTCATGTTTTATGCTATTGATGGCCCAGAGCGTGTGGACGACATCAGTGGAGTCACCGGTAAGGCGAGGCAGCAGCACGCAGCAGAGGAGCCAGACACAGCCAGCACACAAGGAGCAGGCCCGGGGACATCGGTTTTAGAGGTGGCAGGTAAGTGGAGCAGTGAGTCCACTGCACATTTCCTTTCTCGTACCACCCTCACCCCCTGAAAATGACAATGTGGACTGACCCGCTTACAGAACTTTACAGTTGAACATGGCAAACATGTATGTCTGTAAGTTTGCTATGTCCAGCTGTAAAATTCTGTCAGCATGTCAGTCCACATTGTCATTTAAGGCTTATGTTTTTAATATCCATTGTCAGGAATGCTTATCTCTGGGGAATTCACAGGGGCTGGGATAGTGTTAGTGGGGAGTGGGGCAGTAGTTGGTGGGATGGGAGTCTGTCAGTAAGGGGGGGGCAGTAGTTAGTGGGATGCGGGGCAATAGTTGGTGGGGTGGGGGGTCTGTCAGTGAGTGATGGGTCAGTAGTTGGGGGGGGGGGTCTGTCAGTGAGTGATGGGTCAGTAGTTGGTGGGGGGTCTGTCAGTGAGTGATGGGTCAGTAGTTGGGGGGGGGGTCTGTCAGTGAGTGATGGGTCAGTAGTTGGTGGGGGTCTGTCAGTGAGGGGTGGGGCAGTAGTTGGTGGCACCAAGTATTTCCCGTGAAACGTTGACGCTCATGTGTATTGTATTTTCAACAAATAAAACAAAGTGAATTTGTAACAAGGCCTCTGGAGTGCATTCTATTATAGATAGATAGAGTGTGCGTGTGTGTATCTATATATATATATATATATATATATATATATATATATATATATATATATATATATATAGCGTTTTTATAGTTGGCCCCCCTACTTTTGTCCCTGTCCCCCCATGTGCCCCCCCTAAATATGAAAGCTGGAGACGCCACTGCACATGGTAAACATACATTATGGAATTGGAAGACTATCAACAGGACAGTCTCAAACAACAGCCTCTTATTCAGGTAAATGCCAAATACAAACATTTCAAAGATTTAAAATTATAACAAACATGTCAAGATTTAAAATTGCACACACCCATAAAATGGTGACAAACTACAGTACCTAAAACTTTCCATAGGTGACACTTTAAGAGTCTTTACAGGTTATTATTGTTTGTACTCTGACATTCGTGGTGATACCTCATATGTATGGAAAAATCACTGTTTACAATTCTCTGCTGGACCTACGAGCACATTTGCATTTATGTGTGTACACAGGGGAACAGGGCTGTTTTAAAAAAAAATGCAGTTATTTTGATTTATTTTATTAAAATTTATTAATTTACACTTTTTTTTTTACATTTTTTCATTAAATTTTATTAAATTTAAATGTAATAAAAATGCAAATAATGTAACTAAATTATATTTAAATCAAAATAAATGTTATTATCACAAGCCCCCTTGCTTTGGGCAGGTTACAGGTACTCTTTATGCAGACATCAGGGGTCTGTTACAGCCAGGGAATGACAGCTCTGAAATCCGAAGTGACAAAATCCTTGCTGTTCTTGGTTTCATTCATCATAGAGGAGATGGAGGAATGAAGGTTCCTCCATGTCCTCTGCAGGAAGCTGTCCTGATTGCTTACCACAGTCTAGAGCAGCAGTTCCCAAACTGTGGGTCGCGAGGCAAGTTTGAGTGGGTCGCGCTGAGCGACCCGCTCAAACTGTAGAAAGCCAGAGCTGCAGCGGCTCCCATAAAAGAAATGGCTGCGTGTCCACTGCGCATGTGCCGTCGATACCGCTCGGGAGGCCGTACTCGCTCGAGCAGGCGGCACATGTGCAGTGACGCAGCGGCCGGGCGGCGCCATTTTTAAAAGGAAGGCGCATCACGGATGGGTAAATAAGACCCCTCCTGCACCATGCCCACAGCCCTACATCTCCTGCACCATGCCAACAGTCCTGCATCTTCTGCACCATGCCCACAGTCCTGAATCTCCTGCACCATGCCCACAGTCCTGAATCTCCTGCAATATGCTCAAAGCCTTGCACTATGCCCACAGCCCCTGTATCTCCTGCACCATGCCCACAGCCCTGCATCTCCTGCACCATGTCCACAGTCCTGCACCATGCCCACAGCCCTGCATCTCCTGCACCATGCCCACAGTCCTGCACCATGCCCACAGTCCTGACTCTCCTGCACCATGCCCACAGCCCTGCATCTCCTGCACCATGCCCACAATCCTGCACCATGCCCACAGCCCTGCATCTCCTGCACAATGCCCATAGCCCTGCACCATGCCCACAGCCCTGCATCTCCTGCACCATGCCCACAGTCCTGAATCTCTGGCACCATGCTCACAGCCCTGCACCATGCCCACAGCCCTGCATCTCCTGCACAATGCCCATAGCTCTGCACCATGACCACAGCCCTGCATCTCCTGCACCATGCCCACAGTCCTGAATCTCCTGCACCATGCTCACAGCCCTGCATCTCCTGCACCATGCCCACAGTCCTGAATCTCCTGCACCATGCTCACAGCCCTGCACCATGCCTACAGCCCTGCATCTCCTGCACCATGCCCACAGCCCTGCATCTCCTGCACCATGCCCACAGTCCTGCACCATGCCCACAGCCCTGCATCTCCTGCACCATGCCCACAGCCCTGCATCTCCTGCACCATACCCACAGTCCTGCACCATGCCCACAGCCCTGCATCTCCTGCATTATGCCCACAGCCCTTGTATCTCCTGAACCATGCCCACAGTCCTGCAGCATGCCCACAGCCTTGCATCTCCTGCACCATGCCCGTAGCCCTGCACCATGCCCACAGCCCTGCAACTCCTGCACCATGCCCACAGCCCTGCATCTCCAGCACCATGCCCACAGCTCTGCATCTCCTGCATTATGCCCACAGCTCCTGTATCTCCTGCACCATGGCTACAGCCCCTGCATCTCTTGCACCATGCCCACAGCCCTGCATCCCCTGCACCATGCCCACAGCCCTGCATCTCCTGCACCATGCCTACAGTCCTGCACCATGCCCACAGACCTTAATCTCCTGCACCATGCTCACAGCCCTGCACCATGCCCACAGCCCTGCATCTACTGCACCATGCCCACAGTCCTGCACCATGCCCACAGTCCTGCACCATGCCCAAAGCCCTGCACCATGCCAACAGTCCTGCGCCATGCCCACAGCCCTGCATCTCCTGCACCATGCCCACAATCCTGCACCATGCCCACAGTCCTGCACTATGCCCACAGCCCTGCATCTCATGAACCATGTCTGCAGCCCTGCACCATGCCCACAGCCCTGCATCTCATGCACCATGCCCGTAACCCTGCACCATGCCCACAGCCCTGCATCTCCGGCACCATGCCCACAGCCCTGCATCTCCGGCACCATGCCCACAGTCCTGCATCTCCTGCACCATGTCCGCAGCCCTTGCATCACGAAAGAGTGGGACACAGCACTTCTGTATGTCAGAATCTACATTCAGTGAGTAACCATTTCTATGCAATGTTTTGCAAATCTTATGCATTTTTTTTGTGCCATGTTGTGCCAATTCTATGGCCCTAAAGCTTATTACCATGTTGTGCCAATTTTATGCCCTAACATCCCCCTCCCTTTAAAATATGCATTATTATTATTATTTGCATTTATATAGCGCCAACAAATTTATATAGCGCTTTACAATATTCAATTACAAGCAAGTGGGTCCCGAAAAATATCTGTATTCAGAAGTGGGTCTCGGCCCAAAAAAGTTTGGGAAGCCCTGGTCTAAAGAAAAGGGAAAGCCCGGAAACCACCGTGGAGAGCAGCGAGGGAGGTTGGGGAGAGGTCTGTCCCTGCACTGTAGAAACAATGACAAATCATTTTTACATATCAGGCAATTGCCAGCCTATATCTATTCTTGTATATTTGTGCCGATGTGATTTAGGCATCTCATATTGTGAGTGTATTTCTTTGATTATTTGGTTTTGCACAATATTATTTTTGCACCTTATGAACTGGAGCATTTTGTATTGTTGCACATGAACTTTGAATTTATTATCAAAGCACTTTTATATGTTTGGGTTTTTTTTGTTTTTTTTTATGTGATATATGGAATTTGGATCTATTTATACACTGCTCAAAAAAAATGAAAGGAACACTTTTTAATCAGAGTATAGCATCAAGTCAATCAACTTCTGGGATATTGATCCAGTCAGTTAAATAGCAGAGGGGTTGTTAATCAGTTTCAGCTGCTTTTCTGTTAGTGAAATAACTAACAAGGTGCACTAGATGGGCAACAATGAAATTACCTAAAAAAAATTTGTGATTTTACAGGTGGAGGCCTCTCTCATTTTTTTTACCATACTCATCTTTTCTGACTGCTTTTCACTAGTTTTGCATTTGGCTAGGATCAGGTTGACTACTGGTAGCATGAGGCAATACCTGGACCCTATAGAGGTTGCGCAGGCAGTCCAACTCCTCCAGAATGGCACATCAATACGTGCCATTGCCAGAAGGTTTGCTGTGTCTCCCAGCACAGTCCCAAGAGCATAGAGGAGATTCCAGGAGACAGGCAGCTACTCCAGGAGAACTAGACAGGGCCATAGAAGGTCTCTATCCTATCAGCTGGACCAGGATTTGCTCCTTTGGGCAAGGGGGAACAGGATGAACACTGCCAAAACCCTAAAAAATGACCTCCAGCAGGCCACTGGTGTGAATGTCTGACCAAACAATCAGAAACAGACTTCATGAGGGTTACCTGAGGGCCTGATGTCCTCTAGTGGGCACTGTGCTCACTAGCCAGCACCATGGAGCTCAATTGGCATTTGCCATTGAACACCAGAATTGGCAGGTCTGCCACTGGTGCCCTGTGCTTTTCACAGATGAGAGCAGGTTCACCCTGAGCATATGTGACAGAGGTCAAAGGTTCTGGACAAGCCGCAGAGAAGGTTATGCTTCCTGTAGCATCGTTCAGCATGACTGGTTGGTGGTGGGTCAGTGATGGTCTGGGGAGGCATATCCATGGAGGGACGCACAAACCTCTACAGGCTAGACAATGGCACCTTGACTGCTATTAGGTATCAGGATGAAATCCTTGGATAAATTGTCAGACCATACACTGGTGCAGTGAGTCCTGGGTTCCTTCTGGTGCACGACAATGCCTGGCCTCATGCGTCAAAAGTATGCAGCCAGTTCCTAGAGAATGAAGAAATTGGTACCATTAAATGGCCTCTATTCTTTCCTGACCTAAATCCAATAGAACACCTCTGGGACATTATGTTTCGGTCCATCTGACGCCTCCAGGTTGCACCTCAGTCTGTTCAGGGGTTTAGTGATGCCCTGGTCCAGATCTGGGAAGAAATACCCCAGGACACTATCCGTTGTCTCATTAGGAGCATGCCCCAACATTGTCAGGCATGCAAACAAGTACATGAGGGCCATACAAACCACGGAGTACCATTTTGAGTTGCTGCAATAAAATTTCACCAAAATGGACTAGCCTGCTGCATACATTTTTAACTTTGATTTTCGGGGTGTCTTTGAGTTCAGCCCTCTGTAGTTTGATATTTCATATATATGAATATATATGATATTTCATATATATAATTTTCATTTCCATCAAATGATGTGGCATCCTTTCGATCCTAACACATTGCCCAGTCCATATCAGAATAGATATCCAGCATGAGATTTTTCCCCATTGAGATCTGATGTGTTTTCAAAGTGTTCCTCTAATTTTTTTTTAAACCGTATATATTTGGTCACTTTACTAAGTTTTTTTTTTTTTTTTTCCATAAAAAGTTTTTATTGAAAAGCAAATTATACAGGATACAGAAAGTCACACAATATCAATGCTAGGAAACATATTTCTCTATATTTTTTTTTTTTTTTCTCTTCTTAACTCTTCATATCAAGCAAACAAAAAGGCTTCAAGGATAAAGAGGACACAAAAAAGGAAAAGAAAAGAAAGAGGAAAAAAAAGGGAAGACATCAGTGCGGCTTGAGCCATACTAAAGACCGTGAAACAATGATTACCTGAGAAAAAGTCTGTGTTACAGCTCAAAATACACTAGCCTGGAAACAAATACCACTACTGGTTAGGAACAGTCTATACAGGTGTAATACTGGTACCATAAGAGCATGTAGCTATTATTGAAACATATAGGTCATAAGCACATAGGTAGTATCAATGAGGTTTAGCCAGGTTGTTGTGTGTCAGCGGGGAGCTTCTTAAGGAGCCTATGTATGAAGGCAACCTTACTATGGAGCTCTAGAATGTGTGGACTGGCAGTAATCTGTATAAGGATGTTATGGATCCAGTATGGCTCGATTTCTCACCAGCACAATACTTACTGCATTGGTCCACTTCTCAGTGGGGGAGTTATAGAAAATCACTGGCTATGCACATGGTGACTGCTGCTAAACTCTGTGTCCCATGTCACTGGAAATCATCCACAATCCCCTCCATCAAAGAGTGGTGTAAGCGTCTGAATCACATTGAACAAATGGAGGAATTGATCAGCATTGCCCATGATAGATACTCAGAATTTGCTGCAACTTGGCAGGATTGGACAAGATTCAAACATTCGGCGACTTATGCTTCAATCACGACCCCTACTTAGAATCTGATTTTCAAGTACATTCTTTGAAAGTAATTTCTGTGATGAGACATCCCCCCCCTCCTTCCCCCCCCCCGAGGGACTGGAAGTTTACGTTACCAGACATTCTGCCCCCTTGTGTCCTTCCCTCCCTTCTTTTCTCCCTCCCCACTCCCCAATCCGTCTGTTTATCTTTCCCTCCCCTCCCCTCCCAGCCCCTCCTTCCCTTCTCCATGAGTGGCGGACATCCGATTCTTAACATCCTTCCGAGCCATACTGGATCCATAACATCCTTTACTAAGTTTTATGGAATTTGTATTTATTCATAGTGGTAACACAAGCTCATTGACACTTTGGAGATCTTTTTTAGCACTTTATTGATAAGTACATAGCTTTAGAGTACACATAATAGATAGGAGCACTTCCTTATTTCTCTTATATGTTTTTGTCCTATTGTGACATTGACAGGTAGCTGCTGGTAAGAAAATGTAGTTAATTTTTTTCTGGTTGTGGTGCAGGTGTTTATTGGATTATATATTTTAAAATAAAGGTTTGGCTCACCGCCAGTAAGGCCCCTTTCACACAATCAGACCGATCGGGTCCACCTGTCTGTTTTTCAGGCAGACCCGATAGGGCCACCTATTGTCCTCTATGGGGAGGCGGATGTCCGCTGACAGCCGCCTGGCATCCAATCCGACAAAATCACCTGAAAACAGACATATGGCGATACGTTTGCCACCCGTCCAGCGGGCCAGATGACAATCGGATGGAAACGGATATACAGTCTGTTTCTATCCAACCGCCCCATAGAGGAGAGTGGGCTCCGTCCTTGTCTGCTCTGCATAGCGGAGCGGACAGGACCTGTCATCCGCCTGCTCAGCGGGGATCAGCCAAGAGATCCCCCGCTGAGCAGGCTCACTCTGCTCGGGTAGATCCCCCCTGAGTAAAAGGGGACTAACACTTGTCCCTTAACGGGGCTTTTTAAAGAGGAAGTAAACTTCCATCTTTAAGTTTTACCTATACTGTAGGTAAGCCTATATTAGGGCTTACCTACAGGTAGTGTAAATACCTCCCAAACATGCACCGTTTAGGAGATATTTACTGAGCTTGCAGCCGTCACTGGCGCATATGCTCTGAAGGAATGGCCACCCATGCTGTTTCTTCAGAGCAGTGTGCCATGACTGGTGGCTCCCGTGCGCAGGAGTGACGTCATCGCGGCTGCGGCCAGTCACAGAGCCGGAGCCTCGAACCCAGAAGTAATGACCAGGTAGAGACGGATGCTGCCTTCAGCGATGGCATTATATCGCTGGAACGCTTAGTTTTCAGGTAAAATTAACATAATGCCTTCGCCTTGCAGGTAAGAAAAAAAAAAAAGTGCAGCAATTTTCAACCGCTTTAGGGTCCTTTCACACTAGTGTTTGAATGTGATGATGCGCTTTTCAATGTATAATGAATATATTCAACCTATATATCCTAAACACAATAAACATAAAAGATAAATGTGAAGTTATAAAAACCAAAAGTGATTTTTCAAATAAAATTCCAATAATCTGTGAACAAAAATGTTCAACCGTGTGTGAGTGAAAAAAATTCACACATGAAGATTATAATAGTCCTTCAAAGTATTGTGATATCAATAAAGACAAATAAAATTGTGATGAAGAGTCCAATAACAAATTAATGAAGTGATTGAGTGATCCCTCCACCTGGTGAAATGCCTCCTTACCCGGCGGAAAAAAGGTAAGTGCCTGATAAAAGATTCCTGTGATGGTGATTTGTATGTATCCTAGTATACACCTGCAAACGTGTGCGGTCTCCCAGGTGATAAAAGCTTAAAAAGCCTCTTACCAGATGACAAAGAAAAGACAGCCTCTCGGTCGGCAGATAAAAACTGCGGGCACTTTTCCTGTCTCCTTATGTTAACATGGATGGCTCCCACGGTATTCCTGTGTGCAGAGCGTCCGCTACAAGCTGAGGATCCTGGCCAGGTGATAGAGGGGCACCACGGAGTGTCCTCAGGGCCCTGCTCTGTATGGGGGCCCCTGGAGGACTCCTGAGAGAAGTGTGAGTGGGGGATGTGAGGCCTGAGCTCTCCTCACCTGACTGCTGATTGTGAGCACGTTTGCAGGTGTATACTAGGATTCATACAAATCACCATCACAGGAATCTTTTATCAGGCACTTACCTTTTTTCCGCCGGGTAAGGATCACTCAATCACTCATCACTTCATTGATTTGTTATTGGACTCTTCATCACAATTTTATTTGTCTTTATTGATATCACAATACTTTGAAGGACTATTATAATCTTCATGTGTGAATTTTTTTCACTCACACACGGTTGAACATTTTTACATTTTTGTTCACAGATTATTGGAATTTTATTTGAAAAATCACTTTTGGTTTTTATAACTTCACATTTATCTTTTATGTTTATTGTGTTTAGGAAATATAGGTTGAATATATTCATTATACATTGAAAAGCACACCATCACATTTAAACACATCATTTTTCTTTATTCTGGTAGCAGCCTTTCACTCAATCAGCGCACCCTTTTTTTTCCCCCATTTATACATTTCACACTAGTGGTGTGTTCGGCAGACTCCGTTTTTGTCAGCGGGGATCGATCCGCCAATCGCCGCTGAGCAGGCAGATGACAGCTCCGTCTCCACTTAATTTGCAGAGATAGAGCTGTTAGATCCCCACTCTCCTCTTTGGGAGATCTGATGAAAATGGACCACCTGTCCATTTTCATCCAATCCTATCCAATCCGATCCTCCAGACGGATGGAAAATAGGGTTTCCACGGACAGGATCGGATCAGATAGCAGCGGGTGTCAGTGGACACGTCTCCGCTGACATCCTCTTCTCCATAGAGGTACATGGAGCATCCGATCAGGTCAGCCTGAAAAAAGTGACAGGTGGACCTGATCGGAAAGCCCCTGTGAAAGGAAGTCTCCACAGTTCTAATCTCCACTGCTCACTAATTTGTTTTGTGCTGTGCTCCATCTCACAGACATCTGTTGGCTGATTCCTGTTCCTCTTCTGGACTTCCCTGAAGATGGGTTAACCTTTTAGGACCAAAGTCCATGTAATCAGAGTTTGGAGGCTTTTTCGTACCCAGAGTCTCTCTGAACCTTTAAATTTCAGATTTTCAGATCCAAATGAGGACTTACCAATCCTGAGAACACTGCCAACCAGCCTTCTCCCCTCACCCTGCATGTGTGAAAACCCCTGAGTACACAAACCATCTCTTATTGTCACCTTCAGAGGGACCATAACCCAAATAACAGGGACATTTATCTCCCATTTTGGACACATCCCTGGCATCCTGTGCATTATATATAAATATATATATATATATATATATATACAAACCCAATTCCAAAAAAGTTGGGACATGGTACAAATTGTGAGTAAAAAAGGAATGGACTAATTTACAAATATCATAAACGTATATTTTATTCACAATATAATATAGATAACATATCAAATGTTGAAAGTGACATAGGCAATTGGCAACATGATTGGGTATAAAAAGAGCCTCTCAGAGTGGCAGTGTCTCTCAGAAGTCAAGATGGGCAGAGGATCACCAATTCCCCCAATGCTGCGGCGAAAAATAGTGGAGCAATATCAGAAAGAAGTTTCTCAGAGAAAATTTGCAAAGAGTTTGAAGTTCTCATCATCTACAGTGCATAATATCATCCAAAGATTCAGAGAATCTGGAACAATCTCTGTGCGTAAGGGTCAAGGCGGGAAAACCATACTGGATGCCCTTGATCTTCGGGCCCTTAGACGGCACTGCATCACATACAGGAATGCTACTGTAATGGAAATCACAACATGGGCTCAGGAATACTTCCAGAAAACATTGTCGGTGAACACAATCCACCGTGCCATTCGCAGCTGCCAGCTAAAACTCTATAGGCCAAATAAGAAGCCATATCTAAACACGATCCAGAAGCGCAAGCGTTTTCCCTGGGCCAAGGCTCATTTAAAATGGACTGTGGCAAAGTGGAAAACTGTTCTGTGGTCAAACGAATCAAAATTTGAAGTTCTTTTTGGAAAACTGGGACGCCATGTCATCCGGACTAAAGAGGACAAGGACAACCCAAGTTGTTATCAGCGCTCAGTTCAGAAGCCTGCATCTCTGATGGTATGGGGTTGCATGAGCGCGTGTGGCATGGGCAGCTTACACATCTGAAAGGCACCATCAATGCTGAAAGGTATATCCAAGTTCTAGAACAACATATACTCCCATCCAGATGTCGTCTCTTTCAGGGAAGACCTTGCATTTTCCAACATGACAATGCCGGACCACATACTGCATCAATTACAACATCATAGCTGCGTAAAAGAAGGATCCGGGTACTGAAATGGTGAGTCTGCAGTCCAGATCTTTCACCCATAGAAAACACTTGGAGCATCATAAAGAGGAAGATGCAACAAAGAAGACCTAAGACAGTTGAGCAACTAGAAGCCTGTATTAGACAAGAATGGGACAACATTCCTATTCCTAAACTTGAGCAACTTGTCTCCTCAGTCCCCAGACTTTTGCAGACTGTTATAAAAAGAAGGAGAGGGGATGCCGCACAGTGGTAAACATGACCTTGTCCCAACTTTTTTGAGATGTGTTGATGCCATGAAATTTAAATTCAACTTATTTTTCCCTTAAAATGCTAAAATTTCTCAGTTTAAACATTTGTAAAGTTATCTATGTTGCATTCTGAATAAAATATTGAAACGTCCACATCATTGCATTCTGTTTTTCTTCACAATTTGTACAGTGTCCCAACTTTTTTGGATTTGGGTTTGTGTATATATATATATTAGAAGATAGCAGTAAAAACCCAATCTACTATGCTCTCCTTACACTTTGGGGCTGAAGGCTATAAAATAACTCCACTCCAATCCGCAGCTCTGTAATTTCCTGAAAATGCAATATAACCACCTGGAGATGTTCTGTGCACAGAATCTGTACAGAGTGCCCCCAGAAACAAAATTTCCTGCTTGTGTGATTGGCTCACTGATTTTCCCAAAGTCTGCACTAAGATACAAGTCAAATTTCAGGCATCCTCTGCAACAAAATTATCATTTTTTGTGAGATACTCCCAATAGGTACACGTCTAAAGGGATGCAGGCTCAGCAGATTTCCTCATTAGTGCTCTGCAGGTGCACAGCTGATTGATAATTATGAAACCATTCCCATTAGACTCACTCTCCAACATGGGCACAGAGAAACACACAGGGATTTCTTCAGAATAACAAAAGGTAGGAATCTGCAACAAAGTTTGTTAAAATGCTTGTAATGTACAGAGATCACCCAGAGGGGAATGTTTTTTTCTCAACAAAAGTGGAGTTATGCTTTAACTCACACTGTAAACATTTATATTTTATATTACTGGTTTCCATCTCTCAGGATGGATACTAACCAAAGAAACTCCTTTGGATCCTTTCCCTTGACATCACATTTATTCTTAGAAGCCAAGTGTTTTGTTCTTTTTCTGTTCTGTTTGAAGGTTATGAAGAATAAACCACATATGTCGTAGGTAAAATGTTTAGGTGACCACACAGCAAGTTTTTTACACATATCTGGTTCAGAAGTTAAAAAAGCATTTGTTATTAATATTATTACCACTCTTGTGTTGGAATTGAAGAACAACCATGATTTGAAAAGGAGCGATTTACAAAAAAAAAAAAAAGCAGATGAACTAAACCACATTCACTTCAAACAGCAGATCAGATCAGATGATTGGTTATAGTCGTGGCCCGTTATACTTTTTTTTTAAGCTTTTAATGTATTGCAACTAGAAAATAATTATTTGTCCATCAGCAAAATGCATCTTTATTATGTATCTAAAAAAGGCGAAGGAAGTTCTTTAACCTCCCTGGCGGTATGATTCTTTCCAATTTTAGGTGCTGAAAGCGGTACAATTATTTTGCTAGTAATTCTTAAGGACGAGCAGCCAGTGGCGTAGCGTGGGGGGTGCAGCCGGTCATCTCGCACCGGGCGCAACATTTAGGGGGGCGCAAAATGATTCCCTTGCCATCCCGAGGGTCTGTGCTGCAGCTTGTTGCCTCCCCCAGACCCCTCCACCTCCGGTGAGGCATTAGGGCATTCCTCTCAGCGGCACCCTATTCCAGCTCCCCCTGCCCCAGGGCTCCTTTGGTCCAGTCTGTCCCTCTGGCGCGGGCTGTGAAACAGCGGAGGGGGAGGGGCAGTGCTCGGAGCAGTTATGGCCATGGGAGAGGTCAGAGGTGCAGTGGCTGCTAGCTGACCTCCCGGAGGCAGGGATACCAACGAGTGGCTGGATGGTGGGGGCTCCTACAATACTGCCCGCCCGCTGCTGGGGAGAGCTGTGATCAAATGGACGATGAGGCAGTAGAGAGGTAAGGAGAATGATGGATCCACCATCTGCATCGTACTGTGTGTGGAGGATGGGGGGTGAGTAGTGCAGGAAGTAGGTGTGTAAGGTATGTCAGTGTATGGGTCAGGTAGGTTAGTGTATGGGTCAGGTAGGTCAGTGTATGGGGCAGGTAGGTCAGTGTATGGGGCAGTGTAGGGGTCAGGTAGGTTAGTGTAGGGGTCAGGTAGGTTAGTGTAGGTGCCAGGTAGGTTAGTGTAGGGGTCAGGTAGGTTAGTGTATGGGTCAGGTAGGTTAGTGTAGGGGTCAGGTAGGTTAGTGTAGGGGTCAGGTAGGTTAGTGTATGGGTCAGGTAGGTTAGTGTAGGGGTCAGGTAGGTTAGTGTATGGGTCAGGTAGGTTAGTGTAGGGGTCAGGTAGGTTAGTGTAGGGGTCAGGTAGGTTAGTGTACAGTATAGGTCAGTGTAGGGGTCAGGTAGGTTAGTGTAGGTGCAAGGTAGGTTAGTGTAGGGGTCAGGTAGGTTAGTGTATGGGTCAGGTAGGTTAGTGTAGGGGTCAGGTAGGTTAGTGTATGGGTCAGGTAGGTTAGTGTAGGGGTCAGGTAGGTTAGTGTATGGGTCAGGTAGGTTAGTGTATGGGTCAGGTAGGTTAGTGTAGGGGTCAGGTAGGTTAGTGTATGGGTCAGGTAGGTTAGTGTAGGGGTCAGGTAGGTTAGTGTAGGGGTCAGGTAGGTTAGTGTATGGGTCAGGTAGGTTAGTGTACAGTATAGGTCAGTGTAGGGGTCAGGTAGGTTAGTGTAGGTGCCAGGTAGGTTAGTGTAGGGGTCAGGTAGGTTAGTGTAGGGGTCAGGTAGGTTAGTGTAGTGGTCATTTTAGGCATCAGGTAGGTTGGTGTATGGGTCAGGTAGGTTAGTGTATGGGGCAGGTAGGTTAGTGTATGGGTCAGTGTAGGGGTCAGGTAGGTTAGTGTAGGGGTCAGGTAGGTTAGTTTAGGGGTCAGGTAGGTTAGTGCAGTGGTCATTTTAGGCATCAGGTAGGTTGGTGTAGGGGTCAGGTAGGTCAGTGTAGGTAGGTCAGTGTAGGGGGTCAGGTAGGTTAGTGTAGGAGTCAGTGTAGGTAAGTCAGCGTAGATACGTTAGTGTAGGGGGCAGGTAGGTTAGTGTATGGGTCAGTGTAGGGGTCAGGTAGGTTAGTGTAGGGGTCAGGTAGGTTAGTTTAGGGGTCAGATAGGTTAGTGTAGGGGTCAGGTAGGTTAGTTTAGGGGTCAGGTAGGTTAGTGTAGTGGTCATTTTAGGCATCAGGTAGGTTGGTGTAGGGGGTCAGGTAGGTCAGTGTAGGTAGGTCAGTGTAGGGGGTCAGGTAGGTTAGTGTAGGAGTCAGTGTAGGTAAGTCAGCGTAGATATGTTAGTGTAGGGTTCAGGTAGGTTAGTGTAGGGGTCAGTGTAGGTAGGTTAGTGTAGGTAGGTCAGTGTATGGGTCAGGTAGGTCAGCGCAGGGGTCAGGAATGTCAGTGTAGGAGTCAAGTAGGTCAGAACTACTATACTACTGGAAGGGAGTGCTAATCCCCGGGTTAGGGGGCGCAAATGACTTACCTTGCCCCGGGTGCTGACAACCCACGCTACGCCACTGCGAGCAGCCCAAACCAACTATTTACATATGATTTTCTTTTACTGTGCATCCTTCTTTATAACATCTCGGGTATGACAACGTTTGAAACACAAAATCAAAAATTGTAATATAATAAATAACTATAAATAAGTATACATATATTATATATATATATGTGTGGGCCATTTCCGGCAATATCACAAGCGAGACACAAGGTGTCTCCATCTTTGGGGTGTTGAATGTTTGACCCCATCTTGGCGAGGGGCTAATTGGGTCAGGGAACTCTCTAAGTGTGAGACTAAGTGGATTTTCCTGACCCAATCCCTCGACCCGGTGGGGCTGAATATAGAGCTAGATATCAATTGCTTTATAAGTGATTACTAGTCCACTTTGTCTGTGATTGGTCTACTTTACCAGTGAATAGAGCTGATTTTATCTTTTTATGATGCATATTTATATATTGATTTTAAGTCAGTTTATTTTAGTTTTTATATATGCAAAATATGTAGTACATATCTGAATGGATTTTAAATTTATTATTGGGATGCTTTTACGTGGGCTATGAAACAATTGTACAGTACCACGGTTTTTTGATTCCCAATTATTTTAGATGCATTTTGTTTTATTTCATGGAAAATAATGTTTTTTAATTTTATTGTAATGTTTTTCATTGCACTGAAACAAACTGAAATGCTCATGCTAATATGCTATGTTGGTATCCGGAGGGCTATCCGGTTATTCAGCAACATTGTGGTGCACATAGGTTTGTATGTATTTATCACTTGAGAGCTGTCCACTGTTATATCCCCTTTATGGACTTGTGGTACTTCCGGTGTCCTATATTCACTAGCGGGGGTCATGCCCGGCTGGGAGGGATTAAGGGGTTGTAACATCGTAGTTTACTTCCGCTTGCACGGACAATGATGCTCTTCCGGTTAGCCTGCAGGAGGACTGATTGGGGGAGGCGGTGCAGTGCAGGGTATAAATGGGTCCTGTGTGTCATCTTGGCCATGCCCCCTGTTGAAGTCGGAAGTGACGAAACGCGTCGGGCGTGGCCAGACGACGTACCCGGCTATACGATTACGGAGGAGGAGACTCCCGGAGCCATCTGTCCTGGCGTGGAGCCAGATTGCAGCAGCAACAGCCGTCTACCTCACCGCTGATTTGTGATGTGCCTGTCTGTTTTCTACTACAAGTGAGTGCAACTGTGATTGTGTTATGTGAAAGAATAAAATTTGTTGTTGACATATTGCACTAGTGGAGGCTGTATTTTGTCCCTACATGCTTTGGAGTTCCGGTGGAGGATTTAAGGTGAAGTGGAGGGCGACTCTTACCAATTGGTCCATACATGTCATATGTTTCCTGCTGGTCCAGTTATATGAATGCGATTCCTGCTAATTTATGAGAATAGATGAGCATAGGGGTCTGGTGAGTTGCCATTCCTTATATTATCCCCGGCACTTGGTGGTGGAAACAGAGGTGATCCCCATAGATCTCACAATCAATCGGATATCTATTGGACTATATAACAACATTTTATATGCACTTTCTCAGTTTAAACATTTGTAAAGTTATCTATGTTGCATTCTGAATAAAATATTGAAACGTCCACATCATTGCATTCTGTTTTTCTTCACAATTTGTACAGTGTCCCAACTTTTTTGGATTTGGGTTTGTGTATATATATATATTAGAAGATAGCAGTAAAAACCCAATCTACTATGCTCTCCTTACACTTTGGGGCTGAAGGCTATAAAATAACTCCACTCCAATCCGCAGCTCTGTAATTTCCTGAAAATGCAATATAACCACCTGGAGATGTTCTGTGCACAGAATCTGTACAGAGTGCCCCCAGAAACAAAATTTCCTGCTTGTGTGATTGGCTCACTGATTTTCCCAAAGTCTGCACTAAGATACAAGTCAAATTTCAGGCATCCTCTGCAACAAAATTATCATTTTTTGTGAGATACTCCCAATAGGTACACGTCTAAAGGGATGCAGGCTCAGCAGATTTCCTCATTAGTGCTCTGCAGGTGCACAGCTGATTGATAATTATGAAACCATTCCCATTAGACTCACTCTCCAACATGGGCACAGAGAAACACACAGGGATTTCTTCAGAATAACAAAAGGTAGGAATCTGCAACAAAGTTTGTTAACCACTTAAGCCCCGGAAGATTTTACCCCCTTCCTGACCAGGGGGTATTTTGCGATTCGGCACTGCGTGACTTTAACGGACAATTGCGCGGTCGTGCGACGCTGTACCTAAACGAATTTGGCGTCCTTTTTTTCCCACAAACAGAGCTTTCTTTTGGCGGTATTTGATCACCTGTGCGATTTTTTGATCACGCGCTATAAACAAAAAAAGAGCGTAAATTTTGCAAAAATAGCAATATTTTTCCCTTTTTTTATATGAAATTCCCCCAAAAATAAATGTAAAAATCAAAATTTTTTAATATTTTCGGCCAATTTGTTTTATGCTACCTATGTTTGGTAAAAAAAATCGCAAAAAGCGTATTTTGATTGGTTTGCGCAAAAGTTATTGCGTTTACTAACAAAGGGAAAGATTTTTGTCATTTTTGTTGTTTTTTTTTTTAACGCGTAATGGCGGCGATCTGCGATTTTTTTTGCGGTACTGCGACAATGCGGCGGACAGATCGGACCCTTGACTGACATTTTTGACACTTTTGGGGTTACCAGTGACATTTCTACAGTAATCAGTGCTATATATATGCACTGTTACTGTAAAAATACACTGGTAGTGAAGGGGTTAACTTTATTTGAGAGGGAGGGGCTGTGTGTGTCCCTAGGGGCGTGCTTCTAACTGTGTTTGGCTGGGGCTTCAACTGTATGCAGAGTGATCAATGGATCTACATAGTAGATCCATGTGATCATCTCTCATACAGAGAGGAGAATGACAGGCAGCTTGTTTACACAAGCTGCCTGACTTTCTCCCTCTCCCCCGCCGATCGCAGAGTGGCCGGCGGCGATCGGGTCCGCCGGTCACACGCGCGGGGGGGTCCGTGACCACGCGGGAGCGGGAGCGCGCCTCCGGCGGCGCGCGCTCGCTCCCTAAACCCTCACAGGCGAGCGACGTAGACCTACGTCACTTTGCCTGTGAGGGGCTGACCGCCCACGTAGATAGTCGTGCGGCGGTCGGCAAGTGGTTAAAATGCTTGTAATGTACAGAGATCACCCAGAGGGGAATGTTTTTTTCTCAACAAAAGTGGAGTTATGCTTTAACTCACACTGTAAACATTTATATTTTATATTACTGGTTTCCATCTCTCAGGATGGATACTAACCAAAGAAACTCCTTTGGATCCTTTCCCTTGACATCACATTTATTCTTAGAAGCCAAGTGTTTTGTTCTTTTTCTGTTCTGTTTGAAGGTTATGAAGAATAAACCACATATGTCGTAGGTAAAATGTTTAGGTGACCACACAGCAAGTTTTTTACACATATCTGGTTCAGAAGTTAAAAAAGCATTTGTTATTAATATTATTACCACTCTTGTGTTGGAATTGAAGAACAACCATGATTTGAAAAGGAGCGATTTACAAAAAAAAAAAAAAAGCAGATGAACTAAACTACATTCACTTCAAACAGCAGATCAGATCAGATCAGATGATTGGTTATAGTCGTGGCCCGTTATACTTTTTTTTTAAGCTTTTAATGTATTGCAACTAGAAAATAATTATTTGTCCATCAGCAAAATGCATCTTTATTATGTATCTAAAAAAGGCGAAGGAAGTTCTTTAACCTCCCTGGCGGTATGATTCTTTCCAATTTTAGGTGCTGAAAGCGGTACAATTATTTTGCTAGTAATTCTTAAGGACGAGCAGCCCAAACCAACTATTTACATATGATTTTCTTTTACTGTGCATCCTTCTTTATAACATCTCGGGTATGACAACGTTTGAAACACAAAATCAAAAATTGTAATATAATAAATAACTATAAATAAGTATACATATATTATATATATATATGTGTGGGCCATTTCCGGCAATATCACCAGCGAGACCCAAGGGGTCTCCATCTTTGGGGTGTTGAACGTGTGACCCCATCTTGGCGAGGGGCTAATTGGGTCAGGGAACTCTCTAAGTGTGAGACTAAGTGGATTTTCCTGACCCAATCCCTCGACCCGGTGGGGCTGAATATAGAGCTAGATATCAATTGCTTTATAAGTGATTACTAGTCCACTTTGTCTGTGATTGGTCTACTTTACCAGTGAATAGAGCTGATTTTATCTTTTTATGATGCATATTTATATATTGATTTTAAGTCAGTTTATTTTAGTTTTTATATATGCAAAATATGTAGTACATATCTGAATGGATTTTAAATTTATTATTGGGATGCTTTTACGTGGGCTATGAAACAATTGTACAGTACCACGGTTTTTTGATTCCCAATTATTTTAGATGCATTTTGTTTTATTTCATGGAAAATAATGTTTTTTAATTTTATTGTAATGTTTTTCATTGCACTGAAACAAACTGAAATGCTCATGCTAATATGCTATGTTGGTATCCGGAGGGCTATCCGGTTATTCAGCAACATTGTGGTGCACATAGGTTTGTATGTATTTATCACTTGAGAGCTGTCCACTGTTATATCCCCTTTATGGACTTGTGGCACTTCCGGTGTCCTATATTCACTAGCGGGGGTCATGCCCGGCTGGGAGGGATTAAGGGGTTGTAACATCGTAGTTTACTTCCGCTTGCACGGACAATGATGCTCTTCCGGTTAGCCTGCAGGAGGACTGATTGGGGGAGGCGGTGCAGTGCAGGGTATAAATGGGTCCTGTGTGTCATCTTGGCCATGCCCCCTGTTGAAGTCGGAAGTGACGAAACACGTCGGGCGTGGCCAGACGACGTACCCGGCTATACGATTACGGAGGAGGAGACTCCCGGAGCCATCTGTCCTGGCGTGGAGCCAGATTGCAGCAGCAACAGCCGTCTACCTCACCGCTGATTTGTGATGTGCCTGTCTGTTTTCTACTACAAGTGAGTGCAACTGTGATTGTGTTATGTGAAAGAATAAAATTTGTTGTTGACATATTGCACTAGTGGAGGCTGTATTTTGTCACTACATGCTTTGGAGTTCCGGTGGAGGATTTAAGGTGAAGTGGAGGGCGACTCTTACCAATTGGTCCATACATGTCATATGTTTCCTGCTGGTCCAGTTATATGAATGCGATTCCTGCTCATTTATGAGAATAGATGAGCATAGGGGTCTGGTGAGTTGCCATTCCTTATATTATCCCCGGCACTTGGTGGTGGAAACAGAGGTGATCCCCATAGATCTCACAATCAATCGGATATCTATTGGACTATGTAACAACATTTTATATGCACTTTTGGCTGGAAGGACTGTGGGACATTTTTAGTGTTTTATATATAATTTATATTTTATGAGTCACTGGTGTTCTATACCTCTAGGCCTGATTGTAGAGAATTTGAGATTGTCTTTTGCGCTACTATTTTTTATCATCATATATAGATATACGTGTATATATATATATATATATATATAGTACAGTAAAACTGCAGGAAAGGGCACTGGGGGGCAAACTAATATCAATTTATTTTTTTTTGTAATGAAATCAGTGTGTTTGTGTTTTTAACTTTTCAAATTTGCCGCCGGTTCCACACCCCTGCGAGTGTCATGTCGCAGGAGATGGAAGCTGGGGCTCACTAGCATCGGGCGGAAGATCATGCCGAAGGGACACATCGCTGAATCCCCCCGACAAGGTAAGTAACCCTCTACAAGGATCCAGCAATGCTCCCTGGCGGTACCCCGAGTGTGGCTCGGGGTTACCGCTTATGGCAGTGAAATCCCACCCTGAGCCACACTCGGGAATACCGCCAGGGAGGTTAAACAAATATCTGGAGATTCCTGTACATCCTAAAGAAGATCCCTTGACATAACTTTCCAGTCTCAGGGAACCCCTGCCAAAAACAACTATATCTACAATTTAGGATACATTAGTGTGTTGGTCAGTGGGAAGAATGCTCCTTACACTTGTGGTCATTGTTAAGAATTAACCTCTTACGGATAACTAAAAAGATCAATGATGTCAGTGGTTACTTATCCACGAGAGGCAGAAATTGCTCATTGCTCAAGGAACTACTAGGAAACTCTGCAGAAACCCTGGTTTACTGCAAGAGTACAACATGGTTGTAGACTGGTAGGTAGGTCCCCTTAAAGTGGAAGTAAACAATCCTATTCTTTTCAGCCAAAGAAGCTTCCATCTTGGCCTCTGTTTATTCTTCAACTGTCATGATGCTGCACATGTGATCAGTTATGACACCAGCCATTGGATGGTTTGACAGTTTGGTTGAGAGAAGAACCAATGTGACATACATTCCCGGCACATGCCGGGAATGTAACTGTTTTTGAAATGTTAAATCAGTGGGTTTACTTCCACTTTAAGGCTTGCTTCTCTTACTGGTGGAGTATCCCATGGGTGTCCCTTTATTTGGTAGGTGGAGCTTGGGCTCTGGGCTTGTTTTGGCTAGGAGACAGAGAAAAAAGGAAGGTATTCTGATGATGTTCGTGTTCTCCTCTTTGAAAAGAGGCTGCAGAAGGTTCCCATCTATGAAGCTTAGAGGAGGGAGAATGAGGAGAAAGGACATAAAGACAGATAGATGCCTAAAAGAGAAGGAGAAGTTTGTGTGTCCCCTTGTTGTTTTCTCCAGAAAAACTGGTCAGCTTATGTGAGGAGTTACAACAAGGGACTATGAAGAGTAACATCCAGTCCTAGCTAAAAGCCACACACTACCCAAAGACATATAGTGCCAATATCTAATGAGTGAAATGCATATAAGGGGTCTGTTCACACTTGTGCAAGTTGGGAACGCAACCCACAGGCAAAACACGCTGCTTTTTAGCAGACATGCGATATTTTCGTAAAGATGAGAAATACAGAGGTATATTGAAACAATACTGTTGCGTGTTACATATCATATCATATAACAAAAAGATTTATCAGATGATTAAATAAAATAAAAAAAATATCAAAAGTCATGCTTGAACTTGAGCAGTAAGTATATTACTACGATTATTTGAGTGGTAGGGGTATTGTTCCCCTCCCTAGACACCCCATCTTGGAGCAAACTGTGTCATAGAGTGGGGGGCAAGACTGTCTGTCAGGAACGCTCCCTGTGCACACTAAAGTGCTGTCATGAATCTGCCACCTAAGGGTTAACCTAGCTCAGACTACTTTCATTAATTGGCAATAGGCTGCCTTATTTAAGCACCTCAGAAGCACAGTGTCTTTGCTGTCTGATCTGAAGCTTCTCCTGTGTTCCTGAACCTGAAACCTGTTGTATCCAGTTTGATTCCTGTTTGACCTCCTGGCTTGTCCCTCACCTCGCTTGTCTGCTGCCCGCCCTGACCTCGGCTTGTTTGTGACCACTCTTTTGCCTTATCCTTGTCTGTTTATCTGCCACCAGATCCGGACCTGTTCACCTCCTGGCAGGGCAACCCCGAGGACCGCGACCTGGTGCTATACACGCAGCAAAATCCAACCTCACCATCTGAGGCTCTGGTGAAGACCGGTTGGCACTTAGATTCCGCACCTCGGGTTAGCCTGCGTCTACTGCCTGGGTGACTCGTCTGTGCTCCATCCCTCGGTGAGCTAGAGGCTACCCTCTGCACGTCAGGCTCGCCTCCAGAGTCCTGACAGTATCAGACAGCCATGTCGCAGCCTGCAAGAGGGGCCTCACCATTGGATGAGATCTGCCAGCATCTCACAACTTTATCTCAAGCCGTAAAGACACTTCAGGAGGGCTACATGCATCTGGAGGAACGGATGCGTTCTGCACCTGGGAACCCCCCTGTGATGACAGATTCTTCTTCCTCTGTACCAGCAGAACCTACTCCAGGTCCCACAGTAGTGATATTGCCACCTGAACCCCGGGTCCCTACACCCGAAAAGTTCTCAGGGGACAGAGGCAAGTTCAGGGCGTTTCGCAACGCATGTGAATTATATTTCTCTCTGCAACCTCAGACTTTTTCCTTGGAGGCTACCAAAGTGGGCTTTGTCATCTCCCTGCTCCTGGATGAACCACAGTCTTGGGCTCATCGGCTTATTGAAGAGCGCAGTCCTCATCTAAAGTACTTATTGTCTTTCTTCAGTGCCATGGCTCAGCTGTATGACGACCCTCAGCGAACCTCCACCGATGAAGCTGCTCTGCATGCGCTTCAGCAGGGTCAAAGAGATGTGGAAGACTATGTAACAGACTTTAGGCGTTGGAGTTCCGACACCCAGTGGAATGACGCTGCATTACGGTATCAGTTTCGTTTAGGTCTCTCTGAAGGGCTGAAGGATGAGCTAGCCCGGGTTTGGGTTCCTGACACCCTAGAGACTCTAATAAATCTGGCTATCCAGATAGACCGCTGGCTCAGGGAACGCCGTGCAGAACGTTCCACCCAGCAGCCTCGTCCAGCCTGGATGATGCCGCGGTTCGCGGCCCCGGTAAACGTCCCTTCCTTTAATCCGATTCCTACCAGCTCTGCTCCTGCAAACCTTGCTACGGATGTCCCGGAACCCATGCAGCTTGGGGTTAAGAGACCTGCCCTGTCTACTGAAGAAAGGCATCGCCGGCGACAGAACAATCTCTGCCTGTACTGTGGAGAAGCCGGTCACTACGTGCGCTCCTGCCCTGCGAAGCTACGTAAGTGCCTTTCCATCTCCCCATCCAGTGGTCCAGCATTCGCTTCCAGTGCTTCTCACCTAGCCTTCCCTGTCTCGTTTTAGCTTCCAGGAGGTAGCATATCAGTAACCGCGATTATTGACTCCGGAGCATTTAGTTGCTTTATCGACCTGTCATTCGCTGTTCAACGGGGTATTCCACTTCAACCCAAGAGACCCAAGGACTTACCATCTTCCTGGCTGATGGTTCCCACATCAGTTCCGGACCTGTAACCCAGGAGACTCCTCTCCTCATGATCTCCTCTTGTGACCATAAGGAACTAATAAGCCTAGACGCTATTGCGTCCCCCTTGTTTCCAGTCATCTTGGGGCTACCTTGGTTGAAGGCACACAACCCCCAAATCGACTGGACCTCTGGAGTCCTCAAGTTCCCGTCTACCTACTGCTTGAATTCCTGCCTGCCTGACTCTCTCAGCTCCTCCAGAGCCTTGCTGTGCCTAGAATCTGATCCAGATTTATGCTCTGTTGTGCCTGAGGCTTATCATAATTTTCTGGATGTTTTCAGCAAACGTGGGGCTGAGACCCTTCCCCCTCATCGTCCTTATGACTGCCCTATAGAGCTGCTTCCAGGGGCCGAGATTCCGTTTGGTCGTATCTACCCACTATCCGAATGGGAGTTGGAGGTTCTTAAGGAATATGTGGACGAAAGCTTAAAGAAGGGTTTCATCCGTCCATCTACTTCACCAGCAGGAGCAGGAATCTTTTTTGTAGAAAAAAAGGATCACTCTCTCCGTCCTTGTGTGGATTACCGAGAGTTGAATAAAGTCACGGTTAAAAACCGATATCCTCTCCCCTTGGTTCCAGAACTCTTTCAGAGATTAAGGTCTGCTGTCTTGTTTACCAAATTAGACTTACGTGGGGCCTACAATTTGGTTCGTATCAGCGAAGGGGACGAGTGGAAAACGGCGTTCCGTACCAGGTTTGGGCATTTCGAGTACCTGGTGATGCCCTTCGGTCTCTGCAACGCCCCGGCTACATTCCAGCATTTTGTAAAAGACATCTTCAGAGACTGGCTTGACACCTTCGTAATTGTCTATTTAGACAATATTTTAATCTTTTCTGCATCTCTGGACCAGCATCGGGAGCACGTCAGGAACGTTCTCGGCCGCCTCCGCCAACATAGACTCTATGCTAAGGCCGAGAAATGTGAATTTGAACAGCAAAGCATCCAGTTCTTGGGCCTGATCATATCCACCGAAGCAGTTAGGATGGATCCTCAAAAAGTTTCAGCTTTCCTGGATTGGCCGGCTCCATCTGACAAAAAGGGGGTGCAGCGCTTTGTTGGATTTGCAAATTTTTACAGGAGATTCATTAAGGGGTTCTCTACCATCATCTTCCCTATCACACAGCTTACCAAGCAGAACATTCGCTTCCATTGGTCCCCTGAAGCCCAGACCGCCTTCTCAGTCCTGAAAAAGCTGTTTACTACTGCTCCCATCCTGAGACACCCTGATCCCACCTTACCTTACCTCCTTGAGGTAGATGCCTCAGAAGTGGCTGTAGGGGCTGTTATCTCCCAAAGACAGGGAGTTAAAGACTTGGTACACCCTGTAGCCTTCTTTTCCCGCAAACTCTCTCCAGCGGAGAGAAACTATGATGTGGGCGATCGTGAACTTTTGGCCATCAAGGTGGCACTCGAGGAGTGGCGATATTTACTCGAAGGGGCAGCACATCCCATCCTTATCTTCACCGACCACAAGAACCTTGAATACTTGAGATCTGCTAAACGGCTGAGACCACGCCAGGCACGGTGGGCTCTGTTCTTTTCAAGGTTCGCGTTTCATATTACTTACCGACCTGGTTCCAAGAACGTCAAACCGGACGCACTCTCCCGCATGTTCGATGACCCGAAGGAAATTCCTGTACCTGACACCATCCTGTCTGAAGGTAACTTTCTTCTTCCATTAACTAATCTGATGGCTCATATTAAACAGGCTTCTGTGAGTATTCCCTGTCTTCCTGAAATTTCTCTGGTACCTAAGGACGGTTTGCTATGGTTTGGGGACAAGATCTTCGTTCCAGAAGATGTCCGAATGTCGGTTCTGGGTTCTTGTCATGACCATCCCTTGGCAGGTCACTTTGGAGTCCATAAGACCCTTGACTTGCTGCAGCGTACATTCTGGTGGCCTGACCTGGAAAAAAGTTGTAGGGACTACGTGTCTTCCTGTGCTGTGTGCTCCCGAAGCAAGCCCGCGAGAAGTAAGTCATGGGGTCTCCTTAGACCACTTCCAGTTCCTGATAGACTGTGGAGGATGATCGCCATGGATTTTATTGTGGAACTTCCTCCTTCTAAGGGATGCTCTGCCATTTTTGTTGTTGTGGATCGATTGTCTAAAATGGCCCATTTTTTGCCCCTCAGGGGTACTCCCTCTGCCAAGGAAACCGAAGAAGTCTTCATAAAAGAGATTGTTAGGCTTCACGGGGTACCTGCAAATATTGTCTTTGACAGAGGGGTGCAGTTCACCTCACGCTTCTGGAAAGCATTATGCAGTCTGTTGAAGATTGAATTATCCTTGTCTTCTGCTTACCACCCACAGACTAATGGGCAGACCGAGAGGACCAACCAGACCTTGGAACAGTACATTCGGTGTTTTACCACCTTTGTTCAAGACGATTGGGTGGCCTTGCTGCCATTCGCAGAGTTTGCCTATAATAATGCTAAACATTCTGTTACTGGACAATCTCCATTCTTCTCAAACTACGGCTTCCACCCATCCTTCTTGCCCGATATCCCGTCTGACTCTGGAGTCCCTGCAGTACAGGACACTATTAATTTCTTTGCTCGCAACAGCAAATTACTGCAAGAAGCCATACTTAAGGCACAAACGGCATCTAAGAAGATCTTTGATAGAAGAAGGGGAGAATTAATTCTTCAACCAGGTGACCAGGTTTGGTTGTCCACAACTAACCTCCGTTTAGCCTGTCCATCTAAAAAATTGGCTCCCAGGTTTATTGGACCCTTTCCGGTCAAGAGGAAACTTAATGAAGTTTCCTATGAGTTATCTTTACCCAATTCACTCCGCATTCACCCAGTATTTCACGTCTCCTTGTTAAAGCCTGCAGTTCCCAATACCTTCCCTGGTAGGAGTTCAGAGCCACCCGAACCTGTAATCGTTGATGGAGATGTGGAATATGAAGTAGAAGCTATTGTGGACTGCCGGAAGAGAGGAAACCTGTTACAGTACCTTGTCAAGTGGAAGGGTTATGGTCCAGAAGAAAACTCTTGGGAGCCTGAACGAAACATCCACGCTATGGAACTTATCCAGGCTTTCTTTCGCAGTCACCCACAAAAGAGAAACCTATTGGGCACCCGGAGGTTGCCCTTAAGGGGGGGGGCAATGTCAGGAACGCTCCCTGTGCACACTAAAGTGCTGTCATGAATCTGCCACCTAAGGGTTAACCTAGCTCAGACTAATTTCATTAATTGGCAATAGGCTGCCTTATTTAAGCACCTCAGAAGCGCAGTGTCTTTGCTGTCTGATCTGAAGCTTCTCCTGTGTTCCTGAACCTGAAACCTGTTGTATCCAGTTTGATTCCTGTTTGACCTCCTGGCTTGTCCCTCACCTCGCTTGTCTGCTGCCCGCCCTGACCTCGGCTTGTTTGTGACCACTCTTTTGCCTTATCCTTGTCTGTTTATCTGCCACCAGATCCGGACCTGTTCACCTCCTGGCAGGGCAACCCCGAGGACCGCGACCTGGTGCTATACACGCAGCAAAATCCAACCTCACCATCTGAGGCTCTGGTGAAGACCGGTTGGCACTTAGATTCCGCACCTCGGGTTAGCCTGCGTCTACTGCCTGGGTGACTCGTCTGTGCTCCATCCCTCGGTGAGCTAGAGGCTACCCTCTGCACGTCAGGCTCGCCTCCAGAGTCCTGACACTGTCATCTTATTGTATACTATCAGTAGATTTTTACTGAGAACCAGAGGTTTTGTTTAGTGAGAGTCAAAGTTAGTGATGAATATACATAGTAACTGCCATATACTGTATAATGATGAAAATCACTTAAAGTAGTCATATAACTCTAACTAATGTGTTAAGGGTTCCAGCCTATTTAAGGTTTGAAACATGGGGTTTAGGTGGAGTTTTGATTCTTTACAGTGTACCAGTCTGTCCAGAGTGCCCACTGTTTATTTGCTGCTTACATACGACCTCTAAAAATAGCAAACATACGTTCATAAGAACTATGGGTGTGAGTCAGCTGAATCACCTCACTTATAGGAATGTGATCTGAGGATCTCCAGTGACGTACTATTGCCAGTTTGGCCACTAAGAGGATGTGTATTATCTAAGGTCGGAGGTTAGGGTGATAGTTATTGATTACTATGTTCAGTAGTGCTAATTCTGGGAAAGGAGGTATGAGGATGTCGGTGATCCTGGAAATTAATTGGAAAATAGCCTTCCAATATGAGGTGATATTGTATAACATGAAGTCAATGTTAGATGATAAAGGTTTTCTATCTGTCCACACTTACTCCAACACATAGGAGATGTGGTGGGGTCAAACGTGTGGATCTGTGTAGGAGTAATGTACCATTTAAGGTTAAATTTGAATGCGAGGTCCCAGAGGTTGGAGGATTTATTTTGTCGTAGGGTTGAGGTAATAGCTGCTTATAACTGTGAATCACTAAAGGAGAGGCCAATATGCTTTTCCCATTTTTTCCCCCGTCTGCTAATGAGGTCAGCTGGTCAACTCCTTCCAGTGTCGTGACATAACCTCTGTTCAGGAAGTAAGGCAGAGAAGTGTTTTCAAACAGCCATGAGGACAGTGAGGCAGCGGAGACGACGCTACTCACGCACCTGATGACGTCAGCTCTGACGAAACGCGTCGTGCGTGATTACGTCATTTCCGCCCCACTGCAACGCAGATTCGGTCGCTGACCCGCACAACGTCCTGGAAGCGGCCGACAACGAGGGACTCACGGCCCCTACTGCTTAGATGCCCGTTACCACTGTATTTTATGTGAGTGCCTGACTTTTATCTTTTGAAATAAAGCTATTTTCTAAAACGGTACATCACTATATCAGTGCTTCTTCCTTACATATCACCATCGCCTATACCCAAGAGGAGATCCTATCACCTGGCACTAAAGGGGGATACCCCCTCCCCCCTCTCACAGGAGCCTTACAAGACTACGCTGAAATAAGGCTTGTCACCCCTGCAGGGGTACATACCTCCGGTGAGTGCGAGAGCAATTGGAGGGGTGCACCTGTGTGTTTCACTCATCACCCACATCACCCCCAAAAGCACTGGAAGTACTTTATTTACACTTGAATAGCCACTGATTACCGATTACTGCATATTCGTTCCTTTCAATCACGGATTCACCCAGCAACAAAATAGACTGTTGATCCGTTTTTTGGGACTAATTACTCACTGCATGAGCACCATTTATTATTGCATTTATCCGTTAAGAGCACAGATGTGAATGTATTGTATCTATATTTTAGTTCACAGAACAGTATATTGATTGTGTCTTTATTTATATTCCTTTTGCGATCAGCACATATATCATTTATGCACTTTGCACTAAAACACTTTACAGACACCCTAATTAATTTATGCATCAATTTTGATATTGTTTTTACACCGAAGTTTTATCAATTTGCACTATAGCACTTTAATTAATTATATTTATTTTTATCACCTATAATTAGGCAGCGCCACTTTACCTCACCTTACCCACATACCCTGATATAGCCTTTTGGCCATATTTTGAGGTAGGCTGCAGCCTTTGCTTACCGTCCACAAGCGCGGATCCTTTTTTCTTTATTGCTTTTCCCATTTGACCATAGGGGGTATTTTTATGAAGATTGTTTTGTTTTGAAGGAGGTTATAGAAGAGAGTAATACCTTTAGAAGAGGGGTATACTTTGTTGTGCACTGTTTTACGTACATGGGGGTTATGGACCAGGCAGTGGGTTATTTGGAAGTATTTGAAGTAATCTTTTGTCAGGCAGGGAGTGAGACTTTTGTAGAGAAGTAAATGGAATGATAAGGTTTTCTGGGTATAGGTCAGATATAAGCAGTCGACCTTTGTCTTCCCAAGATTTTGTGGAAATGTCGGCGATAAGTTGAGATAATGCTGAGTGGTATGGGAAATTTGCAAGTGTTGTTACCTAAGGCTGCATTAGATATATAATGTTCAAATGCTTTTTTGGAAGCAACGATTGGGGGTGGGAGATAAGAGTTTTTCTTAGGCAGGTGGGGGAGCTGAGAAGCCAATTTTTTAGACTGCTTCCGGGAAATAGTAGAGATTCAATATTGCTCCATATGCAGGACAGATTTGGTATAAACCATTTTTTTAGCTGGATCATTGTAGAACCTATGTAGTAGTCTTTGAAACAGATAAAACCTATTCCGCCTATTGATCTTTGTTTGGTTAGTAAATGTTGAGGTAATCTAGGTCTTTTTTTGTTCCATACTAATTGATCAAGTAGGGATTGCAGGGAGCTGAATTAGGATTGTGGGATAGAAATAGGTAAGGTTTGAAATAGATATAGAAGTTGTGGTAGGTGTATCATTTTAAAGGTCTCTAGTCTACCTGACCAGGATATTGTGAGTTTAGAGATCTTTTCTATTTCTTTAGGGAGATTGTCTAGAACGGGAATGTAGTTGGTTTTAAATAGGGATGATATGGATTTGGTTAGTTTAACCCCTAGGAATGATATCGATTTTTCTGCCCAGACATATGGGTAGGTGCTTGCAAGGGCGGACTGTAAGTTTGCTGGAACCCCTAGTGATAGGATGTGGGAATTAGTTGCGTTCACCTTATAGTAGGAAACAGAGATAAATTCTTCCAATGTTTGTTGTACCAAAGCCAGGGAATGGGAAGGGTTTGTTAATATGAGAATCACATTATCTGAAAATAAATGTATCTTGTGCTCTACATCAGTGGTTCTCAAATCCGGTCCTCGGGACCCACTAACAGGCCAGATTTTAAGTATTACCTTGGGGGATGCAGACTAGAATACTGCAATCACTGAGAAGCAAATGAGATCACCTGTGATGTAATTTAGTTATCTTGCAAACCTGGCCTGTTGGTGGGTCCCGAGGACCGGATTTGAGAACCACTGCTCTACATCACCTATTTTGAGCCCAGAGATATGTGAGTGAGTTCTAATTTTTTCTGCTAAGCGTTCCATAATTAGTTTGAATATAAGTGGAGATAGGGGGCATCCTTGTCTTGTACTGTTGGATATGGGGAAGAGTTTAGATAGCATTGCGGAGCTGTATACTTGGGCAGAGAGGCATAAGTATAAGGCCATAATGGCCAAGAGAATATGACCTTCGAAGCCAAATTTACGAAGAGTTTGATCTAGGTACTGCCAGTGGACTCTATCTGATGCCTTCTCTGAGTCCAAGGAAATAAGCAAAAAAGGCATTCCCATTTTCTCAGTGTGGTGAATGATATTGATCATTCATCGCGTGGCGTCCGAAGTCTGGCGTCCTTTAGTAAATCCGGACTGGTCAGGATGTAAAAGTTTGGGTCGAATGTCAACTAATCTATTGGCTTCAACTTTGGCATAGAGTTAAATGTCGTGATTGAGAAGGGAAATAGGTTTGGAAGGTTGGGGGTTGGTAGGCTACTTCCCTGGCTTTGGTATGGTAATGATGAGAGCTTTTAGCATTTCATGCAGGAAAGAAGCTGGGGAATCAACAGCATTGAATACTTCAGTAATGTGATCTCGAAGAATAGATTTACATTTTTGGTAATATTCTCCTACAAAGCCATCTGGTCCGGGAGCTTTTTTTTTTGGGAGGGAATCTACTGCATTCTATATTTCAGAGCTGGAGAATGGGACAGTAAGGCTTTCCAGTTGATCTGATTTTAGGCATGGCAGGTGGACTGAAGGAATTGGATGTGGGTATTGTCAGGATGGATTGTTTTGTTCTTATTTTTAAGGTTTTATAGGGAGCTCTAATAAGCACTGAAAGCATATGCTATGTCTTGAGGATCTATTACTTTGGATTTAGTTGTCGGGTGGTATAAAAAGGGCATGAGAGTTTTAGTGCAGTAACCTTGGATTTGGTGGGCCAGAAGCTTCCCCGGTTTGTTGCCGTGGACATAAAAGCGCATTTAAAGTCGCTTTTGTTGTTTTTCTAGGAGGAGGGATCTCAGTTCAAGGTGTAATTTATAAAATTTTGATTTTAGATCATCAGATGGCAAAGTTTTGTTTAATTAATCTGTGGACTGGATTTCTGTGAGAAGAGAATCTAGACGCTGCTTGCTTATCTTCTTTTCCCTAGCCCCAAATTTAATGAAGAAGCAGGATAAGAGTTGGCGCATCACACATACCTATATAGCATCAAGGGGTATGCAGTTCATGTATAGTCATTAATCTGGTGTAGTTGATGGCTGAAATAGATTACACTCAGGGCCAGCTCAGCTGCAGAGAGAAGTCAGCTCTGAAAGTGAAAATAAAAACAAAAAGCAGAGCGCCTCTAAGTGTTATCAGTTTAATTAAAAGGGTAATGCAGGTACAGGAAAACTGCTCACATTTAAAACAGTATAAAATAGCTCATCTGTTAGGTGGTGTGCAGGAACACAGGGGTCCACGGCTGGATGTTAGTAGCTCCAAGAGATGGTGCAGGGGATGCTGAAGGAGGGAGATGTCTGGAGAGCCAAGAGACCAGATAGTAGGATGGTCAGCAGCTTCAGGAAGATGTTCTGTTCCTCAGGGAGACACCTGGTGAGCCGAGAGACCGTTAGGTAGAATGGCTGTCGCCTTCAGAAGGGCGCCCTGCTCCTCAGTACATCCGGCGCCAACAGATAGGGGAGCCCAGCGTGACAGATCCAGCAGCCAAACGCACAACGCGTTTCCGAGCGTGCGCAGTAGCCTCACAGGGCGTGCGCGCTCCTTTCTCAAGTGCAGTGGCATGACACAGAAGAGCTGGACAAGTTTATAGGAAGCCAGCACTCAAGCTGGGTGGATACAGATGGACTTAAAGTGGCCATTGTAAATGGGCTGGACAGTGGGACCACAATACTTAAAGCGGCAATAAGAAAATAAACACAAAAAAAAAAAAAAAAAATCGCATACAAATGAAATCGCATTAAAAAAAAAAAAAAAAAAAAAAAAATGGTTATTTAACAAGGTAAAAAGACATACATCGGCTCTAATCATAATATGGTGTTAACATCTAGCTCTTCGTTTAAACCCTTGGGTGAAAGTGAATCCAGGGTATAGATCCAAAATGTCTCTCGTTGGCATAATTTGGCAAATCGTTCGGCCTCAGAGGGAAGTTTGGGGATAGACTCTATTACCCAAACCTCCAATCCTGATGTGGACTTGTTGTGGAACTCGAGGAAATGGCGTGGTACGCTATGTTGGTCACAACCCTCCTCCACAAACCTGCGATGGCGACCAAATCGTTGCCGTAGTGGGCGGATGGTGCGACCAACATAGAGTAGTCCACAGGGACAGGTCAGGCAGTAGATCACGTAATCAGTAGAACAGTTGTAGAATTCTTCCAAACGGTAAGTCTTATTCTCATGGGTGAACTGTTTTTTACCATGTCGCACAAAGGCACATGTTTTACATAAAGGCTTGTTACATCGATACATGCCCTTTAATGGAATGAGGCATAGTGGATTATGGACTTTTTTAGTTTTGAGACGACTGGGTGCAATTTTGTTTTTTAGGGTGGGAGCCCTACGGTAAGTAACTCTAGGTTTGTGACCTAAACTGGGTAAAAGATGGGGGTCCTGTAATAAAATGTTCCAGTGTTTCTGTAGTATGGATTCCATTTTCCTGTAGCGGCAGTGGAATCTGGTGATGAACCTCGGAGTGGATTCATCATATTTAGCTGTATTTTTGGGGGGTTTACCAGGCAGGAAGGTGGTGTAAGCTTGATTGACCAATTGGTCAGGGTAACCCTTATCCCTAAACTTGGCTCTCAAAGCATCACTCTGTGTGATGTAATCTATATCCCTGGTACAGTTCTGTCTAAGGCGACAGAACTGCCCTTTAGGTATATAGTTTACCCACTGGGGATGATGACAACTACTATAGTGTAGGTACGAGTTGCCAGCGGTGGGCTTGGTGTAGTTCCGGGCAAAAATGGAAGTTCCTTCGCTACCCAGCTCGAGGTCCAGGAAGGCTAGATGAACCGCATCACAAACAGAAGTAAAGGTGAGACCGAAATTATTGGTGTTGCAGTGGATGACAAAATCATCAATCGAGGATGGAGGACCGTCCCAGATGATGATGATATCGTCTATGTAACGGCCGTAAAAAACTAGATATTGAGCAAAGGGGTTGTTGTGCCAAATGAAGGATTCTTCCCAGAAACCCATGGTCAGGTTAGCGTAGGAGGGTGCAAAGTTAGCGCCCATTGCGGTACCATGGGTCTGAAGGTAGAAGTCGCCATTAAAACAGAAGTAGCTATGCCTAAGACAAAAATCGGTGGCATCAAGGATAAAGGTGGCTTGTTGGTTATTGAGCATAGGATCTTTTAATAAAAAGTGTTGTGTCGCCCGCAGACCTATGTCATGGGGGATGGACGTATAAAGGGAATTAACGTCCAGGGACAACCAAAGATAGCTATCCGCCCAAGAGTATGGGGCTAAGAGCTCCAATAGGTGGATAGAGTCTCTGATATAAGACTGCAGGGACTGGGCGAGTGGCTGCAAAAATACATCAATGTACTGTGACAATCCGCTGGTGATGCTATCCATGACAGCAACGATAGGTCTACCAGGTGGGCAGAGGGGGTCTTTATGTACCTTGGGAAGGTGATAGAAATAAGGTGTATGGTAGTATTCCTTTTTAAGAAAAGCGGCTTCTTTGGTATCAAGGACTTTATCTCTAACTGCGTTACAGATCAAAGACTCCGCCTCTAATCTAAAGGTGGGGAGTGGATCCTTGGTTAGCTTGACGTAGGTGTTTGTGTCAGACAAGAGTCTGAGGGCTTCCCTGATGTAATCGGCCCTGTCCTGGATGACTATAGCTCCACCCTTGTCGGCCGGTTTAATGACCAAATCTGTATTGTCGGTAAATTTTTTAAGGGAAAGGGTTTCGTTGCGGGTAAGGTTGTGGTGAATTAATTTCTTAGTATTAGAGGGCTGATGACATAGCTGCTGGAGATCAGAAAACACCATTCTGTAAAAAGACTCAATATACGGGCCTTTGGACCTAGTAGGATAGAAAACTGACGGGGGATATAGATTGGTGTGCTTGACAGGGGGAGATGTCTGTAAGTGTTGTGTGTACAAGTATAGGTTGAGGTCAGGGTCATCGGGGTCAGGATCAACCTCATATAAGCTAAAAACATCATCCTCAATGGTAAGCAGTTCAGTATCAGGGGTGCTAGTGGGTATGTCCTTGTCCAGGAGGGGTGTATTGCTCAAGTCCTTCTTGGACTTAATGTTGAAGTGTCTATTGAGGGTCAATTTTCTGACAAATTGATTAAGATCTTTAAATAGGAGGAAAGAGTTGGGATATGTGGTGGGTGAAAAAGAAAGACCTCTGCTGAGTAGGGCTTCATCAGCAGGCGTGAGGGCCTGTGATGATAGATTAAATAATTTTATAGTTTGCGCACCTTGGCTCCTATTATTGTGTTTGTGCCTAGAGGAGGAAGGCACAAACACAATAATAGGAGCCAAGGTGCGCAAACTATAAAATTATTTAATCTATCATCACAGGCCCTCACGCCTGCTGATGAAGCCCTACTCAGCAGAGGTCTTTCTTTTTCACCCACCACATATCCCAACTCTTTCCTCCTATTTAAAGATCTTAATCAATTTGTCAAAAAATTGACCCTCAATAGACACTTCAACATTAAGTCCAAGAAGGACTTGAGCAATACACCCCTCCTGGACAAGGACATACCCACTAGCACCCCTGATACTGAACTGCTTACCATTGAGGATGATGTTTTTAGCTTATATGAGGTTGATCCTGACCCCGATGACCCTGACCTCAACCTATACTTGTACACACAACACTTACAGACATCTCCCCCTGTCAAGCACACCAATCTATATCCCCCGTCAGTTTTCTATCCTACTAGGTCCAAAGGCCCGTATATTGAGTCTTTTTACAGAATGGTGTTTTCTGATCTCCAGCAGCTATGTCATCAGCCCTCTAATACTAAGAAATTAATTCACCACAACCTTACCCGCAACGAAACCCTTTCCCTTAAAAAATTTACCGACAATACAGATTTGGTCATTAAACCGGCCGACAAGGGTGGAGCTATAGTCATCCAGGACAGGGCCGATTACATCAGGGAAGCCCTCAGACTCTTGTCTGACACAAACACCTACGTCAAGCTAACCAAGGATCCACTCCCCACCTTTAGATTAGAGGCGGAGTCTTTGATCTGTAACGCAGTTAGAGATAAAGTCCTTGATACCAAAGAAGCCGCTTTTCTTAAAAAGGAATACTACCATACACCTTATTTCTATCACCTTCCCAAGGTACATAAAGACCCCCTCTGCCCACCTGGTAGACCTATCGTTGCTGTCATGGATAGCATCACCAGCGGATTGTCACAGTACATTGATGTATTTTTGCAGCCACTCGCCCAGTCCCTGCAGTCTTATATCAGAGACTCTATCCACCTATTGGAGCTCTTAGCCCCATACTCTTGGGCGGATAGCTATCTTTGGTTGTCCCTGGACGTTAATTCCCTTTATACGTCCATCCCCCATGACATAGGTCTGCGGGCGACACAACACTTTTTATTAAAAGATCCTATGCTCAATAACCAACAAGCCACCTTTATCCTTGATGCCACCGATTTTTGTCTTAGGCATAGCTACTTCTGTTTTAATGGCGACTTCTACCTTCAGACCCATGGTACCGCAATGGGCGCTAACTTTGCACCCTCCTACGCTAACCTGACCATGGGTTTCTGGGAAGAATCCTTCATTTGGCACAACAACCCCTTTGCTCAATATCTAGTTTTTTACGGCCGTTACATAGACGATATCATCATCATCTGGGACGGTCCTCCATCCTCGATTGATGATTTTGTCATCCACTGCAACACCAATAATTTCGGTCTCACCTTTACTTCTGTTTGTGATGCGGTTCATCTAGCCTTCCTGGACCTCGAGCTGGGTAGCGAAGGAACTTCCATTTTTGCCCGGAACTACACCAAGCCCACCGCTGGCAACTCGTACCTACACTATAGTAGTTGTCATCATCCCCAGTGGGTAAACAATATACCTAAAGGGCAGTTCTGTCGCCTTAGACAGAACTGTACCAGGGATATAGATTACATCACACAGAGTGATGCTTTGAGAGCCAAGTTTAGGGATAAGGGTTACCCTGACCAATTGGTCAATCAAGCTTACACCACCTTCCTGCCTGGTAAACCCCCCAAAAATACAGCTAAATATGATGAATCCACTCCGAGGTTCATCACCAGATTCCACTGCCGCTACAGGAAAATGGAATCCATACTACAGAAACACTGGAACATTTTATTACAGGACCCCCATCTTTTACCCAGTTTAGGTCACAAACCTAGAGTTACTTACCGTAGGGCTCCCACCCTAAAAAACAAAATTGCACCCAGTCGTCTCAAAACTAAAAAAGTCCATAATCCACTATGCCTCATTCCATTAAAGGGCATGTATCGATGTAACAAGCCTTTATGTAAAACATGTGCCTTTGTGCGACATGGTAAAAAACAGTTCACCCATGAGAATAAGACTTACCGTTTGGAAGAATTCTACAACTGTTCTACTGATTACGTGATCTACTGCCTGACCTGTCCCTGTGGACTACTCTATGTTGGTCGCACCATCCGCCCACTACGGCAACGATTTGGTCGCCATCGCAGGTTTGTGGAGGAGGGTTGTGACCAACATAGCGTACCACGCCATTTCCTCGAGTTCCACAACAAGTCCACATCAGGATTGGAGGTTTGGGTAATAGAGTCTATCCCCAAACTTCCCTCTGAGGCCGAACGATTTGCCAAATTATGCCAACGAGAGACATTTTGGATCTATACCCTGGATTCACTTTCACCCAAGGGTTTAAACGAAGAGCTAGATGTTAACACCATATTATGATTAGAGCCGATGTATGTCTTTTTACCTTGTTAAATAACCATTTTTTTTTTTTTTTTTTTTTTTTTTTTTTTAATGCGATTTCATTTGTATGCGATTTTTTTTTTTTTTTTTGTGTTTATTTTCTTATTGCCGCTTTAAGTATTGTGGTCCCACTGTCCAGCCCATTTACAATGGCCACTTTAAGTCCATCTGTATCCACCCAGCTTGAGTGCTGGCTTCCTATAAACTTGTCCAGCTCTTCTGTGTCATGCCACTGCACTTGAGAAAGGAGCGCGCACGCCCTGTGAGGCTACTGCGCACGCTCGGAAACGCGTTGTGCGTTTGGCTGCTGGATCTGTCACGCTGGGCTCCCCTATCTGTTGGCGCCGGATGTACTGAGGAGCAGGGCGCCCTTCTGAAGGCGACAGCCATTCTACCTAACGGTCTCTCGGCTCACCAGGTGTCTCCCTGAGGAACAGAACATCTTCCTGAAGCTGCTGACCATCCTACTATCTGGTCTCTTGGCTCTCCAGACATCTCCCTCCTTCAGCATCCCCTGCACCATCTCTTGGAGCTACTAACATCCAGCCGTGGACCCCTGTGTTCCTGCAGACCACCTAACAGATGAGCTATTTTATACTGTTTTAAATGTGAGCAGTTTTCCTGTACCTGCATTACCCTTTTAATTAAACTGATAACACTTAGAGGCGCTCTGCTTTTTGTTTTTATTTTCAAATTTAATGAAGAGGCCTTGTATAAAGGCTTTATGCGTGGCCCATAGTGTAGAGGGGTCTTTTTCTGAGTTCACAATGGTTACAAAAAAGTTCTCAAGGTGAGTACAGAGAGATTCTGCATATTAAGAGGATTGTAGAATGCGGGTGTTTAAGCGCCACAGGTAAGCAGTAGAAGACAATGTGGAATCCTCTATGGTTATACAAATCGGTCTGACCATGTCGTGGGAAGTATAGATGATGAGGACACTTTTTAGAGAGTCCATTGATCTGTGAGAAAGAGGTCTATTCTTGAGTAGGGATGATCGAACTTTTCAAAAGTTCGGTTCGGCCAGAACATCCGAACTTCCCGAAAGTTTGGCCCGGATTTCAGAACCCCATTGAAATCAATGGGACCCGAACTTCGGTAATCAAAAAACACAATTTTGAAGCCCCAAAACCCAATAAATGCCCCTAAAAAGTGCCTAGGGTTCTGTGTCATGCCCCAGGGACTATTAATAACACAAAAAAAGTTCTTAAAAATTGTCATTTTTGATAGAGAGCCAATTATTGAAAAAAAAAAAAAAAAAAAGAGATTTTTTTTATTTTGACTTTGGATTTAGTATCTGGGGGGGTCTAAAAAGTGTACCTGTGAAGTTTCAGCTCTGTAGCATGTCCAAAACCAGAAAAAAAGATCATTTTTCAGTAGAGCAGGGATGGTGGGACCCCCCTTTTACACCTATATGATCTTTTTTTTGGGGGTTCTGGACATGCTACAGAGCTGAAACTTCACAGGTACAACTTTTAGACCCCCAGACACAAAATCACACAAAAAAAGTTCTTAAGAATTGTCATTTTTGATAGATTTTTGATAGAGAGCCAATTATTGAAAAAAATAAATAAATAAATTCTTTGGATTTAGTATCTGGGGGGTCTAAAAAGTGTACCTGTAAAGTTTCAGCTCTGTAGCATGTCCAGAACCATAAAAAAAGATAATTTTTCAGTAGAGCAGGGATGGTGGGACCCCCCTTTTACACCTATATGATCTTTTTTTGGGGGTTCTGGACATGCTACAGAGCTGAAACTTCACAGGTACAACTTTTAGACCCCCAGACACAAAAGCACACAAAAAAAGTTCTCATAAATTGTCATTTTTGATAGATTTTTGATAGAGAGACAATTATTGAAGAAAAAAAAATTTATTTGGATTTAGTATCTGGGGGGGGGGGGTCTAAAAAGTGTACCTGTGAAGTTTCAGCTCTGTAGCATGTCCAGAACCAGAAAAAAAAAGATTGTTTGTATTTTGTCACTTAGAACACAGGTAGTTGGCTTCTCGCACAAATACTCACATACTTATATGTATATACACACCTAGACATATATAGGTGTGATAGGAGCGTAACTATATTGGTGTTAATTATTTCATTAGCGTTTTTCTGCTCCTTTCACACCTATATATGTCTAGGTGTATATATACAGACATGGGTGTGTATATATACCCCCTATACACATGTTCAGATGTCATGTCTGACTCCAAACATGTGCTCAAAAAAGCACTAGCAACGCCTGCAGCCAAAAATAATGCTGGCGGCGGCGAAGCCATATTACAGAAACGAAAGTGACTTGAGAGAAACTAGCTTTTCTCTATAGCGGTCACCCTGCTATGGAAGGGTTTGGTCACCCTGCCATAGCAGTCACTGTCAGTTCACCCTACACTACATTACGGTCACCCTGATACTTCACACTTTCCCTACAGAAACTAAATTTTTGAAGCTAACTAAAGTGTAAAGGAGCACTCTAACTACACTAGATATCCCTTTCCTCACACTAATAAATAGCTAAATGACTCTTTTAAAGTAAAATTAACAGAACTGCTTCCACTCTCTTCCATGTCCTGTATAACAATGCTAGGAATTTGGCGGGGGCTATCTTATATACTGGGGGGCGTATTCACTAATGATTGGTCTAGGGACCCCCTAGTCACTCCAATCACATTCCTAGCATTCTCCTGCCCCCTCAATTGGCTTTTGCTAATGGTTCTGGTCCAATCACAGGCTTTTAAAGCCCATTTCCTGAACCATTGCATTTTGGTCGGTTCTGGTTGCCGAATTCCGAACTTTTTGGGCAAAAAGTTCTAAATTCGAACACCCAATGTTCGGGCTGAACCGATGGTCGACCCGAACCGTTCGATCATCCCTATTCTTGAGTAGAGGTTGTGGCAGGGGGAAAAAAATGTCTACGTGTTGACATCTCCACACATCAAATAGCTGGAAAGAGGATAACGGAGTTTAGAGCAGGTCTACTTCTCATGGGGATGAGGTAGAGTCCAAAAGGGGTCCAGAGTCGCATTAAAGTTGCTGCCCCAAATTATCGCTCCTTGTTGAATCTTGGTCACCTTTTTTTGAAGTTTACAGAAAAAACGTAGTTGATGGGTATTGGGAGCGTAGACAGATACTATAGTGTAGGAAGCATCTTTTATCATGCAGCATGGAATAATATAGCGGCCTTTTTGGTCTATATGAATTCTTGTAATTGGAAGGGTAAAGAGTAGAGATGTCCCGAACTACATCGCTTGTTCGCGTTCGCCGCGGAGGGCGAATATATGCGATGTTCGGTCTGCCCCCTATACGTCATCATTGAGCAAACTTTGACCCTGTACCTCACAGTCAGCAGACACATTCCAGACAATCAGCATACCCTCCCTCCCAGACCCTCCCACCTCCTATAAAAAGGCAAAAACAGCATCCATCTTAGATTTATTCTGAAGCTGCAGTGTTAGAGCAGGGAGAGTGCTGCTGCTGCTGAATTAATAGTTAGGCCAGTGTTCTGTGTCCAGTCCTCAAAGACCCATCTGCTGTAAGGACAGTGTCCTGACAGCACCGCAAAAAGCCCCTTTTAGGGCTGGTACATCAGTCTGCTTTTTTTTTTTTTTCTATATACAGTGCCTTGCGAAAGTATTCGGCCCCCTTGAACTTTGTGACCTTTTGCCACATTTCAGGCTTCAAACATAAAGATAAAAACTATAATTTTTTGTGAAGAATCAACAACAAGTGGGACACAATCATGAAGTGGAACGAAATTTATTGGATATTTAAAACTTTTTTAACCTGCCTAGCGGTATCCCCGAGCGTGACTCGGGGTAGATTTTCCATGCTGTTATCGGTCGGGGTGGATGGGCAGAGCGTGCAGCGGTGTCTTACCTTCTCCTGGCGATCCAGCGATGATCTCCCATTGCTGTGATCGCCAGCCGTCTGAGATCCCCGCCGCTCGTCCGTCCTCCGTCGGTGTGATGACTTCCTAGTTCCGTTCCCTGCAGCAGCAATGCTGCATGGGAGCGGAACTAGGGAGGGAAATTCAAACGTTTAACGTTGAACGTTGCACAAAACACAAACACACACATAACATTTATATTATATATTATATATTATATATATATATACACATACATATATATATATATATATATATATATACAGTGGGTACGGAAAGTATTCAGACCCCCTTAAATTTTTCACTCTTTGTTAAATTGCAGCCATTTGCTAAAATCATTTAAGTTCATTCTTCTTCCTCATGAATGTACACATAGCACCCATACTGACAGAAAAACACAGAATTGTTGACATTGTTGCAGATTTATTAAAAAAGAAAAACTGAAATATCACATGGTCCTAAGTATTCAGACCCTTTGCTCAGTATTTAGTAGAAGCCCCCTTTTGATCTAATACAGCCAGGAGTCTTTTTGGGAAAGATGCAACAAGTCTTTCACACCTGGATTTGGGGATCCTCTGCCATTCCTCCTTGCAGATCCTCTCCAGTTCTGTCAGGTTGGATGGTAAACGTTGGTGGACAGCCATTTTTAGGTCTCTCCAGAGATGCTCAATTGGGTTTAAGTCAGGGCTCTGGCTGGGCCATTCAAGAACAGTCACGGAGTTGTTGTGAAGCCACTCCTTCGTTATTTTAGCTGTGTGCTTAGGGTCATTGTCTTGTTGGAAGGTAAACCTTCGGCCCAGTCTGAGGTCCAGAGCACTCTGGAGAAGGTTTTTGTCCAGGATATCCCTGTACTTGGCCGCATTCATCTTTCCCTCGATTGCAACCAGTCGTCCTGTCCCTGCAGCTGAAAAACACCCCCACAGCATGATGCTGCCACCACCATGCTTCACTGTTGGGACTGTATTGGACAGGTGATGAGCAGTGCCTGGTTTTCTCCACACATACCGCTTAGAATTAAGGCCAAAAAGTTCTATTTTGGTCTCATCAGACCAGAGAATCTTATTTCTCACCATCTTGGAGTCCTTCAGGTGTTTTTTAGCAAACTCCATGCGGGCTTTCATGTGTCTTACACTGAGGAGAGGCTTCCGTCGGGCCACTCTGCCATAAAGCCCCGACTGGTGGAGGGCTGCAGTGATGGTTGACTTTCTACAACTTTCTCCCATCTCCTGACTGCATCTCTGGAGCTCAGCCACAGTGATCTTTGGGTTCTTCTTTACCTCTCTCACCAAGGCTCTTCTCCCCCGATAGCTCAGTTTGGCCGGATGGCCAGCTCTAGGAAGGGTTCTGGTCATCCCAAACGTCTTCCATTTGAGGATTATGGAGGCCACTGTGCTCTTAGGAACCTTAAATGCAGCAGAAATCTTTTTGTAACCTTGGCCAGATCTGTGCCTTGCCACAATTCTGTCTCTGAGCTCTTTTAGGCAGTTCCTTTGACCTCATGATTCTCATTTGCTCTGACATGCATTGTGATCTGGAAGGTCTTATATAGACAGGTGTGTGGCTTTCCTAATCAAGTCCAATCAGTATAATCAAACACAGCTGGACTCAAATGAAGGTGTAGAACCATCTCAAGGATGATCAGAAGAAATGGAAAGCACCTGAGTTAAATATATGAGTGTCACAGCAAAGGGTCTGAATACTTAGGACCATGTGATATTTCAGTTTTTCTTTTTTAATAAATCTGCAACAATGTCAACAATTCTGTGTTTTTCTGTCAGTATGGGGTGCTATGTGTACATTCATGAGGAAGAAGAATGAACTTAAATGATTTTAGCAAATGGCTGCAATATAACAAAGAGTGAAAAATTTAAGGGGGTCTGAATACTTTCCGTACCCACTGTATATATATACACATAGATATATATATATATATATATATATATATATATATATATATGTATATACATATATATATATATATATATATATATACACACACATATATATATATATATATATATATTATATAACGCATGAATTATAATCTAATCAATAATATAATTTTATTATATAATATATATATATATATATATATATATATATATATATATATATATATATTATATAATAAAATTATATTATTGATTAGATTATAATTCATACGTTTGTGTTCCAAATTTATCACATCTGGGATGTCTACTAGAGTCTTGTTTTGGTCAGGGTTAAGTCAGTAATTACTAAGAATTGTAGGCCTATAATACATAACGCCAAATTTCCATGAAAAAAATTGTACCGCTTTTGGTACAGAATTCCTGACATAATCATACTGCCAGGGAGGTTAAAAAATAAAAAATTGAAAAATTGGGCGTGCAAAATTATTCAGCCCCCTTAAGTTAATACTTGTAGCGCCACCTTTTGCTGAGATTACAGCTGTAATTCGCTTGGGGTATGTCTCTATCAGTTTTGCACATTGAGAGACTGAAATTTTTGAACATTCCTCCTTGCAAAAAAGCTCGAGCTCAGTGAGGTTGGATGGAGAGCATTTGTGAACAGCAGTTTTCAGTTCTTTCCACAGATTCTCGATTGGATTCAGGTCTGGACTTTGACTTGACCATTCTAACTCCTGGATATGTTTATTTGTGAACCATTCCATTGTAGATTTTGCTTTATGTTTTGGATCATTGTCTTTTTGGAAGACAAATCCCCGTCCCAGTCTCAGGTCTTTTGCAGACTCCATCAGGTTTTCTTCCAGAATGGTCCTGTATTTGGCTCCATCCATCTTCCCATCAATTTTAACCATCTTCCCTGTCCCTTCTGAAGAAAAGCAGGCCCAAACCATGATGCTGCCACCACCATGTTTGACAGTGGGGATGGTGTGTTCAGGGTGATGAGCTGTGTTGCTTTTACGCCAAACATAACATTTTGCATTGTTGCCAAAAATTTTGATTTTGGTTTCATCTGACCAGAGCACCTTCTTCCATATGTTTGGTGTGTCTCCCAGGTGGCTTGTGGCAAACTTTAAACGACACTTTTTGTGGATATCTTTAAGAAATGGCTTTCTTCTTGCCACTCTTCCATAAAGGCCAAATTTGTGCAGTATACGACTGATTGTTGTCCTATGGACAGAGTCTCCCACCTCAGCTGTAGATCTCTGCAGTTCATCTAGAGTGATCATGGGCCTCTTGGCTGCATCTCTGATCAGTCTTCTCCTTGTATGAGCTGAAAGTTTAGAGGGACGGCCAGGTCTTCATAGATTTGCAGTGGTCTGATACTCCTTCCATTTCAATATTATCGCTTGCACAGTGCTCCTTGGGATGTTTAAAGCTTGGGAAATCTTTTTGTATCCAAATCTGGCTTTAAACTTCTCCACAACAGTATCTCGGACCTGCCTGGTGTGTTCCTTGTTCTTCATGATGCTCTCTGCACTTTAAACGGACCTCTGAGACTATCACAGTGCAGGTGCATTTATACGGAGACTTGATTACACACAGGTGGATTCTATTTATCATCATTAGTCATTTAGGCCAACATTGGATCATTCAGAGATCCTCACTGAACTTCTGGAGAGAGTTTGCTGCACTGAAAGTAAAGGGGCTGAATAATCTTGCACGCCCAATTTTTCAGTTTTTTATTTGTTAACAAAGTTTGAAATATCCAATAAATTTTGTTCCACTTCATGATTGTGTCCCACCTGTTGTTGATTCTTCACAAAAAATTACAGTTTTATATCTTTATGTTTGAAGCCTGAAATGTGGCAAAAGGTCGCAAAGTTCAAGGGGGCCGAATACTTTCGCAAGGCACTGTATATATATATATATATATATTGAAGTTGCCTGCCTGTGTGTGAGAGGACACAGGCCCACAGACTGTACTGTGTGCACACCATTAATATAGGGTGGCACAGTACCTTGCACGCATAGTACCACTAATCTAAAAAAAAATGACAGGCAGAGGCAGGTCACCCCGCAGGGGTCGTCATGGTCGTGGTGCTGTGATTTCCTTTGGCCCTAGAATAATGCCCAGTGTTCAGAGGTCACGTACCCTGAACTCGAGAAATTCTGAGGACATAATTGACTGGCTTACACAGGACACCCAATCTTCTACAGCTTCCGCTCTGAACCTTGACACACCATCCTCCTCCAGCTCAGCTTCGGGCACCTCTCAAGTTACCACTCGTCACCCTGCCGCCACCACCAACACTAGCACCACAGCCGCTTCACTTGATCTGTCAGAGGAGTTATTTACATATCAGTTGGAAGAAATGAGTGATGCGCAACCATTAGTGCCAGAGGATGTAGATAACAGGGATATGTCTCAGTCAGGCAGCATTACACACATGGACATACGGTGTGATGATGATGATGTTGTACCCGCTGCTGCTTCCTTTGCTGAGTTATCAAATACAAGTGAAGCAGTTGATGATGACGATGTGTCCGTGGATGTCACATGGGTGCCCACTCGAAGAGAAGAAGAACAGGGGGAAAGTTCAGATGGGGAGACAGAGAGGAGGAGGAGACGAGTTGGAAGCAGGTGGAGGTCATCGCAAGGAGCTAGTGGCACAGTCAGACAGCATTTATCGGCACCCGGGGTCAGCCAGACAGCACGCCAATCAATGCATGCTGTTGCCACCACCAGAATGCCGTCATTGCAAAGCTCAGCAGTGTGCCATTTTTTTGTGTGTCTGCCTCTAATAACAGTGATGCCATTTGCAACCTGTGCCAAAAGAAACTGAGTAGTGGGAAGTCCAACACCCACCTAGGTACAACTGCTTTGTGAAGGCACATGATCTCACATCACAAACGCCTTTGGGATCAACACATGATGAGTACAAGCAGCACACAAACTCAAAGCCAAAATCCTCCTCCTGGTCCAGCATCTTCAGCCATGTCAACCACTGCTGTCCTCCTTGCACCCTCTCAACCACTCGCCACTCCACCTCTCAACTTCAGCAGTTCCTGCTCATCTGCCCACAGTCAGGTGTCTGTCAAGGAAATGTTTGAGCGTAAGAAGCCAATGTCACAGAGTCACCACCTTTCCCGGCGTCTGACAGCTGGCTTGTCAGAACTCTTACCCAGCTTTTACCATACAAGCTGGTGGAGTCTTAGGCCTTCAAAAAATTTGTAGTTATTGGGACACCGCAGTGGAAGGTACCCGGCCGAAATTTTTTTTCACAAAAGGCCATCCCCAACCTGTACTCTATTGTGGAAAAGGAAGTTATGGCATGTCTGCCACACAGTGTTGGGGCAAGGCTCCATCTGACCACTGATACCTGGTCTGCAAAGCACGGTTAGGGCAGGTATATAACGTACACTGCGCATTGGGTAAACCTGCTGATGGCTGCCAAGCATGGAATGCATGGCTCTGCAGAGAAGTTGATGACACCGCCACGACTTGCAGGCAGGCCTGCTGCCACCTCCTCTACTCCTCCTACTCCATCCTCTTCGCTAACCACCTCGGCTGAGTCCACTTCTGCTGCTGCGTCTTGCTCCACATCAACTGCACCCCCCCCAGCTCCCCAGGGGCTATTCCACATCCCGGATATGGCAGTGTCACGCCGTCTTGGGGTTGACTTGCCTGAAAGCCGAGAGTCACACCGGACCAGCACTCCTGTCCGCCCTGAACGCACAGGTGGATCAGTGGCTGACCCCGCACCAACTGGATATCGGCAAAGTGGTGTGTGACAACGGAAGCAATTTGTTGGCGGCATTGAATTTGGGCAAGTTGACACATGTACCCAGGCATTTCAGGCATTCCTACATGGCCATGGTGCACTTTTCCAATATTCAGCGGCAAAACAACATGCCAGTGAGGCGCTTGATTTGCGACAGCCCGACACGTGGGAATTCAACACTCCTAATGTTCGACCGCCTGCTCCAACAAGAAAAAGCTGTCATCGAGTATTTGTATGACCGGGGTGCTAGGACAGCCTCTGCGGAGCTGTGTATTTTTTTGCCACGTTACTGGACGCTCATGCGCAATGCCTGTAGGCTCATGCGTCCTTTTGAGGAGGTGACAAACCTAGTCAGTCGCACTGAAGGCACCATCAGCGACATCATCCCATTTGTTTTCTTCCTGGAGCGAAGCCTGCAAAGAGTGCTGGATCAGGCCATAGATGAGCGTGAAGAGGAAGAGTTGTGGTCACCATCACCACCAGAAACAGCCTTATCATCATCACTTGCTGGACCTGCGGCAACGCTGGAAGAGAAGTCTGAGGAAGAGGAGTCAGAGGAGGAATGTGGCTTTGAGGAGGAGGAAAACCAACCACAGCAGTCATCCCAAGGTCCTCGTTGTCACCTATCTGGTATTCGTGGTGTTGTGCGTGGCCGGGGGGAAGAACAGACCTTCAATGAGATCAGTGAGGATGAGGAATGGGACATGAGTAGCTCGGCATCCAACCTTGTGCAAATGGGGTCTTTCATGCTGTCATGCCTGTTGAGGGACCCTCTTTTAAAAAGGCTGAAGGAGAATGACCTGTCCTGGGTGGCCAAGTTACTAGACCCCCGGTATAAGCAAAAAGTGTCTGAAATGTTACCGAATTACCAGCAGTTGGAAAGGATGCAGCAGTTCCAAAACAAGTTAAAAAGTATGCTTTACACAGTGTATAAGGGTGATGTCACAGCACAACGGAAATCTAACAGGGGAAGAGGTGAAAGTAATCCTCCTCCTACCACGACCACGCTGGTAAGGACAGGGCGCTTTACAGACCTGTTGTTGATGGAAGACATGCAGAGCTTTTTAAGTTCTACGCATCGCCACAGCCCTTCGAGGTCCACCCTCAGAGAATGACTCGACCGACAGGTAGCAGACTACCTCGCCTTAACTGCAGATATCGACACTCTGAGGAGCGATGAACCCCTTGACTACTGGGTGTGCAGGCTTGACCAATTTGCGATAGAACTTCTGGCCTGCCCCACTTCAAGTGTCCTGTCAGAAAGGACCTTCAGCGCAGCAGGAGGTATTGTCACTGAGAAGAGAAGTCGCCTAGGTCAAAAAAGTCTAGATTACCTCACCTTTATTAAGATGAATGAGGCATGGATCCCGAAGGGACTGACAGTGGGGGATGCATTTGACTAAAAAAGGCCTGATGAGATGCCATGGGCTAAAAATGGTCCACATGCTGCTGTATTTAATCTCTGCATGCTGGATGACTTGCGTGACTTCTAGAGACTTCACTAACTAGGGTTCAAGCCGCAATGTTTTAGTGCACTTTCTGCCTGGAAAACATCAATTTTTCTGGCCGCTGCTGCAGCAGTGGCTGCAACAATACCTGATTTTTCAGGCATGTGTACATGCCTAATTTTTCTGGCCTCTGGTGCTGCACTGTGGCTGCAAAAATAAAACAAAAAAAAAATGCACATACATGTGTCAATTCCCCTTCGTGATCGTTACCTTGTTGTGACAAAGGGGCTTGCGTATCACAATGAAGCCATCACCTCTATGAGTGTGTTGGCAATGTTGGCACACCCCAGATGATAAGGTCGTTGCTTCATTGTGAACAGACCAAAAGCGATCAGCTGGATAATTTTTCATAGAAAAACATTAATTTTCTTTGTGATCATCTAACGTGATCATTAAAGCCTACTAGGCCTACAATGGGCCCACACTGCAAAATCATTGTTTTCTGGGTCACTTAACTGTCACTGTACTACCTCAGCACGCCCATAGGCTTTGAAAAACCGCCATTGCCTGCAATCTCCCAAACGTGCGCACGAGCACAGTCATCACTACACCAAGATTGACACATAGAGGAATAAAATTTATGGCATGAGTGTGTCAACTATTGACAACTCTTTGCGGTTTTGTCTAAAATCTATTCCATACACTGGCCCATGATAGGGGACGTAACAGGGATTAAACTGATAAGAATAGTACTACTTAACACACCACTCATATAGGGTGGCACAGTACATTGCACGGCGCACGCACAGGGCACCAAATTGGAAGAGGACCGACCAACCATCTTTTTCCATCTCCCGGTTCCTAAAATCTATTCCATACACCGGCCCCTGATAGGGGACAAAACAGAGATTAAACTGGTAAGAACAGTTTTTTTTTAATTTAAAAAAAAGAGGACAGCCTCTGCGGAGCTGGGTATTTTTTGGCCGCGTTACTGTACTCTCATGCACAATGGCTGTAGGCTCATGCGTCTTTTTGCGGAGGTGACAAACCTGGTCAGTCAAACCCAAGGCAACATCATCAACCTCATCCCATATGCGTTTTTTCTGGAGCATGCCCTGCGAAGAGTGCTGGATCAGGCCATAGATGAGCATGAAGAGGAAGAGTTGTGGTCACCATCACCACCAGAAGCAGCCTTGTCATCGTCGATTGCTAGACCTGTGGCAACGCAGAGAGAGGAGTCTGAAGAAGAGAAGTCAGAGGAGGAAGGTGGCTTTGAGGAGGTGGAAGACCAACCACAGCAGGCGTCCCAGGGGGCTTGTTGTCACCTTTCGGGGACCCTTGGTGTTGTACATGGCTGGGTGGAGGAAGAGACCTTCAATTACGCCAGTGAGGACAAGGAACGGGACATGGCTAGCTTGGTATCCAACCTTGTGCAAATGGGGAGTTTGCGGTTGTGCAAATGGACTGTTTGCGGTTGTTTGCGGTGCGTTAAACGGGGAGTTTGGTCTGTCACAGTTTGGTCTGTCACTGTGAAGCGGGCGTAACCCTTACACTACCTGATCGATACAACACCATACCTGATTGTATACGTAAACAGAAAATTTTATGTTCGCGACATCTCTGGCTATAAGAACACCTTTCTTTTTAACTGGGGCCGATGCTGTGAAAATAGTATTAAAATTTTGGTTGGTGCATGTAGGTGGGGGGGAGGCTTGAAAGTGGGTTTCCTATACAGATAAGATATCACAATGGTTTTGTGTGGCTAAATTCCATAGCGTCGCTCTTTTTGCTGGATGGTTAAGCCCTTTTGCATTAATTGAAAGTAGTTTGATGGTCATGTCTTTGAAATGTTCCGCTTAGTAGTTGTGGGTGAGAGGTTCGTGTATACAGGTATTGGGTTAGATTTGGGAGCCAGATACTGTTAGGAAGACTCAGGGTGTTGAGAAGCTCTTAGGACCGGGACCTTCAAAGGCAATCTGGTGAAGATAAACGTTTAGAACTTTGATAGAGAGAAATAAAAGAAAAACTCAAACCGAACTGATTAAGTAAGGATTTACATCCAGGATCTGTTCCTTCACGGGTTGTACAACAGATACCAGGGAATAGCTACGGTGGAGGATAAAGTTCTAGGCCAAACAAGGCCACTCACCGGATAAGGCTACATGTTGCGAGACCGTCTGAAAGCTGTTTAGGTACGCAAGCTCCCATGAGCGTTTTGTTGGGGGAGAGGGCTGTATGCTGCTCCGAACTGCCGCTGTGTTCTATAGGATCAGTAGAAGTGTTGTTGGTAGGAATGATGTTCCAATCTGCTAAGAGGCGTAGACCATCTTGGATGGATAATACGTTATGTTTGGATCCATTGTGAGTAATCAGCAGTTTAGCCGATGCTGCTCATTGGTAATGGATGAGGGGATTGCGCAGGGCTTTCGTGATTGTATTAAGTTGTCTGCGTCTCTACAGAGTATGTTGGGATAGGTCAGCAAAAATTTGGAGAGAAGCATAGGTGTCAGGTAGGGTCCCTAGGACTCTTGCTTTTTGCATAAGTTGTTCTCTTACCTGAAAGAAATGTATACAGAGAATTACGCCTCTAGGGGGTTGCGTCAGGTAGGAATGGGGGTTTGAAGAGTCTGTTGACTCGATTGATGACCAGCTCTATATTTTTCAGCTCGCTCTGGGAGTACTACCTTTATCGGGTTTCTGACATATGAAGGTAGTTCTAGTGGGGGAATTGCTTCAGGTATACTGCAAATTTTGATGTTGCTGCCTCTAGATCTGTCTTCAATGGCTGCAATTTTATATTTTATCCATTTTTGTTCAATGCTGAGATCATCATGTGCATCAATGAGGCTGTGTTGTACGTGGCTGGGTGGAGGAAGAGACCTTCAATTACGCCAGTGAGGACAAGGAACGGGACATGGCTAGCTTGGTATCCAACCTTGTGCAAATGGGGAGTTTGCGGTTGTGCAAATGGACTGTTTGCGGTTGTTTGCGGTGCGTTAAACGGGGAGTTTGGTCTGTCAGAGTTTGGTCTGTCACTGTGAAGCAGGCGTAACCCTTACACTACCTGATCGATACAACACCATACCTGATCGTATACAGACACACTGGATGTTTTAAAGCATGTTATTCCAAACAATTTAGGAATGTTAGGTGATTTATGCCCTTTATGGAATAAAACCCAACTCTGCGTCAACTACTTAATTTTCCATGGGAGTTTTGCCATGGATCCCCCTCCGGCATGCCGCAGTCCAGGTGTTAGTCCCCTTGAAACAACTTTTCCATCACTATTGTGGCCAGAAAGAGTCCCTGTGGGTTTTTTTAAATTTGCCTGCCTATTGAAGTCTATGGCAGTTCGTCCGGTTCGCCCATTCGCGAACATTTGCGTAAATTCGCGTTTGCCGTTCGCAAACGGAAAATCTTATGTTCGCGACATATCTGGCTATAAGAACACCTTTCTTTTTAACTGGGGCCGATGCTGTGAAAATAGTATTAAAATTTTTGTTGGTGCATGTAGGTGGGGGGGAGGCTTGAAAGTGGGTTTCCTATACAGATAAGATATCACAATGGTTTTGTGTGGCTAAATTCCATAGCGTCGCTCTTTTTGCTGGATGGTTAAGCCCTTTTGCATTAATTGATAGTAGTTTGATGGTCATGTCTTAGAAATGTTCCGCTTAGTAGTTGTGGGTGAGAGGTTCGTGTATACAGGTATTGGGTTAGATTTGGGAGCCAGATACTGTTAGGAAGACTCAGGGTGTTGAGAAGCTCTTAGGACCTGGACCTTCAAAGGCAATCTGGTGAAGATAAACGTTTAGAACTTTGATAGAGAGAAATAAAAGAAAAACTCAAACCGAACTGATTAAGTAAGGATTTACATCCAGGATCTGTTCCTTCACGGGTTGTACAACAGATACCAGGGAATAGCTACGGTGGAGGATAAAGTTCTAGGCCAAACAAGGCCACTCACCGGATAAGGCTACATGTTGCGAGACCGTCTGAAAGCTGTTTAGGTACGCAAGCTCCCATGAGCGTTTTGTTGGGGGAGAGGGCTGTATGCTGCTCCGAGCTGCCACTGTGTTCTATAGGATCAGTAGAAGTGTTGTTGGTAGGAATGATGTTCCAATCTGCTAAGAGGCGTAGACCATCTTGGAGGGATAATACGTTATGTTTGGATCCATTGTGAGTAATCAGCAGTTTAGCCGATGCTGCTCATTGGTAATGGATGAGGGGATTGCGCAGGGCTTTCGTGATTGTATTAAGTTGTCTGCGTCTCTGCAGAGTATGTTGGGATAGGTCAGCAAAAATTTGGAGAGAAGCATAGGTGTCAGATAGGGTCCATAGGACTCTTGCTTTTTGCATGAGTTGTTCTCTTACCTGAAAGAAATGTATACAGAGAATTACGCCTCTAGCGGGTTGCGTCAGGTAGGAATGGGGGTTTGAAGAGTCTGTGGACTCGATTGATGAACAGCTCTTTATTTTTCAGCTCGCTCTGGGAGTACTACCTTTATCGGGTTTCTGACATATGAAGGTAGTTCTAGTGGGGGAATTGCTTCAGGTATACTGCAAATTTTGATGTTGTTGCATCTAGATCTGTCTTCAATGGCTGCAATTTTATATTTTATCCATTTTTGTTCAATGCTGAGATCATCATGTGCATCAATGAGGCTGTTGATTGTATTAGCCACATCTCTTAGGTTCCCCTCTATATTAGTGACTCTGTGCTCTATTGCAGAGAGATTTTGATCAAATTTGTGCAGAAAAGAAAGCATATCTGCTTGAAGAGAGCTTTTTAGGGAGATAAGCATCTCCTTTACGGTGGTATCTAAGACCAGTTTCCCTGCAGTGGGGTATGAGGAGATCAGGCTGTGCATTCTGAGGGCTGTGTGAGAGGGATGGATAGTTTTCCTTATGTGGGTCTGCTGCAGGAGAGTCCAGCCTCATTCTAGCCTTTGCAGGGCTCCCAGAGATCCGTGTATCTGGAGGTGAGACGGGGAGGGGAGGGTTAAGGGATGAAGGCTCTCCTGGCATTATGGGAGGCATCTCTATTGGGTGCTGGAAGGGGAGGGACCTGGGTCGCAGTGTGGGAGACTCAGCCACAGCGCCATCTTGGGCTCGTCTCGCGGCTGATTAAAACATGAAAGCCGTGAGCTTTCTCGGAATGTGAGTCTCCTTTCTCTTCAGTGGCATGACAGCACTGTGAAAGGTTGACTGCTGGCGGGGGTTCAGAGAGCTATTCAGAGAGCTCTGTGGGTCTCGTGGGTGCAGAGAGATGCTGTAGTTTGTGTCCGGGGTGAGGAGCTTGTTACTCACGCATCCATCTTGTCCGCCCACCGGCCCATCATTCATTTTTTAATGGCACTCCTACCCTACAGTCAATAACTAGGGAATGGAGTGAGTTTAGTAGTGCAAGCCTGGTCAGTACTAGAGTTGGTGAGGAAAAGGAGTCCCTTGCCTAAGGGTGAGCGAGAATCTCCTTTAAGCAGCACACATCAGGTGGCCCGGGCCCACATGTCTCATGGGCTCTGGGGGGTCGGTTGGATTTCTGGAGCCTCCCACTGAACCACAAGTCAAACATGGGCCTATGTATGTGAATACTCAAGGGGGAAGGTTGTTTTTCAAGAGGATGAATGAGGGGAAGAGGAGGGTTGTAAGAGTGGGCCTAGGGTCTCCATTCCTGCACAAAGCAATATGTGGATTGGGCCAAAAAACCTGTACTGCTCTGTAACCTCTGGGTGAGGTGGTGACCCAGATGCACATAACAGCCACAAGGAAACTAGCCATGTATTCAGGGCCGTCTTTAATATTGTTTGGACCCTGGGCAAGCATTTTCTTGGGCCCCCCTGACCATGCAATTTCGCTGTCTACCCCAAAAAACAACCACATACTCTGTACCCACCTGTCCACAGCCACCTCTGTATCCCTCCCCTGTCCACAGACACCTCTGTACCCCCCTTGTTCACAGCCACCTCTGTACCCCACTTGTTCACAGCCACCTCTGTACCCCCCTTGTTCACAGCCACCTCTGTACCCCCCCCATCTACAGCCACCTCTGTACCCTCCCTTCCACAGCCACCTCTGTACCCCCCCATTCACAGCCACCCCTCCTGTCCACAGCCACCACTTTCACCCCCCCTTTCCACAGCCACCACCACTGTACCCCACCCCCCGTCCACAGCCACCTCTGTATCCCTCTGTCCACAGCCACCTCTGTTCACCCCCTCCCCTATCCACAGCCTCCACTGTACCCCCCCCCCCCCCCGTCTACAGCCACCTCTGTTCAACCCCTGTCCACAGCCACCTCTGTATCCCTCCCCTGTCCACAGACACCTCTGTACCCCCCTTGTTCACAGCCACCTCTGTACCCCACTTGTTCACAGCCACCTCTGTACCCCCCTTGTTCACAGCCACCTCTGTACCCCCCCATCCACAGCCACCCCTCCTGTCCACAGCCACCACTTCCACCCCCCCTTTCCACAGCCACCACCACTGTACCCCACCCCCCGTCCACAGCCACCTCTGTATCCCCCTGTCCACAGCCACCTCTGTTCACCCCCTCCCCTTTCCACAGCCTCCACTGTACCCCCCCTGTCTACAGCCACCTCTGTTCACCCACCTGTCCACAGCCACCTCTGTATCCCTCCCCTGTCCACCTGTGTATCCCTCCCCTGTCCACCTCTACATCCCTTCCCTGTCCACAGCCACCTCTGTATCCCTCCCCTGTCCACCTCTGTATCCCTCCCCTGTCCACAGCCACCTTTGTATCCCTCCCCTGTCCACAGCCACCTCTGTATCCCTCCCCTGTCCACCTCTGTATCCCTCCCCTGTCCACCTCTGTATCCCTCCCCTGTCCACCTCTGTATCCCTCCCCTGTCTACAGCCACCTCTGTATCCCTCCCCTGTCCACAGCCACCTCTGTATCCCTCCCCTGCCCACAGCCACCTCTGTATCCCTCCCCTGTCCACCTCTGTATCCCTCCCCTGTCCACCTCTGTATCCCTCCCCTGTCCAAAGCCACCTCTGTATCCCTCCCCTGTCCACCTCTGTATCCCTCCCCTGTCCACAGCCACCTCTGTATCCCTCCCCTGTCCACCTCTGTATCCCTCCCCTGTCCACAGCCACCTCTGTACCCCCCCCCGTCCAAAGCTGCCTATACACCCCCCCCGTCCACAGCCGCCTCTGTACCCTCCCTGTCCACAGCCACCTCTGTACCCCCCTCCCCCCCGTCCAAAGCTGCCTTTACACCCCCCCCCCCCCGTCCACAGCCGCCTCTGTACCCTCCCTGTCCACAGCCACCTCTGTACCCCCCTGTTCACAGCCACCTCTGTAACCCCCCCCCCCCCCGTCACCTCTGTACCCCCCTGTCCAAACTCACTTCTACATACCCCCTGTGCACAGCCACCTCTGTACCCCCCATGTCCACAGCCACTGAAAATGAAAACCATTGAACTAGTTTAGTGTGTCACAAGGTTGAATTGGATTGGAAATCAAACAGATCTGCACTTTTTTTTTTCTATTTTTTCTATTTTGAATGAATACACATGAACGTTTATCCAGTTTACATAGAATGCTACAAAGCCAAATCATGTTTTTATGGGTTCCTAAATTGTGTGGCTTTCTCAAGACAGTTCTGCGTGGAAATATTCAGGAGAATAAATGATTACAGGAAAATAAATGGCAGTTTTAAACCTTTAATATGAGGCAACATGGTTTTAAAGCTCAAGTTTAACCATTATAAAACTCTCTCTTACTTTAGTTAGCTAACCTGTCTGTTCTGAAGGATGTCCCATGTCATGCAGGCAGCTAGATCTGGGGAAATATTCACAGCAGGAAAAGATTTTAGTACCCCAAATGTTCACAGCCACCTCTGTATCCCTTCCCCCCATGTCTACAGCCACCTCTGTATCCCTTCCCCCCATGTCTACAGCCACCTCTGTATCCCTTCCCCCCATATCTACAGCCACCTCTGCACCCCCCCCCCACCCCTTTGCGGTTCTCACCTCTTTTCACAAATTCACCCCATTCCACTCACAGTTCTCCTCACAGTCAGTGCAGAAATGCTGCCTGCACAGTTCTGTTATGTGTGTGCTCGTGCTCTTTTCCCATCACACACACAGTGCAGTTTCCGCCTATCAGAGCAGCCACAACACTTCACGTTCTGTGCTATTGAACTCTGAGAAGAGGAAGGGGGAGGAGGGAGGAGGGGGAAGCACGGAGAGACGCTCTGCCTCACTCCCTGTCAGCTGAGCCAGCTCTTATACATAGAGCCCGCAACTGTCCTTCTCCTCTCTCAGTGCCTTTCTTGTGCAACAGCAAACGGGGGAGGTCGGGACAGCTTAATTGACCGCTACAGAACTATTCAAGGCTCCAGGGGCAGCAGCTTTTTGGGCCCCCAACAATGACAGGGCCCTGGGCAAATGCCCCTTTTTGCCCTATGGTAAAGACGGCCCTGCATGTATTGCCCATAATTTCTCCATTAAAATTCAATTTTCCCTTTTGAAAGGAGTTTTTACTTAGCTTAGCGATTGAGGTGAAAACTCAACCACTAAGCAAGGAAAACTGGAAAAAAAATAATATTTTTCCTGCACATGATTGGAGGTTTGAAGCTGAACCTTCATCACATTTATTATGCTCAGTGAAAAGTTCCTTTTCAAAGTGAAAATTCACTTTAGGTGAACAACCTACATTTCTTAAGTAAATAAACCTCTGCACAAAAGATCATAAATGCTATTTAACCACTTCAGCTCTGGAAGATTTTACCCCCTTCATGAGCAGGACATTTTTTGATAGTCGGCACTGCTTTACATTAAAATAATTGTAAAATCTCAGTTTTGTTATTAAAATAACAAACATTTTATACTTACCTCCTCTGTGCTCTGCACAGAGCAGCCTGGATCCTCCTCCTCTCGAGTCCCTGCCTGGAGCTCCTGGCTCCTCCCTCCAGTTGAGTACCCCCACAGCAAGCAGCTTGCTATGGGGGCAGCCGTGTATCCATTCAGACATGGAGCTGCCATTCAGCCCCGTCCCTCTCTTTCTCCCGATTGGCTGAGTTTGATTGACAGCAGCAGGACCTAATCGCGCCACTGCTGTGTCTCAGCCAATAAGGAGAGAGAGTCGCGGACGGCTGAGGCATTCGTGGACATCCCTGAATAGAGAGGGGGCTCAGGTAAGTATTAGAGGGACTGAGGGGGGCTGCTGCACACAGAAGGCTTTTTATCTTAAAGTGATTTTAAAGTCTCGTTTTTTTTTTTATTAAAAATAACAAACATGTTATACTTACCTCCTCTGTGCAGTGGATTTGCACAGAGCAGCCCGAATCCTCCTCTTCTTGGGTCCCTCTTCTGTATTTTTAGCCCCTCCCTCCTGTTGGGCACTAGGGATGATCGAACTTTTCAAATGTTCGGTTCGGCCAGAACATCCTAACTTCCCGAAAGTTCGGCCCGGATTTCAGAACCCCATTGAAATCAATGGGACCCGAACTTTGGTAATCAAAAAACACCATTTTGAAGCCCTAAAACCCAATAAATGCCCCTAAAAAGTGCCTAGGGCTCTGGGTCATGCCACAGGGACTATTAATCACACAAAAAAAAGTTCTTAAAAATTGTCATTTTTGATAGAGAGCCAATTATTGAAAACATTTTAAAAAAATGAGATTTTTTTATTTTGACTTTGGATTTAGTGTCTGGGGGGTCTAAAAGGTGTACCTGTGAAGTTTCAGCTCTGTAGCATGTCCAGAACCAGAAAAAAAAAGTTAATTTTTATTAGAATTAATATAGAACAGGGATATGGCTCCGCTATTTTTCACACCTTGCCGGTTTAGTAGCAAGTGTTTTTTGGGCATTTTTTTGGGTCTTTTGAGGCAGGCAAAACATCTGAACTTGTGTATAGGGGTATATATACACACATACTTATATGTATATATACACCTAGACATATATAGGTGTGATAGTAGCAGAAATCTATGCTTGCGCTAATTAAATAATTAACACAAATATGGCTCCGCTCCTATCACACCTATATATGTGTAAGTGTAAAAATACATATAAGTATGTGTGTATATATACCCCTATACACAAGTTCAGATGTTTTGCCTGCCTCCAAAGACCCCAAAAAAATGCCCAAAAAAACGCCTGCGCCAAAAAAAACGCCCAGGTGTGTTATTGCAGGCTTTTTTTTTGGGCATTTTTTTGGGGTCTTTGGAGGGAGGCATGACATCTGAACTTCTGTATAGGGATATATATACACACCTACACATATATAGGTGTAAAAGTAGCAGAACCCTATGCTTGCGCTAATTAAATAATTAACACCAATATGGCTCCGCTCCTATCACACCTATATATGTGTAAGTGTATAAATACATATAAGTATGTGTGTATATATACCCCTATACACAAGTTCAGATGTCATGCCTGCCTCCAAAGACCCCAAAAAAATGCCCAAAAAAAAAGCCTGCAATAACACACCTGGGCGGTTTTTTTGGCGCTGGCGTTTTTTTTTGGGCATTTTTTGGGGTCTTTGGAGGCAGGCAAAACATCTGAACTTGTGTATGGGGGTATATATACACACATACTTATATGTATTTTTACACTTACACATATATAGGTGTGATAGGAGCGGAGCCATATTTGTGTTAATTATTTAATTAGCGCAAGCATAGATTTCTGCTACTATCACACCTATATATGTGTAGGTGTATATATACACATATAAGTATGTGTGTATATATACCCCTATACACAAGTTCAGATGTTTTGCCTGCCTCCAAAGACCCCAAAAAGTGCCCAAAGAAAAGCCAGCTACAAAAACGTCCAGGTGTGTTTTTGCAGCAGGCGTTTTTTTTGGGCATTTTTTTGGGGTCTTTGGAGGCAGGCAAAACATCTGAACTTGTGTATAGGGGTATAAATACACACATACTTATATGTTTTTATACACTTACACATATATAGGTGTGATAGGAGCGGAGCCATATGCCTGTTAATTATTTAATTAGCGCAAGCATAGATTTCTGCTACTATCACACCTATATATGTCTAGGTGTATATATACATATAAGTATGTGTGTATATATACCCCTATACACAAGTTCAGATGTCATGCCTGACTCCAAACTTGTCCTCAAAAAAGCCCTATAAACGCCTGCAGCCAAAAAGCAGGCTGACAGGCGAGAAACCATATCGCTGTTCTGTAAGTGACCTAATAGAAACAAACTTGTTTCTATTGCGGTCACCCTGACATGGAAGGGTTTGGCCACCCTGCCATAGAAGTCAGAGTCAGTTCACCCTACACTACACTACGGTCACCCTGGCACTTAACACTTTCCCTACAGAAACTAAATTTTTGATTCTAACTAAAGTGGAAAAAAGCACTCTAACTACACTAGATATCCCTTTCCTCACACTAATAAATGCTATATGACACTTTTGAAGCAGAAGTAACAGAACTGCTTCCATTCTCTTCCATGTCCCTGTATTACAATGCTAGGAATTTGGCGGGGCTTTCTTATATACTGGGGGGCGTATTCACTAATGATTGGCCTGTGGACCCCCTAGTCACTCCAATCACATTCCTAGCATTCTTCTGCCCCCTCAATTGGCTTTTACTAATGGTTCTGGTCCAATCACGGGCTTTTAAAGCCCATTTCCTGTCCCACTGCATTTTGGTCGGTTCTGGTTGCCGAATTCCGAACTTTTTCAGCAAAAAGTTCGGAATTCGGCCGAACCTCGAACAGCCAATGTTCGGGTCGAACCGATGGTCGACCCGAACCGTTCGATCATCCCTATTGGGCACCCCCACAGCAAGCACCTGAGCTGAGTCACAGCTGCATATGTCTACTCAGACATGAAGCTGTGGCCCTGCCCCACCCCCTTTCTATTCTCATTGGCTGACTGACTTTGATTGACAGCAGCAGAAGCCAATGGCACCTCGCTGCTGTCTCAGCCAACGAGGAGTGGAGTTCCGGTCGGCTGAGACATTCCTACAACATCGCTGAAGCTAGACGGACCTCCGGTAAGTATTAGGGTGTGCTGGGGCGGCTGCTGCACACAGAAGGCTTTGTATCTTAATGCAAACAATGCATTAAGATAAAAAAAAACTTTTGACTTTTACAACTCCTTTAACTGCCGATTGCGTGATCATGCAACGCTGTACCCAAACAAAATTTATATAATTTTTTCAGACAAATAGAGCTTTTATTTGGTGGTAGTTGATCACCCCTGTTTTTTTTGTTTTTTTGTTTTTTGCGATATAAACAAAAAAGATCAAAAATTAAAAGAAAAAAAAACTTTACTTTCTGCTATAAAATATATAAAAAAAAAAAATGTCATTATAAATTTTGGCCAAAATGTATTTTGCTACATGTTTTTAATAAATAATAATAATAATAAGTGTATATTGTGAAAGTTATAGTGCCTACAAACTATGGTATATATTCTGGAATTTTTACTTTTTTTTCTACTGCTAATGGCAGAGATCAATGACTTATAACAGGACTGCGATATTGCAGTGGACAATCTGACACCAACTGACGCTGGGGGGAATTACCAGTGAAACGAATACAGTGATCAATGCTAAAAATAAACTGTTATTGTACCGAGAAGGGGTTAACATCTAAGGAGATCAAGTGGTTAAATATGTTCCTAACTGTGTAATGTGTGTACAGTGTACTGCTTTTTACTAATGATCTCTCAATTTCTCATCCCTGCTTTTCAGGGATGAGAATCTGACAGATCCCTCCCTGTGTACAGAGCTCTGTGTTGAATTTCAACACAGAGCTCTGAGCTGTGAATGTACACAGCCAATCAGCAGGTCCCGGTAAATCATTGGCTGGGAATGATTGCACACAGCGGGAGCCGGCCTAAGGGCATGCATGCCCGTGCCCTAAATCCAGAAGTAGGCAGTGACATACCTGTACCAGTTTGTCTACAGCAGCTGCCAATCCGCAATTCAATGAGGTTGGGCAGTCGTTAATTGGTTATAGTAACTAGAGAGCAGAAAGAGAGAACAACATGAATTTTCTCCTGATGAAGTTGTTCAATAAAATGCATTGAGCAATGTTATCCCCCTCCCATCTGCCTTATTATCAATTGATGGGCGGGCGGTAACCCTTGTTCTGGGATGACATAATTTGACGTTGTCCCACTCTCGACACACTTTCGCACACCCTCGGGGCATGCATGGCGGCGATCTGTGGTGCTCTCTGTCCCTGGGACACAGCACATCACCAATCTCGGTAAAGAGCCGATGATGAGGCTCTTTTCCCATGTGATCAGCTGCGTCCAGTCGTGCAGTCAAACGTGGGTTTTGAATTGTTTTTCTCACAATCCTGCGAGCTGTTCTGTCTGATATTTTTCTTGGTCTTCCAGATCTTGCTTTAACTTCCACTGTTCCTGATGACTGCCATTTCTTAATTACATTCCGAACAGAGGATATTGACATTTGAAAACACTTTGCTATCTTCTTATAGCCTTCTCCAGCTTTGTGAGCGTCAACTATTTTCAGTTTCAGTTTTCTAGGCAACTGCTTAGAAGATCCCATGGTGCTGATTGTTGGGGCAAGGTCAGATGAGTCTGAGCATTTAAAACCTTTGAGATTGACATCACCTGGTCTTCCCAGAAGATGATTGAGAACAATCCATGACACTGGCAGGTCTCAACCTTGCTAAGGGGGCAGTGCATGCTACAAATTCTTCAGGGTCCTCAAACTTTTGCAAACACCATTTTTTTTGTTTTCTGTAATTTTAAAGTGTCAATTATGGAAATAAAATCTAACTTTTGTTGACATATTATAAGAATGTCTAATCTGTAATTTGATGCCTTTTGGAGATTTTTCCATCTTTCCTTGGCTTCTTTATGCACGTTAATACAAATTTTTACCTGGGGTGCCCAAACTTTCGATCACCACTGTAGATGGGTTTGTGTCTGCTGCCTTCTCTTCTTGTTGAGATATTTTCAGATATAACCCGGTACATGTAAGCAGCCTTTTTTGCTTAGAATTCATATACAGATAATGTACTGAATACTATGTGATTATGAATAATTGACTTGTTTATTCTTATTGGCATAGGAAAGCAATATCCATTTTCCTGAAGAAGCTGTATGTACAGTGAAACGTGTTGAGAAAGATCACAATTGATCTGGAATGATTGCTTGCCATACATGCAGAGACCATTGACACATGGATATGTAATGAAATTTTAATTTTTCTAATAAAATGTTGAAATTTTTTATAAATATTGACTGTATTTTTTGCACCCTAAAAACGCTATGACATTTCTTTACCAATATCTTATGTATATACTAGTGATCGACCAATAATCGCTTTTTTATTGCTGATACCGATATTTTGGTCATCGCATATCGCTATCGGCCGATATTCGCCGATATTTTCGTACATTAAAACATACATTAAAAAAAAATGTAATTATTTATTTATTCATTTTTTGACAGGTACTCTTGTGGAGGGATCTGGGGGTCTAAAAGACCCCAAACCCCTCCTCTGCACTTAAAAGCATTCAAAACTCCAAGTTTGGCTGTTTTGAATGCTGTAATTTTTTTGAATTTGGCGCATGACATCACTTCAGGGTTTTTACATGGAGACCCGATCAGAGCCGAATGCGGCTTTGATCGGGTCTGCTCTTCGACGGCTGTGCAGGCTGGTTGCCCGGGTCTCCCGGTGGGACGGGAGACCCAGCGAGCCACGGAAGGCGGCGGGAGGGGGGGGGAACGTCCCCTCCTGCTCCTTGTAATGAAAGCCGAGCGGCTTCTCAGCCACATCAGTTGTCATTACAAGACAGCTGACCGTCGGCTATGGACATCGGTACCGGGGTGATGCCTCTAGCTGCAGGCATCACTCCGGTATAAGCACTTTCCCGAAATATCGGTAACCTCAGGGGCCGATTCCGATATATCAGGGAAAGGGCATATCGGCCCTCAATATATCGGCTTTGCCGATAATCGGTCGATCCCTAGTACAGTATATACTGTATTTATCGTACACCCACCTACAAAAAGCTAGCAGCAAATGCTGGCCAACTGGCCTCAAGCACAGCAACAAGAAATATCATTTATTTTGTAAAGGGAAGTTTCTGTGGATGGAAAGACAAGGTTTGAAAGAGGAAGTAAAACCACCAGCACCCAGTGTGTGATATCACACTTATGACCACATAGAGACACAGTGGAAAATGTCCAAACCAACTCCCTCTACATGTTCTTACATTGGAGAAAGATCGGGGGTGCAAGATCTGTGTGCTTCTCACTAGTGTCAAGTTAAACCACAAGCTTATGAGCACAACTGTAATATTCTGTAAAAATATAATTAGATCTGAGAACAAACTGCAAGAATGTTCTTAAAATACAATATAATAAAATATAATAAAAAATACAATATTATTAGATCTGAGAACAAACTGCAAGAATGTTCTTAAATACATATACGTGTGAAAAAATAGGCTAACACTAAATATTCTTTAGAACACATTCACAGAAGCCAATAATATAACATCATTTTTTTTTAACAGAAAAAAAGAAAAGTTTACCCACTTCAATACCGGGACTTTCACCCCCTTCCTGCCCAGGCCAATTTTCAGCTTTCAGCACTGTCGCACTTTGAATGACAATTGTGTTGTCATGCAACAATGTACCCAAACTCAATTTTTATAATTTTGTTCACACAGCTACAGCTTTCTTTTTGGTGGTATTTAACCACTTCTGGATGCAAAGGTTTTACCCCCTAATGACCAGGCCATTTTTTGCAATACGCCCCTGCGTTACTTTAACTGATAATTGCGCATTTTTGCGATGCTGTAACCAAATAAAATCTATGCCTTTTTTTCCCCCACAAATAGAGCTTTCTTTTTGGTGGTATTTGATCACCTCTGATGTTTTTATTTTTTGTGCTATAAACCAAAAAATAGCATCAATTAAAAAAAAAAAAAAAGAAAAAAAAAAAGAAACAATATTTTTTTCTACAAACAAATACTGCGGTGCTAAAATTATAATAATATTAATGTGACTGAGATAAATAAGGAAGTACTAGGTACCAACATCCAAAACATCTAATCACAAAGAAAAGGGGAACCAGGACTGCTCTCCCCATGTGAACAGTCCCAGGAGGGGAAAGGGAAGGGGGGGAGGTGGACTTTCACGGTACCTTAGTTCACTAGATAGACACATATATTAAAATCTTTTACAAAATTTTATTTAAAACAATATATTTACATTAAAACGGACAACACGTCCGACAATAGTATATAACACATTGAAGTTAGTAAATACTTATTGATCAGAACAGAGTGCAGAGTTTCATGTTCAAGCGTATATTCCTCAACAAGTTTCGCGGAGATGATCTGCTTCTTCAGGAAGACGTTAGTATACGCACACTCTAGGGATAATAACAGTTCATGAATAAGTACTATCAACAAAGACAAATATAAATACAAATACAGAAAATAATACAACAATGCTAAGACAAAAAAGTAGATTAACGGGGAAGAGTCTGGGCTCACCTGGAGATGGCACAGGTCACCAAATCCCATCCCTAGAGTATGCATATACTAACATCCACACTTGTATAAAGTACTCAAAAAGCATACTTGAGTAAAAGTACAAGTGCTCGATCAAAAAATGACTTGAGTAGAAGTGGAAGTGCTCTATCAAAAAGTGACTTGAGTAGAAGTACTAAAGTATTCAACATTTTTTGTACTTAAGTATTGCAAGTAGTTTTTTTTTTTTTACGTTTTGCTACTCAAGTACTGAAAGTAAAAGTACCAGTAGTTTTTAAAAAAAAATTGCTACTCAAGTACTGAAAGTAAAAGTACAAGTACTGTGTTATGTAGTTATTAAAGAAAGAAGCCAAAAGTTTGAACATCATATAGTTTTTTATTATTTCAAATGATTAACCCAAAGGACAATCACAATTCCTTTGGCTCTAACATTTTTGTAAACAAAACAGATAAAGTATGTCCCTCCCTTCCCCCTTTAAAGCATCCCTCCTTCTCTTCCCTGCATGTTTTTTTTTTCCTCACAGCTTATTGGTGCGCAAAATCATATATAAACCAATGTGATATACAACAATATATTCCAATAATGAAATAAAGGAAGAGTGTATGAAATCAAAGTCAATAAAAAGTCCATATATATATAATGCCATAATACCATATATATGTGACAAAACAAGATGAATATTTTTTCAAAGGTGCAGGAATCAAACAGGTGCTATTCCAAATAATAGGTGCAGAATCCCACCACCTTCTGGATTTCCCCCTTACCCGGCGGATGACGGTAAGTGCAAAATAATATCCAAATAGACTCTTCCAGTGAAACAAAACTGCAAAACCTGTGCTCTCAACTTCCAGTGAAAAAAGCAAAATCAGCCTCTTACCAGAAAAAAGTACGCTTGTGACTCTCTTTGGTTGGGGGAGGTTCTCTTTCCCCTTAACAGCAGATATGTAGACCATTTTATTTATACATACAGTAGCATTTATTTTCGTATGCGCTGATTTACACGTGACATTTTACACATTTTTTTGAACTTCATGAAACCTGCCATCTACTGTTCTGGCAGTGGTAATTTTTATAATTGTAACGAGTAACTATGCAGCACAGAAAAAAATATTGGAGTAGAAGTATTGAAATCATTGAAAAAATGTAGTGAAGTAAAAGTGGAAGTAGGAGAAAAAATTCTACTCTAGGAAAGTACAGATACCGCCTTTCCGTACTTAAGTACAGTAGTGAAGTAGTTCTACTTAGTTACTATACATCTCTGCTAACGTCTTCCTGAAGAAGCGGATCATCTTCGCGAAACATGTTGAGGAATATACGCTTGAACATGAAACTCTGTACTCTGTTCTGATCAATAAGTATTTACTAACTTCAATGTGCTATATACTATTGTCGGACATGTTGTCCGTTTTAATGTAAATATATTGTTTTGAATAAAATTTTGTAAAAGATTTTAATATATGTGCGTATCTATTGAACTAAGGTACCGTGAAAGTCCACCTTCCCCCTTCCCTTTCCCCTCCTGGGACTTGTCACATGGGGAGAGCAGTCCTGGTCCCCCCTTTTCTTTGCTACAATTATAATATTTAAAGTGACAAAGTGCAGTAATTAGCCACTTCTGGACCAGAAGGATTTTCCCCCTTAATGACCAGGCCATATTTTGCGATTCGGCACTGCAATAATTTAATGGACAATTGCGCGGTCGTGCGATGCTGTACCTAAATAAAATTGATGTCCTTTTTTTCCCACAAATAGAGCTTTCTTTTGGTGGTATTTGATCACCTTTGTGATTTTTATTTTTTGCGCTATAAACAAAAAAAGAGCGACAATTCTGAAAAAAAAAAAAAAAAAAAACAATATTTTTCACATTCTGCTATATGACATTACCAAATAAAAAAAAAAAATGTAAAAATCAAAATGTTTTAACATTTTAGGCCAATTTATTTTCTGCTACATATTTTTGGTTTAAAAAAATCGCAATAAGCATATTTTTATTGGTTTGCGCAAAAGTTATCGCGTCTACTAACTACGGGAAAGATTAATGTAATTTTTATTGTTTTTTTTATACTAGTAATGGTGGTGATCTGCGCATTTTTGCGGGACTGCGACATTGTGGCGGACAAATCGGACCCCTGACTGACATTTTTGACACTTTTGGGGGGACAAGTGACATTACTGCAGTAATCAGTGCTAAAAATATGCACTGTTACTGTAATAATGACACTGGCAGGGAAGGGGTTACCAGTGTAGGTGATCATAGAGACCTTTGTTCCTATATAGAAGGATCACAGGAGCTGTGATCACTCCAGGGAGAAGAACGGTTAGTTGTGTTTACAACAGCTGACCGTTCTTCTCTCTCAGCAGGGAGCGATTGCGGGTGTCAGAAATTCATTCCTTACCACTTTCTTTGCATCCTCCACAATCTGGATGCTCACCTTTCCTGGCAATTCTTTAGATTTTCAGGTTCTTCATTAATATTTTTCTTCAATAGATCCGGTGGTGGTTTTAAATCAATTAGTTTCCTTACTTTGAAAGGAATACATAATAAAATTAAGCAATTTATATTATATTTTTAGATCCTATTGATCCCAGTACATCTGCCATATCATCAACCACCTACCAGTTCTCCATTTTGTTGCTGCTATTTTTTTTCCCCTCTTGTGCTGGATGATGTCTATGCCTCAGCCCCGGGTCAGGTATTTCTCGGATCAGCTTTCGTTTCCTATTTCCCTAATTGGAATATTTCTGGATACGTGCACTATCTCAGGTAGTGCCCATTCCATTAATTAATTGATTTATTCCCCTTTTTTCCCCTTTTCCCATTTTTTCTTTCAATATTACTTTGGTATAATTGAGATTCTTTATTTATTTTTAGATACTCTATTTTTCTCCAAGCTCCTGATGAGAGGACGGAGGTCCACGAAACGCGTAGAGCCTATATTTACTCAGCTATATTCAAGTGTTTTCATGTTTCCAGACCATGTATCATTGAAAAAATTGATGCCATGTATAACCTACTATTTTTATAGATTTTATTGTATATGAAATAAGTGTATTTATCCTTATTTGCAATAATTACATATGTGATTAATAAATATGGTTTAATAAATTTGTACAATTATGTCAGCTCTTTATGGGTCCCCCTCCTTGTGTGGGGGTTTCTTTTCACATGATACTCATTTGGAAACACATATGCCTGGTTGCAAACTCATTTAAAGTCCCGCATTTCTTCTTCCCCTACAATACCAATTTTGGGATGGAGGTAACCAGACATTTATCTTACTTTTTTGTGGTAGATCTCTTCCCCCCTTTTTTCTTAGTGATCTGCCTTGTTTACATAAGCAAGTCGCCACTCTGCCTCTCCCGGGGATGATCGCAGGTGCCGGCGGACATCGGGTCCGTTGGATTCGCTGATTGAAATCCCCGATAGCCAATCATGACGCAAACGTGGCTACGGCAGCGCGATCGCGCGATCGCGCGATCGCGCCATCTAATGGCTATTGAGCTAAACGACCTACAGGTATGTTGTTTCGCGCAATAGAGCCACACTGCCGCCGTATATACACAGCGGCGGTCGGCAAATGGTTAACCACTTGCCGACCGCTGCAAGTACATATACTGCAGTGTTCAGCCCCTCACAGGCAAAGTGACGTATGGGTACGTCACTAGCCTGTGAGGCTCAGGGGAGAAAGGCAGGCGGCTGATGTAAACAAGCTGCCTGTCATTCTCCCCTGTGTAAGAACAGTGATCATACGGTTCTACTATGTAGGACCGTTGATCACTGTTCCTACACCTCAAGCCACAGCCAATCACAGTTAGAATCACGCCCCTAGGGACACACACAACCCCTCCCTCTCAAAAAAAGTTAACTCCTTCACTGCCAGTGTCATTTTACAGTAACGGTGCATATGTATAGCACTGATTACTGTAGTAATGTCACTGGTAACCCCAAAAGTGTCAAAAATGTCAGTCAAGGGTCCGATCTGTCTGCCGCAATGTCGCAGTCCCACAAAAAAAATCGCAGATCGTCGCCATTACGCGTTAAAAAAAAACAACAAAAATGACAAAAATCTTTCCCTTAGTTAGTAAACGCAATAATTTTTGCGCAAACCAATCAAAATAAGCTTTTTGCGATTTTTTTTTTTTTTACCAAAAATATGTAAAAAATCGTCTGCTTTATGCACACCCTTTAGTGTCCTGTTACTTCACTCAGGAGACCGGGCTGCAGCTACCGCACATTTCATCTGGAGATCCCCGCAAGACCATAACTTGATGCCTATATGTCGTGATTCACATGTGAGTGTAAAATCTACTTCTTATTAAAGTAATATCTTGAACGTATTACACCATGCGAGGTCTCTTTTTCCTACATGTGACATGACTATATGTCCCCACGAGAGGATATTGTTTGATGGTACTAAGGCAGTTCTTTGCTGGAGGTGATCCTTTACATGTACAAGAATCGAGGAGTGCTGTGGAGTGTGAGGAGCCCTTGTTGCAAGCGCTATATGATCTCTGTCATGGGGATCATATAAGTCTGGTAAGAGGCTATTACTTTGGGTGTTTTGGTGAAGGTCACATTTATTCAACACACTACCTGATCTTCCTGTTGGACGTTTTTCCTCTCCACGGACTCTTCTTTCTCTGTTTTTCTAGTGTACATTGATATATTGTGACACTATGTATCTAATATAGATTGCTCATTTTTTTGTGTTTTCCACCAAGCGCTGCATACTCTTGTTTTCACCAAAAATATGTAGCATAAAACAAATTGGCCTAAAATGTTAAAAAATTTTGATTTTTACATTTTTTGGGGGGGAATTTCATATAAAAAAATTTGAAAAATATTGTTATTTTTGCAAAATTGACGCTCTTTTTATGTTTATAGCGCATGATCAAAAAATCGCACAGGTGATCAAATACCACCAAAAGAAAGCTCTGTTTGTGGGAAAAAAAGGATGTCAATTTAATTTGGGTACAACGTCGCACGACCGCGCAATTGTCCGTTAAAGTCACGCAGTGCTGAATCGCAAAACAGGCCCTGGTCAGGAAGGGGGTAAAATCTTCCGGGGCTTAAGTGGTTAATCACCACTGTGTTATTTATTTATTTATTTTTTTACAATACATTTTTGTTGAGTATAAAGGGTGGTACAGTTAAATTACATGTAAGGTATAATACACAAAAAGTACATGCGTATGGATCACTGTACAAGATCATGAAGGGGGTGAGTAATATTTAAAACAAAGGAATAAACAAACAGATAAACAAGCATACAGTGGAGGTACATCAGTTGTGTCAAATGGGTGGGTAAGGAGATGTCATTGAGTCGTGGAAATAGGATTTTTTGACCATATTGCCCTGTTTTGCTGGAAGGTGGATATGGTAAGAGAACTGATAGCTAGCATGTGTTCAAAGGTATTGTGTTGAACACAGTCACTCCACTGTGTTTTTTAATTACTGCTAAACAAACTAAAAAAAAAAAAAGACTGAAAATTAAAAAAAAAAAAAAAGTGTTTTTCTTCTGTTATAAAATCTTGCAAATATATAATTGTTCTTCATGAATTTGGGCCAACATGTAATCTGCTACATTTCTTTAGTGAAAATAACCCAAATCAGTGTATGTTATTTAGTCTGTAGGATAGTTATAGAGTCCATAAACTATGATTTATGTCTGAAAATTATCTATCTCATTTCTTGAGGCACTAAAATCTCAAGACAGTACAAATACCACTTTTCGCAAAGTAAACAGTTCAAAGCAGGGCTTTTTTTTCTCAGAAAATAGGTGCAGGAACTCAACCACAAGCCCCCCCCCCCCAAAAAAAAAAAAACCCTCCCTCCGACAAATACACCTTCCAAACTGCATCAAATAGTGGGTATGACCACATTTCAATAACACTGGGGGTCTTAAAGTGGCATTAAATACCAGGAGTGCATTATGTACAGAGTACAGAGTTTGATGGGGTTATACACAGAGTGCAGAGTATAGGGGTGCTCCATGTGCAGAGTTCAGAGGTGCGCTACACATAGAGTGCAGAGCTTAGCCTTCTTCCACAGCTGCTTACCTCTGCATCCCCCATCCACATCTCAATTTCACCCCTCTTCTTCTCTAGTACCTCTCCTCACACTGTGGGAGGCTCTGCCTCTCTCACTTGCAGGGAGATCATGCAGTAGGAGTGTCCGCATCCCCACTGCACCCTGGGCACCTGCATCTCCCTTGTCTTCATCCTGCACTCAGTGGGAGCCACTCAGGAGATCAGATCTATTCTATGGAGGCCATTGCAAGACAAGCTGTCACTTGTAAATACAGAAGCCATACCCCTGTGTTTACAAGTGATAGTGGTGAGCAGGGAGTGAGGGCCTGAGCCAAGGGTGGTGGAACTGAGTTCCACCAAGTGAAAAAAAGCCCTGGTTCAAAGTATTTAGTAAGAGGCATTGTGGGTTTTTTTAAAGTTGTAATTTTTGTCATACTTTTTTAGAAAATTAAAGTGGTTAAGGTTTTTTTAATTTATTGCATTCTATGCATTAGGGTGGAAAACCTTATGTGCTGCACAGTGGCGTCGGCAGGGGGCTGACAGGGGCTATAGCCCCGAGTGTGCCCCCAAAAAGCCCCGGGTCTCGTGTGGATCGTTTCCAGTTATTAGCCCCGAGTGTCCACTGTCTGATATGCTCCTCCTCCTCTCTGTAGAGCCTCTACTGCCTGGCCTGCACTGCAACACTGGTTGCTAATATCGCCTAGCGTCTAGCAACCAGTGATGTCACTCGTCACCTGACAGCAGGAGAGGCTCTCAAAGCGGAGCATTTCAAATTCCTCTCTTTGCCGCCTGCAATGGCTCCGCCTCCACCCTCCTCCCTCTTCTTCTGGCTGCAGTGCTGCTCAGCTGCGAGCCGAAGGAAGCGACGGACCAATGAAGCACGGGGGGGTGGAAGAAGGTGAGTGCCCAAGGGGGAGGGGAGAAGGAGGAAGAACGTAAGTGCCCGAGGGGGAGGGGAGAAGGAGGAAGAAGGTGAGTGCCCGAGGGGGTGGGGGAGGAGGAAGAAGGTGAGTGCCTGAGGGGGGGAGGGAGGAGGAAGAAGGTGAGTGCCTGAGCAAGTCTCCCTGTGTGACTGGATAGGAGGGGCATCCTTGGAATCCATCCACATAAGGTTGTAAAAGATCCCCAATATACCTAGAATAATGTGCAAATATTAATCTGCAGGTTTTCACAGATATGTATAGGTCAGAGTGATTAACTGACAAAGAATGATGTGCCATAGAACTGCTGATGCTGATGTATTTTTCTGCTCGGTATCTAATAAATGCATACTTTACACCCCCCCTCTCCAGCACCCCCCAGAGCTCTTCGGGCTGCCCCCCACCAGTGCTCTTTAGCCCCCCTCCCCCAGGGCTCTTCAGCTCCCCACAGTGCTTTTCAGCCCCCCCCCATGCTCTCTGGCTCCCCCAGTGATCTCCACCCCCCTGTGCTCCCTGGCTCCCCCCCCCCTCAGTGATCTACAGCCCCCCCCAGTGCTCTCCAGTTCCCCGCTCCCCCCGTTCTCTCTGTCCCCCTGGTTTTCCCTGCCCCCCAGTGCTCTCCACCCCTGTGCTTTCTAACCCCCCTGCAATGCTTTCCAGCCCCCCCCTAATGCTTTCCAGCCACCCCCCCCAGCTCTTCAGCTCCTCCTGTGCTTCCCAGACCCCCTAGTGCTCTTATATCTTCTATCATGTCTGCAGTCTCTGACCATCTCCTGTATCATGTCTGCAGTCTCTGACCATCTCCTGTATCATGTCTGCAGTCTCTGACCATCTCCTGTATCATGTCCGCGGTCTCTGACCATCTCTTTTATCATGTCTGCGGTCTATGACCATCTCTTGTATCATGTCCGCGGTCTTTGACCATCTCTTGTATCATGTTTGCGTTCTCTGACCACCTCCTTTATAATGCCTGGGGTTTCTTAAGATTTCCTGTATCATGTCCGCAGTCTCTGACCATCTCTTGCATCATGTCTGCGGTCTCTGACCATTTCTTGTATCATGTCCACAGTGTTTGTCCATCTTTTGTATCATGTCCGCAGTGTTTGTCCATCTTTTGTATCATGTCCGTGGTCTCTGACCATCTCTTGTATTTTATCCGCGGTCTCTGACCATCTCATGTATCATGTTTGCGTTCTCTCACCATCTCCTGTATCATGTCGGCAGTCTCTGACCACCCCCTGTATCATGTAGCAGTCTCTGAGCACCTCCTTTATCATGTCTGGGGTTTCTGACCATCTCCTGTATCATGTCCGCAGTCTTTGACCATCTCTTGCATCATGTCTGCGGTCTCTGTTCATCTCTTGTATGCTGACCATCTCTTGTATCATGTATCATACCTGCGGTCTCTGACCATCTCCTGTATCATGTTTGCTGTCTCTGAACATCTCCTGTATCATGTCTGCGGTCTCTGACCATCTCCTGTATCATGTCTGCGGTCTCTGACCATCTACCGTATCATGTCTTCAGTCTCTGACCACCTCCTGTATCATGTCTGCAGTCTCTGACCACCTCCTGTATCATGCCCGGGGTTTCTGACCATCTCCTGTATCATGTCCGCAGTCTCTTACCATTTCATGTATCACGTCCATAGTCTCTGACCATCTCTTGTATCACGTCTGCAGTCTCTGACGATCTCTTGTATTACGTCTGCAGTGTCTGACCATCTACCGTATCATGTCAGCAGTCTCTGACCATTTCCTGTATCATGTCCGCAGTTTCTGACCGTCTCCTGTATCATGTCCGCAGTCTCTGACCGTCTCCTGTATCGTGTCCACAGTCTCTGACCATCTCCTGTATCATGTCCGCAGTCTCTGACCGTCTCTTGTATCATGTCCGCAGTCTCTGACCGTCTCCTGTATCATGTCCGCAGTCTTTGACCATCTCCTGTATCATGTCCGCAGTCTCTGACCATCTCCTGTATCATGTCCGCAGTCTCTGACCATCTCCTGTATCATGTCCGCAGTCTCTGACCATCTCCTGTATCATGTCCGCAGTCTCTGGCCGTCTCCTGTATCATGTCTGCAGTCTCTGACCATCCCTCGTATCATGTCCGCAGTCTCTGACCATCCCTCGTATCATGTCCGCAGTCTCTGACCATCCCTCGTATCATGTCCGCAGTCTCTGACCATCCCTCGTATCATGGCCTCAGTCTCTGACCATCTCTTGTATCATGTCCGCAGTCTCTGACCATCTCTTTTATCATGTCTGCAGTCTCTGACCATCTCTTGTATCATGTCTGCAGTCTTTGACCATCTCTTGTATCATGTCCGCAATCTTTGACCATCTCCTGTACACCACTGCACAGATGGCTGTGGGTGAGTGGCGGAGGGCTGATTTCTGAACCCTTAGCCCTTATTAGCCTTATAACTTAATTTACTGAAACTGTACAAAGGCACCCTAAACCCTGTGGCAACCAATTAGAATTCGTCTTTTGCTAGTGTGATGTCAGATAAGCAAATGCTAAATGGTTACTCTGGGTTGCCGCAATTTGCACTCAAAATTTTGCTTTGTGCATGGTTTCTTGAAGAAGCCCTTGATGTTCAACTTTCCCAGGAAGTCATAGAGGCGCTGACTCACCATTTTCTGGTTACAGATAATTTAGAAAGATTTGGTGTTAGTGCTTAATCTAGGCTACTGGGAAATTTCTTTTGTGTGTTGTGGATGTTCTGGGACCTCTGCTATTCAAGTTCCATAGGAGCCTCCAGAAAGGCTTCTACATGGGGCACCTTGATTACCATAATTGTTGCTCTTAATTGCTTTATGGGAAGAGTTACAAGTAAAAGTGGAGATTAGAAAGTTGACAGATTAACATGCATGTGGTCATATTTTATAACATTTTATGGTGGGGCATTGGGCAGGGTTGAGGGGGGAGGGGCATGGGGTGGAGCTTGGACGGGACTTACTTTGAAATGTGGGAGGGGTTATCAAATTTACCTTCGGCTGAAGCCCCTGGTCTTTTTTTCACCTAGCAACGCCCCTGGTGCTGCAGCTCCTTCCAGACCCCTCCCCCCCCCTTTTCATCGGGTGGGACCACGGAAAGCGACTTTCTGTGGCGGCACCCGATGAAGAGGGAGGAACATTGGCAGGGGGACCACAGAAGAAGAAGATAGGGGCTGCTCTGTACAAAATGATTGCATAGAGCAGGTAAGCATAGGCATATTTGTTATTTTTATTTTTTTAAATAATGGTTTAAAAAAAATAAATAAAAAATGTACTTTTTTTTTTTTACATACTGTCACCAGTGCAGTACAGTGTCATCTTATAACTGGCGTGGCATCAATCAGGGACACTGGTAACAGTACATAAAAAAAAAAAAAAATGTAATTCTTTTTTTCAATTCCTATACTTTTTTACATTTTATTTAATATTTTTTTAACACACTGTGACCAGAGCAATATAATGTTACCATAGTAAAATTATACAACTCTGGGGAAGTGATTAGGATTTTTATTTTTTTTTTTACACATTATGATTGCTTATAGCAGTGAATTTAATTGCTATAAGTAAGCATTGCACTGAATAAAACTGATTCATTCAGTTTGTTTTGCTGTGTTTAGCTGTGATTCGTCATAGCTAATCACATGATACAGATGGGCTGTGATTGGTCCTGTCTGTTCCATGTGATCACATTGACCAATCACAACTAGCAACACAATTGTACACAATGGATGTCTTTAAAGTACGCCATCCGTTGTTTACAACTGTCATGTGATCTGCTGTGATTGGTCACTGCGGTCACATGGTACCGGCAGCGAGCCGCTACACTGATCTGTCATCGGCTGTGTCCCGTGGATACAGCTGTGACAGATCGCCCCGCTGCGTGGCACTTTCTGAGAGGATGTCAAATGTTGTCCACTCAGAATGGTACAGCCACTGGCTGGCCGTCATTCTGCTATAGGCTGGATGGGAAGGTGCTAACCATATTTAGGGTTGTCATTTAGTTGTCTGGCCTTGACAAGCTTTCTCTATTACAATGAATAAGTTGGTGGGGCAGAACTGGTGGTTGATGTGCAGATAATTTTGTCCATTTGGTGCCATGGTGGCCCAGGTGCATAAAGTTGTTATGGAAGTATGGAGACCTCTGCATACTGGTGTTCCATTTGATATAGAAATAGCTGACTTTGTAGAGCAAGGCATGATGATATACTCTTGGTAGATGATGGTATTTCTGTCTTTGGATTGCTGACCCATGGACTTGTGTTTACAGTACATTTTGTGTGGACTCCATTGTTGTGAATCTGCTTCCTAGCCTTGGTTCACTCTATGAACGGCATATGAATTGCACAAGAACCGCACAAAATTCAAATGGAATTCACTCGTTATTCAGTGTGGTGCAATTTGAGCCAATTCCTTTTGAATGGGCTCAAGTGGCATCGAAGTCATGCATGCACCAATTTTGGAACCGCATTGACCACATGGTCAATTTGTACCATGTGACCTGGTACAGGCAAACACACTATCTTTGCACCTGCTGCAGATTACAAGGGCAGTGCAATTTGTATGCCGTGCGGGAAATGCAAAAGGATTGTGGGGTTCCCACACCACATTCTAGTGTGAACCTAGGCTTAGCCATTTCCTCCTTTGCGTAGCTAATCAGGGCTTACTATAATTGTTGGCCAACAAATACCATACCAAATACCAATCAGATGGAATGTGTTTTGTTTTTTTTACAGTTCTGTTCCCGAGACATATTTTAGCAATTTAAATCCCAGTGGAAAATATACACTCATTGTAAGTGTATGAGGACAGAAGTGATGTGGATAAAGGTGCATCATTTGTATATCAGTAATTGGATAGGGTAAGTATAAAGTATTTCTGATTGGGTTTTTTTTAACTGCTCATTTGCTTCCTCCCCCTCTCCGGTGCTACATTTGGCACCTTTTAAGGGGGAGGGGGAAAGGGTACCTGTTTTTCACAGGAATCCTTCCCCACTTCTGAGAGACAGCGTCGCAGTGCCGTCCCTCTGAAGTTCTGTCCAGTTTCTTATTCCATTGCGACCAAGCCAATCAGAATGTGCAGCATGCTTCGCGCATGCGCAGTAGGGAGCAAGCTGTGAAGCTGAAAGGCTTCATTGCCGGTTTCTGTTACATTGAATGGCAGTGGCAGCACCCAGCAGCTGATCCGAAAATGGGCTGGGGTGCTGACATTGCGGGCTCCCTGGACAGGTAATTGTCTATATATTAAAAGTCAGCAGCTACAGTATTTGTACAGTATTTGTAGCTACTGACTTTTATTTATTTTTTTTCCACAGCTGGAACACCGCTTTAAGGACCGCTCCATATACATATACTGTGGCAGGGTGGCCCTTAAGCGCAAAATCACGTACAGGTACGTGATTCCTCTGGTCGGCTCTGGGGCATGCATGCGTGCGCCGCTAGAACCCTGCTTCCGCTGTGATGGGACACAGCGGAAGCCAATCAGCGGGTCCGGCTGCCACCGAGACCCGCTGATCGTACACATGAGAGGCAGAACAGCGGTCTGCCTATGTAAACAAGGCAGACCGCTGTTCTGTGAGAGAGGAAAATGGAGATCTTGTGTTTCAGAAACACAAACCTCTGTTTTCCTCCAATCACAGCACCTCCCCCACACAGTTAGAAAGCACTCGCTAAGAGCACACTTAACCCTTTGATCGCCCCTGATGTTAACCCCTTCCCTGCCAGTGCCCCTAGTACGGTGACAGTGGATTTTTTTTAGCACTGATCCCTGTATTGGTGTCACTGGTCCCCAAAAAGTGTCAAAAGTGTCAGGTTTCTGATTTGTCCGCCGCAATGTCACAGTCCTGCAAAAATCGCTGATAACCGCCATTACTAGTAAAAACAATAACAAAAATAAAAAGTCCATAAATCTATCCCATAGTTTATAGACGCGATAACTTTTGCGCAATCAGTATACACTTATTGGGATTTTTTTACCAAAAATTTGTAGCAGAATGCATATTGGCTTAAATTAATGAAGAAATTAGATTTTCTACATTTTTTTTGGGGAATGTTTTATAGCAATAAGTAAAAAATATTGTTTTTCTCTTTCGTTCATTGATGGACACAGCCCTTCATCTTCATGACTGTAGGATTATGCTGCCCCCTACAGGAGTAAGGCAGAGAAAAGCTTGAGCACGCCTATGGGGCAGTCCCAGGTGGTATACTCCCACTTCCTGCTATAGGTATTCAGTTTTTTTCTGCCTAGTCAGGAGTAAGGACCTAGTTCCTTTGCTGGGATCTCTAGCTATGTTGTTCTTTTCTTTTTAAATTGAATATTTTCCTTCTTTTTATTATTTTGTTCCTGTGAGAATCTATTATCAACTGCCGGACAGGGCGACGAACTGGATAATTTAGATCCTTAGGGTCCCCCCAGTCCAGCCAGTGTGCGGGTGCAGACCGCAGCTCAGCACTAGGTCGGCCACCGCTTAGCCCCACTGGATGGGGGCTGGCCTGCAAGTTAAACATCTCGCGAGGGCAAATACGAACTGGCTTTGGCCTGAGTCCCAGTGTTTCCTCCTGGCCGACAGCACCCACATTATGATGGAGCGGTGACCTATCCGGAGCGGTACCCACCCTGTTCCTGGTGTGGTAAGTAGCTGTCTGTACCCCTGGTGGGTTTTGGGGTGGATGGTCACACCGGGCTCCCCTCCTTCCCAATCGTGTTTCCCCTCCCCTAGCTCTGTGTCCCCCATCTACTCAATCACCAACCCCCCCCCCCCCCCCCGCGGCAGACATACCTTTTTTAGGTGAATTTGGGTGCGGCACTGGCGATGGGGGGAGCACGCAGCCAGAGGACGCCCCCAAATGTAGCACTCTCCGTAGGGTTTGCTGTATGATGACTTCTTGGGTCTCCCTCTGATTACCTGCAGACAGTCACTTGACGATTTTTAACACATTCATCCTTACTTCTGCTTGCTCGTTACTCAATAAACAGTCCAGGTGATTTGGTTTTAATATTTATTGTGGAACTTGGATGGGAGAAAGGAACTGTGGGCTACTCCAAATGAACTATTCACAGTAGATGAGGACAACTCTCACTTGGCTTCACCAGATTGCTTGTGGAAGCAGACACACTGTTTTATTTATACTGCCACTTGTATGGAAGAATTAAGTCCTCTTGCTCTCTTTAGCAGCAGACTTGATGAAACTACTTTATCTTCGGGACACTCTCTAGCATCCCCTTTACTGACACCCATCCACTGACTCTTTCACTGAAGGAATGGCCCTCACATGACAGACCTGATGACACAGATCTGTACTCAATGTAGGCAGAATCAGATCCTTTCTAGTGTCTCTCTTCCAGTGAGCTCTGCAGGACCTCTGGGTTTAGCTCCTCCCTGACATTCAGGCCCTCAGGTCGACCACCCAAGGTCACATGGCAGCTTCTACAGAAGAGGAACAGCGGCTCCCTCCCTCCGGGACGCCGCTCTCCAGCCGAAGACCTCGAGTACATGTGCCCTTGGCATTTATACAGTCACCCAGCATGCACTAAGGCGCTTTCCTCTGCCAAACACCAGGGCTGTAACAATGCCTATGCCCTCACTTGTCAGGTTTCCTCCCACTGTTCAATATGCCTCCCTATTGGACCAAGGTGAAACATTTCAGACAAGCTAAGCTGCACCTGAGCACCATGAGCGGACCCTACCAATGGATTCTGCTCTCCGGTAGGTAGAGCAATATAAATTTACCTGGCAATCTCTCTGGTAAGCAGAAAGACCCCAAAACTATACTTTCTCTTCTAGTACCTACCTAGTAGGATGCTACAAACACAATAATGACATAACAGATGTACCCATACATATTTTACATCCCCCTTGAACAACACAGTAAACATAAAGGTAACTTAATTTTGTAGTACACACCTGTAAAACACCTGCTTATAGGTTGTTAATTTAAAGTGGGGGATCATGGAGGGGTTCACTCTATGTAAAAAAAACATCAGAATGGCAATGAAAATGAGACAGGTCTACTTAATTTAGATCTGTCAATATTATCAAACTAGAAAAGAAGTTTCATTTCTTTTGAAAAGAGACATTTCTGTGGATGGAAAGATGAGGTTGTACAGAGAAAACAAAACCACCAGAACCTCGTGTGTGATAACACATGATGACCACATAGAGATGGAGAAGACCTTCGAGGCTCTACACAAACAGATATGTTGCAAAAATGTTTTCAAAATACATATATGAAATAAGTGTAAACAATGTTACCATATGTGAAGATTACAAATTTAGCCTCATCCTGCGGATTGTGTAATCATTATATTGTATATGGCCACAATATTTTTTTTTTATACCACCTTACTAAAATGTGATAATGTTCTTGCCTTTGTCTCTGTCTCTGTGGGAGAGATGTCTCATCATTTCTTGCTCTAATGCCTCCCAGAGAGTCTCATCCATGTGTCAAAGACAGCACATTGTTGCATTCTGAGCAGTAAGAGCCGGTTCACACTACCACGACTCAAAGTCGCCCCGACTTTGGGCGACTTTGAAGTCGCCCGTGCAGCACGACTTCATTGCGGCTTGCAAACGACTTCTCATAATAGAAGTCAATGCAAGTCGCTCCGACTTCGCCCAAAAGTAGTGCAGGAACCTTTTTCTTTTGGCTAGACTCACTATTTAGTCCCATGACAAACTTATCCCTCAGTGCAGTCGGTAAGTACTCCCCAAAAGAACAGGTTGAGGGTTGAGGCTAGTCTGCGAAGGGCGAGCACATAAGCCTTAATATCTTCACCCGGCTGTTGCTGCCGCTGATAGAACCTGAATCTCTCTGCAATCTCTAGTGGTTTAGGTTGGAAGTGATTCTGTAACAGTGTCAGGAGCTCTGCCAAAGTCTTAGTTGCTGGTTTTTCAGGGAAAAGGAGATCCCTAAGAGTGTCATATGTCCTAGCACCAACCAGTGTCAGAAATACTGCTACTTGCCTGTTGCCTGGGATGGCATTTGCATAAAAATACTGTTCTAGTCTCTCAATCCAGGAACTCCACGATGTCTGTTCTCCATAAAATTCACTTAATGTCCCGATCAATGACATTTTCCTGCTGAGCTCTGTGGGTGTTTGTATCCAGCTGACAATCCAGAGTTTTTTCCTTCTTTTCTTTTATCACACGGATAGTAACCTTGTAAATCCCATCCTCGTCGCCACTGTTATATTCTCCGTGTTGTGAGAGACACAGGACTCTGGTCTGGAACAACGATTGTTTATTCAGGACTCTTTGTACACTACAACATGCATTACAGGACAGCTCTGTATAACCACACATCTCCTACATGTCTCCAAGATGGCCACTCTGCCCCTTGACCCCTGTCATCACTCCTGGGTGGAGCCAGCCTTAAAGTGACAGTACATGTGAAACCCTTCAGGTATAACACAGAGGTTCCTTTTTTTTTTTTTTTAGGTCAGCGGTGACGGTGGCATTGTAATTGGTTATTTATCTACCCCGGGGGACACTTTTTTTATTTATTTATCACTTTTTAATAAAGTAATTGGCAAAAACTTGTGTTGTGTATTTTTTTTAACTATGTGACACTTTTTTGGGGTGAATGAGTAGGTGTACGATGTACCTTGTACTCATTCACATGGGGGGGGCAGGATATAGGGGCCCCCATAATAAAGAGGGCTTCCTGATTCTGATAAGCCCCCTGCCCACAGACCCTCCACAACCACCAGCCAGGGTTGTTGGAAGAAGGCCCTTGTTCGCACAGCAAGGTGCTTTGGGGGGGGCAGAGCCAAAGCATCCCCACATGTTGAGGGCATGTGGCCTGGTATGATTCATGAGGGGGGCACTCGCTTGTTCCCCGCGCTTTCCTGACCTGCCAGGCTGCATGATCGGATAAGGGTCAAGCACGGATTTTGGGGGGGATCCTACACCATTTTTTTAAAAAGAATTTTTAATTGCTGGCATTTTTACATTCCCACTGACAGCTGATAGTCATCTGTTGTTAAGTCATCCGTTGTTACGGACATGGCAGCCAGCTTCCCAGCCCACTCTTCAACAACCAGCTATTGGGGGGGTACCCTCATGCTACATCTGAGCAATGTGATACCGCCAGCAAAACCCTGGTGATAAACATTGCATCTTTTTTTTACTTTCTCTTCTGTTTGTGAATTGGATTTAACAGTTTACTGCATTTTTTATTTTTTTTTTGGCTATATTTACCTGCGCATTTTTTTTATTTTGCGTTACATACTGCAAAATCGTTATTTTGTTTTTTTTTGTGAATCCGATTTTTTTTCTGGTAATCTTTAGTGAATTGACCCCTTTACACGATTTACAGTGGCATTTTGCTATTCACTCCGTGTGGAACTGTATTGAATACAAGCGTTGGTAATCTGGTATGTTTCCTTTGTTGTGTCCACTACTCCAAGTAGTTTTTGCAGCAACTTGGACCATCAGGTGTCATCCCTCTCCCATATATACGAGTGATACTAAGAGGTTTAGCGCTTAGTTCTTTGATTGTTTTCTCACAAGGGGAGTGGAAGTCTTCAATATACCCCAATATATACTGTACATATATATATATACACCTCAATATATATCTATTTTTGAGTCTATTTGGCATCATGCCTCACTGTATACAATTTTCTCAAACAAAATATTTTTGTGACTCCGTTGCAATGTTTCTTACCTGATCCTGCCAGGAGTAGCACTTCCTGTGGCACTCTGACAAGCACTAAGCCACAGCATTGTTAGTAGGGTTGCCACCTTTTCTTCAAGCCAAACCCAAACACTTAAGTGGCACAGTGCCAATTTGTTTCCCCGTAGTATACACTATAGGATTATAAAAGACCTTGGACATATTTGGGTGCCCCAAGGAGAGTAGTAATGTGGCGCGCTATTCGCACTGCGGCAAACAGTGGGTGTGGCCAAACTGCTATTGCTGACATCATTGCCCCCACCCCCCAGTGATGTAGAACCTGCCCCCAGACAGCCGTCCGCAGCTCCCGGACGGCAACAGATTTGTGTGTTACTATCTCAGTTACTTGGGGAGCCACAGCCCGGTCTGAATAATGTGTCCGGGTTTCAGGCAGACTGAAACCCGGACATATGATTCCAAACCCGGACTGTCTGGATGAATTCAAGACAGGTGGTAATCCTAGTTGTTAACCTGCCTCCTTCAGTTGGCCTATCAGTTTAGCTTTTTGTAATCCCTCTGAACATTTAGACTCATGATGAGAAAGAGAGGAAGGAGCAGCATGGGAAGCTCTGATTCCTCCTAAATTAAATTGTATTGTAACTGTTTTGTCTGCCTTCATGGTGTAAAGCGCAGTGCAAATATAAATATACATAAATCCTGTTAAATAATAATAATCAGGCTTTAAACCATTTACCAGTGCTGTCAACTAATAAAACACATGTTTCTAACAGGAGGAGAGAATTATTTAAAGCGATATTAACCATTTGCTGACCGCCCAACGTACATTTACTGCAGCAGGTCGGCTCTATTGCACAAAATCATATACCTGTACATCATTTCGTGCAATAGCCACTAGGGGGCTAATTTTAAAGAGGAGAAGCCAATCAGCGGGTCCGGCAGACCCAATGTCTGCCGGCCACCCGCGATGTAAACAAGACAGATCTCCGTTTCTGCTAATCAGGACACGGATCTCTGTCTTCCCCCAGTCAGAGCACCTCTCCCACATAGTTACAAAGCACCCCCTAGGGACACATTTAACCCTTTGATCGACCCTAATGTTAACCCTTTCACTGCCAGTGTCATTAGTACAGTGACAGTGCATATTTTTAGCACTGATCACTGTAATAATGTCACTGGTCCCCAAAAAAGTGTCAAAAGTGTCAGTTAGGTGTCTGATTTGTCCACCGCAATGTCGCAGTCCTGCTAAAAATCGATGATCGCCACCATTACAAGTAAATAAATAAATAAAAATGGCATAAAAATATTCCATAGTTTTGTAGACCCAATAACTTTTGCGCAAACCAATCAATATACACTTATTGGGATTTTTTCCCAAATATATGTAACAGAATACATATTGGCCTAAATTGATGAAGAAATTCGATTTTTTACATTTTTTTATTGGATAGGTTTTATAGCAGAAAGTAAAAAAATTTTTTTTTTTTCAAAATTGTTGCTATTTTTTTGTTTATAGTGCAAAAAAAAAAAAAAACGCAGAGGTGATCAAATACCACCCAAAAAAACCTCTATTTATGGGGAAAAAAAGGGTCATCAATTTTTTGTAGGTACAGTTTTGCACGACCGCGCAATTGTCAGTTAAAGTAAAGCAGTGCCGTATCGAAAGAAATTGCGTGGTCATTAAGGGGGTAAGACCTTCTGGAGCTGAAGTGGTTGAAGTAAAGTGACAATTATAAGTGCAGATAGTCCATGCTTAGGTACATAAAGCACCAAACAATTGTTTAAAAATAAAGTTTTTACAAAAATTGTTTGTATAAAATAAAATAAAAATTTAAAGTGCCACCGTCCCACCGTGCTTACGCGCAAATGCGATTGCATATGTTACTCCTGCATGCATATGTAAACGATGATCGTACCACACGTAAAAGCAGTAATTCTAGAACCTCCTGTGCCACTCTAAACTGGTAACCTGTAAAGGCATTTAAAGCGCCACCCATGGAGAATTTTAGGCACCGTAGTTTGCCGCCATTCCACAGGCAGAGGCAATTTTAAAGCGTGACATGTTAGGTATCTATTTACTCGTCATAACACAAGTGTCAGAATAGGCTTGGGAAGGAGGTGGTAAAGTGGTTGAAAACCCACTCTGATAACTTTTACCTATAGGTAAGCCTTTAATAAGTGACAATACGAGGCGCCAAATCCAAATGTGCTAAGTGCTAAATAAATAATTGGTGATAATAAATAAATATTATAAATAATAAACACCAATATTTCAAATAGTGCAAAAAATTCCATCCAATTAAGAAATATATATATATATATATATATATATATATATATATATATATATATATATATATATATATATATATATATATATATATATATAAAACTACATATAAAAATAAATCCAGTCCATAAATTCATAAGGTGCAACAGTATTATTTCTGTGCAGAAAACTCCAAAAAAAGTGACATAAGGTGCTGAGCAAATCTTCTTAAAAAAGTGCTTGTGCTTAAAATGTTCCTTCACCCATTAATGCGGGGGTAACTCACATGAAATCCAAGGGCCTCCAGGGCCCAGTTTTTAAAAGATTTATTATACACAATAATGGATAGTACACTCGCATTTTATTGTGCCAAATGGCACATCCAAATAGCGGAGAGCAGAGTGAACGCCGCTCGGTGAGTTCCCACCCACCTGGTATTATGGATTTATTTAATTTATTGGAAAACAGATGCATTAATATTGAGGAATTATTCCAGGGAAGAGATGAACAAAATTTGGATCTAGATTCAACTTTTAAACAATTGAGGTACAACATGGAAAAACAAATTAGATCATGGTGGGACATCACATCATTGGAACAGTATATTAAAAAAAAATAAAACCCCCCTGAAGACATAGATGGGATCTCAGTCCCAATGATGGTATAGATGATCCACATTTGTTACAAGAGTGGTATAGATTGTTTAATTTAAGTGAAAAAAAAAAAAAACTAATGGAAATTATAGTAAGCAGGAGGAAATTCAAATTAAATTTATTGAAGGGAAATTAAAAGTTCTGCGAGATAAGATGGCACCACACCTGGAAACAGAAAAATATAGATAAAAGTAAACGTCTAGAGGAACACATTATCAAGTATGATAATGATATTAAAAATAAAAAAGTTAAGAAGTACCATAGAGATTAAAAAGAATATCAGGAAGGTAAAGTTTATAGATGGCAGGAGAAATAAACAACACTACCCTCCAAAAAATATTCCATGAAGAGGGATGAGGTACCCTTTGAGGCTACATTCACACCTGAGCGTAGCGTTTTTCGCGCGTTTTTTACCGCGATTTTACCGCGATTTTTGCGGCGTTTTTTACCGCGATTTTACCGCGATTTTTACCGCGATTTTTGTGCAGGCGTTTTTAGATTGAATAGAGATCAATGGAAAACGCCTGTAATCTGCCCAAAAAGAAGCTCATGTACTTTTTTGAGCGTTGGGCGTTTTGTATACAGCGTCAAAACGCTCAGATGTGAACAGGGGCCATTGAAATGAATAGGATTTGTCTTGTTGGGCGTTTTGAGAGCTGATCCTAGAGCAGAAAAACGCCCCAAAAACGCCCCAAAACGCCTAGATGTGAACGGAGCCTTAAGCTAGAGAGCAACTAGCAAGGAGTTTTAATATTAACCAAAAGAGAGGAGAGGGAGGTAGAGATGACATGGTAAATAATGAATGGGAAACTAGAGGAACTAGGTATAGAACCCATAACAATTCAGGAGGTAACCATAGGGAAAGACAACCAGACAGAGATAATCGGATGCATTATGAAATACAAACACAAAACAGATCCCCCCCCCCCCTCAGAGAAAGGTCCCCAGGGGGTTACTCAAAAGGCAACAATAGGGGGAATGGAGGGGTTGGAACGGACCCTACAGACCCCATCATTCACAAGAAAATGGTTATGTAAGAACAGGAAGAGAGGATGTATATGAGGTAGATCAGGGGTCAAGTCCTGGTGAAAAAAGTGTGGGAACTCACCCGAGATAGAAATTCTAGAGGTTCTTATAGAGGCCACCAAAACTATCAGAATAGACCACCACCTACCTATAGAGGCTACCCATCTACACCCTACTACTCTTATAGGGGTAGGGGAAGGGGCAACTCTAGAGGTAATTTTACTCCCAGACCCTATTATCAGTATTATACACAGGGTGGATGGAAATACCACCCACAGCCACAGGGGGAATGGAGGGATTGGAACGGACCCTACAGACCCCATCATTCACAAGAAAATTGTTATGTAAGAACAGGAAGAGAGGATGTATATGAGGTAGATCAGGGGTCAAGTCCTGGGGAAAAAAGTGTGGGCTCCCACAGTGCCACTTCTAAAATCAGCATGCTCCTCTGACTGCTGCAGTTTTCTTCTGGCAGTAAATCCACAGTCCACTCACTACACATTTGCCTCTCATACCACCCTCACACTGTAAAATTCTGTCAGCATGTCAGCCACATTGTCATTTTCAGGGGTGTGTGAAAATTACAATGTGGCTGACATGCTGACAGAATTTTACAGTGCGAGGGACAGTATGAGAGGCAAATGTGCAGTGAGTGGACTGTGGACTCACTGCTATAGTGACTCACCTCCCAGCCCCAGTGCCACTTCCAAAACCGGCCTGCTCCTCTGACTGCTGTTCTGCAGTTTTCTTCTGGATATGCTGCCAGCTGCCTTCACCTTGCCTCACCGCCTCATCGATCGACTCACTCCACTCCAGTCAGGGCACGCCCACGCCTGTCCATTCCGCGCGCGCTCTAGGCCTGCGCTGGGCCTGTGCTGGTGGTGCTTGCTGCGCTCTCTCCCTCTGCTGGCGTGACATCATGCCGCTGTGCACGCCCCCTCCGCCGGTGTCCTGCTGAAATTTTCAATACCGGCCTGTTTGTAGAGGCGGCGCGAGCGGCGAGACGCTGTGGCTGCCTGCACTGTTCTCTCTTCTGGCTACCCTGGTCCTGCAGGAGGACTGGAGCAATGGGAACGGCGTTCCTGCTGTGGAAATAGTGCGGGGACGTCGTTCCCATGCGTTCCCGCAGGACTCGACCCCTGAGGTAGATCGAAAAAGAGAAGGTTAGATAATGGGCTTTTCAATTCAGATTGAGTATTTTGGACAAAAAAAACCCCAAATATTTGAATATTAAGACCCCAAAAACAGCAGTTTTTGCAAAGTCCCTAAAATTCATAAAAATAAAGAACATCCACCTGGGAGACCCATAATAAGTGGTATTGATTCTCTATTCGCCAGGATGGGACAATATTTAGATATTTACCTTCAATCGTTGGCCAGCAATGGGAGATCCTTCCTTAAAGATTCTAAAGACTTAATTAACTCTTTATGTACCTTAAAGGTTAACAAACCTACACTGCTGGCTACAAACCGATTTAAAACAAATTCAAATCGAATTTTTATTGGACGGATTCGAGATGGCCATGAGGAACAACTATTTTTGGTACAATAACACATTTTTTAACTAAATAAAAGGAGTAGGAATGGGGGCAGGGTACGATCCAAGTGTAGCCAACATTTTCCTACACAAATGGGAAGAAGAAGTAATATTTAATAGGAATATACCACAACTTAAATACTACGGAAGATTCATTGATGATGAAAGTGATTTCATTTGTTTTTTTTTTTTAGAGATCTTAATCATAATATTTACAATATTAAATTAACAGCTAATTGGTACCAACAACAAATACAGTTTTTAAATTTGGAAATTTTTAAGGATAATCATAGTTTGAAGACAAAAACTTTCTTTAAACCAGTGGACAGAAATGGGTATATTTCTACAGGCAGTTGTCATCATCCAGCTTGGACGAGAGCCATACCAAAGGGACAATTTACCCGCATTAAAAGCAACTGTAATGAGGAAAAAGATTATATACTTTATATACAGCAAACAAATATGTTGATTGACAGGTTTGTGGAAAAAGGATACAACAAAAATGAACTGCTCCTTGTTAGAGATAAAATAAATAAAATGCAAAGGGAAGAATTACCTAAAGATAAAGCCCAAAAAAACTAATAAACAGGAATTGGCTTTATAACTGGCTTCAATGCACAATATAAAAATGTAGAAAAGAGCATTAAAAAGTTTTGGCCAATATTACTGAGAGATCACACGCTTAGAAAATTACTCCCAAGTAAACCCATGTTTATTTATAAAAAAGCAGTAGGGCTGAGAAACCTTCTAGCTAAAAATGTTGTGAACTCCCCTAAGAAAGGAACCACATTTCTACATAGAGACGAGAGACAAGTTTTTCAGATGTGGTAGATGCAAGGGATGTAAGACAACAGTAGACAAAAGAAGGAAAGTTGAAACCTTCATGGCCACTATGAATTTAAAATAAAAAAGTTTATCACGTGTAGTACACGGTATGTAACCTATATGTTAAAATGCAGCTATGTTGGTAGAACGACCAGATGTCTATTTAAACGTATAAATGAACATGTTTACAACATTTAACGCGGCTATAAAAATCATAGCGTATCGAGACATTTTAGGGATGTACATAATAGGGACCCTACAAAATGAAGTTTCTATGGAATAGACCGAGTACAACCACATTGGCGAGGGAGTGAAATGCGTAAAGAAATATCAAAAAATGAAACGCAGTGGATATATTGATTAAATACTCTTAGTCCACAGGGTCTAAATATAGACATAGATTTAAATTGTTTTATCCATGACTTTTAATGTCATATTGCATTTTGACCTATCCTACGGAATATAACCCTAGGTTTTAAATTCAATTATTTGAAATGCCAATATTTGAGATAGATGACCTAAAGTTGTCCCACCCACCACCACTCCATTATCTATACGGACAATATCCCCAGGATTAAAATATTTTATTTTTAGTATCAACATTGATATTTATTTGTTTCACCCACTATTGCTGTATTAACTACTTAAGGACCGCCCGCTGCATGTATACTGCGGCAGGCAGCCCCTCCTGCACGAACCGACGTAGCCCAATGTTGGTCGCGCACCTGCTGCTAGGGGGCGAGCGTGTGCTAGCCCCCACTTGGCAGTGGGGACTCCGATACACGGGGCCGGTGGCTCCGATTACCGCCTGGCACCTGCGATCAGTCCCCGCTGAGAGAGAAGGACGTGCTTCTCTTTGTACCTGTACATCATTTCATGCAACAGCCACTAGGGGGCGCACACGTAATTGGAAAGAGGAGGGGCCAATCAGTGGTTTGCGGCAGACCCAATGCCGTGATTATTCCCGAGAGAGGCAGAATGGCAGTCTTCCTATGTAAACAAGGCAGATTGCGGTTCTGTCAGGGCAGAAGATAGAGATTTTGTGTTTCTGCTAATCAGGACATGGATCTCTGTCTTCCCCACAGTTAGAAACACTCCCCTAGGCTTTCATTTAATCCCTTTATCACCCACTGCCCCTTCCCTGCCAGTGTCATTATTACAGTAATAGTGCATATTTTTAGCACTGATTACTGTAGTAATGTCACTGGTCTCCCCCCAAAAGTGTCAAAAATGTCAGTTAGGGTGTCCAATCTGTCCACCGCAATGGCGCAGTCCCGCTAGAAATCACATATTGCCACCATTACTATTAAAAAAAACAAAAACAATAAAAATTACATAGTTTGTAGATGCTTTAACTTTTGCGCAAACCAATCAAAATACACTTATAGCGATTTTTTTTTTACCAAAAATATGTAGCAGAAAACAAATTGGCCTAAAATGTAAAAAGTAACGCAGTGCCGAATCGCAAAAAATGGCCTAGTCATTAAGGGGGCAAATCCTTCCAGTTCAGAATTGGTTAGTATTAATTTTATTAATTTTTATATATATATATATATATATATATATATCTACACACGCATTTTATCCACAACTAAGATAATATGCATTCACAATCCATGCTATATATTTAAAATAAAGATTCTTCCAAAAATTAACTTATTAAATCGCAATTTTGGTCCCCTCTTAAATAAAAACATCTTTATATATAAACATATTGGACTAGGTGGGACTTTAGATGAGACCCAAGCTGGTGTTGCCCGGCGTCTCCATCCCTATAACAAAACACAAAATGAGGTTGAAGGATTTTAAGAGGTGCATGAAAGTCAGCCAGCCCCCAGTTTGATGTACTCACCTTCCAGTCTGTCACCAACCAAATAAGACCTGTCTCTTGGTACAAAGAACAGGGGTTTAGTTGACACACATTTGCAAACGCATGTGAAAGCTGCAGAGCCACGTCACGGCACCCTGTTTAAATCTGCAGTCCTACACTCTTAATTTAGTGTCCTCACACTGGAGGCACATGGCCGCTAATGGGTGGATGGGGAACAGGTGAGAGGGAGACAGCCCAACCTCCCCCAACCCATCCCCATGCACGACTGGCTATTGTCTCAAAAAGTTCAAATAATTAGGTTAAAATATAACCATGGTGCAAACTGGAGAAGACCAGCTGAAAAGCATTACACCTCCATCCCCTTGGTGGATGCAGTATATGGATAGGAAGGGATTTTATATATGGGGCATGGCCTGTAAAGCACACTGCCTTTGAAATCCCTTATTTCCTTTGGGACTTTATATGAGACAAGCAGGTCATGCTATTGGTCTCCATCCCTGTATACGGAAAACACTAGGGTCAAATCAAAAACTGCATCCACCAAAAACGCACGAAAATCGCACGGTGGGACTTTAGATGAGGCACCAAGCTGTAAGCAAGGCGTCTCCATCCCTGGTTGCTTTAAACATATTGGACTAGGTGGGACTTTAGATGAGACCCAAGCTGGTGTTGCCCGGCGTCTCCATCCCTATAACAAAACACAAAATGAGGTTGAAGGATTTTAAGAGGTGCATGAAAGTCAGCCAGCCCCCAGTTTGATGTACTCACCTTCCAGTCTGTCACCAACCAAATAAGACCTGTCTCTTGGTACAAAGAACAGGGGTTTAGTTGACACACATTTGCAAACGCATGTGAAAGCTGCAGAGCCACGTCACGGCACCCTGTTTAAATCTGCAGTCCTACACTCTTAATTTAGTGTCCTCACACTGGAGGCACATGGCCGCTAATGGGTGGATGGGGAACAGGTGAGAGGGAGACAGCCCAACCTCCCCCAACCCATCCCCATGCACGACTGGCTATTGTCTCAAAAAGTTCAAATAATTAGGTTAAAATATAACCATGGTGCAAACTGGAGAAGACCAGCTGAAAAGCATTACACCTCCATCCCCTTGGTGGATGCAGTATATGGATAGGAAGGGATTTTATATATGGGGCATGGCCTGTAAAGCACACTGCCTTTGAAATCCCTTATTTCCTTTGGGACTTTATATGAGACAAGCAGGTCATGCTATTGGTCTCCATCCCTGTATACGGAAAACACTAGGGTCAAATCAAAAACTGCATCCACCAAAAACGCACGAAAATCGCACGGTGGGACTTTAGATGAGGCACCAAGCTGTAAGCAAGGCGTCTCCATCCCTGGTTGCTTTAAACATATTGGACTAGGTGGGACTTTAGATGAGACCCAAGCTGGTGTTGCCCGGCGTCTCCATCCCTATAACAAAACACAAAATGAGGTTGAAGGATTTTAAGAGGTGCATGAAAGTCAGCCAGCCCCCAGTTTGATGTACTCACCTTCCAGTCTGTCACCAACCAAATAAGACCTGTCTCTTGGTACAAAGAACAGGGGTTTAGTTGACACACATTTGCAAACGCATGTGAAAGCTGCAGAGCCACGTCACGGCACCCTGTTTAAATCTGCAGTCCTACACTCTTAATTTAGTGTCCTCACACTGGAGGCACATGGCCGCTAATGGGTGGATGGGGAACAGGTGAGAGGGAGACAGCCCAACCTCCCCCAACCCATCCCCATGCACGACTGGCTATTGTCTCAAAAAGTTCAAATAATTAGGTTAAAATATAACCATGGTGCAAACTGGAGAAGACCAGCTGAAAAGCATTACACCTCCATCCCCTTGGTGGATGCAGTATATGGATAGGAAGGGATTTTATATATGGGGCATGGCCTGTAAAGCACACTGCCTTTGAAATCCCTTATTTCCTTTGGGACTTTATATGAGACAAGCAGGTCATGCTATTGGTCTCCATCCCTGTATACGGAAAACACTAGGGTCAAATCAAAAACTGCATCCACCAAAAACGCACGAAAATCGCACGGTGGGACTTTAGATGAGGCACCAAGCTGTAAGCAAGGCGTCTCCATCCCTGGTTGCTTTAAACATATTGGACTAGGTGGGACTTTAGATGAGACCCAAGCTGGTGTTGCCCGGCGTCTCCATCCCTATAACAAAACACAAAATGAGGTTGAAGGATTTTAAGAGGTGCATGAAAGTCAGCCAGCCCCCAGTTTGATGTACTCACCTTCCAGTCTGTCACCAACCAAATAAGACCTGTCTCTTGGTACAAAGAACAGGGGTTTAGTTGACACACATTTGCAAACGCATGTGAAAGCTGCAGAGCCACGTCACGGCACCCTGTTTAAATCTGCAGTCCTACACTCTTAATTTAGTGTCCTCACACTGGAGGCACATGGCCGCTAATGGGTGGATGGGGAACAGGTGAGAGGGAGACAGCCCAACCTCCCCCAACCCATCCCCATGCACGACTGGCTATTGTCTCAAAAAGTTCAAATAATTAGGTTAAAATATAACCATGGTGCAAACTGGAGAAGACCAGCTGAAAAGCATTACACCTCCATCCCCTTGGTGGATGCAGTATATGGATAGGAAGGGATTTTATATATGGGGCATGGCCTGTAAAGCACACTGCCTTTGAAATCCCTTATTTCCTTTGGGACTTTATATGAGACAAGCAGGTCATGCTATTGGTCTCCATCCCTGTATACGGAAAACACTAGGGTCAAATCAAAAACTGCATCCACCAAAAACGCACGAAAATCGCACGGTGGGACTTTAGATGAGGCACCAAGCTGTAAGCAAGGCGTCTCCATCCCTGGTTGCTTTAAACATATTGGACTAGGTGGGACTTTAGATGAGACCCAAGCTGGTGTTGCCCGGCGTCTCCATCCCTATAACAAAACACAAAATGAGGTTGAAGGATTTTAAGAGGTGCATGAAAGTCAGCCAGCCCCCAGTTTGATGTACTCACCTTCCAGTCTGTCACCAACCAAATAAGACCTGTCTCTTGGTACAAAGAACAGGGGTTTAGTTGACACACATTTGCAAACGCATGTGAAAGCTGCAGAGCCACGTCACGGCACCCTGTTTAAATCTGCAGTCCTACACTCTTAATTTAGTGTCCTCACACTGGAGGCACATGGCCGCTAATGGGTGGATGGGGAACAGGTGAGAGGGAGACAGCCCAACCTCCCCCAACCCATCCCCATGCACGACTGGCTATTGTCTCAAAAAGTTCAAATAATTAGGTTAAAATATAACCATGGTGCAAACTGGAGAAGACCAGCTGAAAAGCATTACACCTCCATCCCCTTGGTGGATGCAGTATATGGATAGGAAGGGATTTTATATATGGGGCATGGCCTGTAAAGCACACTGCCTTTGAAATCCCTTATTTCCTTTGGGACTTTATATGAGACAAGCAGGTCATGCTATTGGTCTCCATCCCTGTATACGGAAAACACTAGGGTCAAATCAAAAACTGCATCCACCAAAAACGCACGAAAATCGCACGGTGGGACTTTAGATGAGGCACCAAGCTGTAAGCAAGGCGTCTCCATCCCTGGTTGCTTTAAACATATTGGACTAGGTGGGACTTTAGATGAGACCCAAGCTGGTGTTGCCCGGCGTCTCCATCCCTATAACAAAACACAAAATGAGGTTGAAGGATTTTAAGAGGTGCATGAAAGTCAGCCAGCCCCCAGTTTGATGTACTCACCTTCCAGTCTGTCACCAACCAAATAAGACCTGTCTCTTGGTACAAAGAACAGGGGTTTAGTTGACACACATTTGCAAACGCATGTGAAAGCTGCAGAGCCACGTCACGGCACCCTGTTTAAATCTGCAGTCCTACACTCTTAATTTAGTGTCCTCACACTGGAGGCACATGGCCGCTAATGGGTGGATGGGGAACAGGTGAGAGGGAGACAGCCCAACCTCCCCCAACCCATCCCCATGCACGACTGGCTATTGTCTCAAAAAGTTCAAATAATTAGGTTAAAATATAACCATGGTGCAAACTGGAGAAGACCAGCTGAAAAGCATTACACCTCCATCCCCTTGGTGGATGCAGTATATGGATAGGAAGGGATTTTATATATGGGGCATGGCCTGTAAAGCACACTGCCTTTGAAATCCCTTATTTCCTTTGGGACTTTATATGAGACAAGCAGGTCATGCTATTGGTCTCCATCCCTGTATACGGAAAACACTAGGGTCAAATCAAAAACTGCATCCACCAAAAACGCACGAAAATCGCACGGTGGGACTTTAGATGAGGCACCAAGCTGTAAGCAAGGCGTCTCCATCCCTGGTTGCTTTAAACATATTGGACTAGGTGGGACTTTAGATGAGACCCAAGCTGGTGTTGCCCGGCGTCTCCATCCCTATAACAAAACACAAAATGAGGTTGAAGGATTTTAAGAGGTGCATGAAAGTCAGCCAGCCCCCAGTTTGATGTACTCACCTTCCAGTCTGTCACCAACCAAATAAGACCTGTCTCTTGGTACAAAGAACAGGGGTTTAGTTGACACACATTTGCAAACGCATGTGAAAGCTGCAGAGCCACGTCACGGCACCCTGTTTAAATCTGCAGTCCTACACTCTTAATTTAGTGTCCTCACACTGGAGGCACATGGCCGCTAATGGGTGGATGGGGAACAGGTGAGAGGGAGACAGCCCAACCTCCCCCAACCCATCCCCATGCACGACTGGCTATTGTCTCAAAAAGTTCAAATAATTAGGTTAAAATATAACCATGGTGCAAACTGGAGAAGACCAGCTGAAAAGCATTACACCTCCATCCCCTTGGTGGATGCAGTATATGGATAGGAAGGGATTTTATATATGGGGCATGGCCTGTAAAGCACACTGCCTTTGAAATCCCTTATTTCCTTTGGGACTTTATATGAGACAAGCAGGTCATGCTATTGGTCTCCATCCCTGTATACGGAAAACACTAGGGTCAAATCAAAAACTGCATCCACCAAAAACGCACGAAAATCGCACGGTGGGACTTTAGATGAGGCACCAAGCTGTAAGCAAGGCGTCTCCATCCCTGGTTGCTTTAAACATATTGGACTAGGTGGGACTTTAGATGAGACCCAAGCTGGTGTTGCCCGGCGTCTCCATCCCTATAACAAAACACAAAATGAGGTTGAAGGATTTTAAGAGGTGCATGAAAGTCAGCCAGCCCCCAGTTTGATGTACTCACCTTCCAGTCTGTCACCAACCAAATAAGACCTGTCTCTTGGTACAAAGAACAGGGGTTTAGTTGACACACATTTGCAAACGCATGTGAAAGCTGCAGAGCCACGTCACGGCACCCTGTTTAAATCTGCAGTCCTACACTCTTAATTTAGTGTCCTCACACTGGAGGCACATGGCCGCTAATGGGTGGATGGGGAACAGGTGAGAGGGAGACAGCCCAACCTCCCCCAACCCATCCCCATGCACGACTGGCTATTGTCTCAAAAAGTTCAAATAATTAGGTTAAAATATAACCATGGTGCAAACTGGAGAAGACCAGCTGAAAAGCATTACACCTCCATCCCCTTGGTGGATGCAGTATATGGATAGGAAGGGATTTTATATATGGGGCATGGCCTGTAAAGCACACTGCCTTTGAAATCCCTTATTTCCTTTGGGACTTTATATGAGACAAGCAGGTCATGCTATTGGTCTCCATCCCTGTATACGGAAAACACTAGGGTCAAATCAAAAACTGCATCCACCAAAAACGCACGAAAATCGCACGGTGGGACTTTAGATGAGGCACCAAGCTGTAAGCAAGGCGTCTCCATCCCTGGTTGCTTTAAACATATTGGACTAGGTGGGACTTTAGATGAGACCCAAGCTGGTGTTGCCCGGCGTCTCCATCCCTATAACAAAACACAAAATGAGGTTGAAGGATTTTAAGAGGTGCATGAAAGTCAGCCAGCCCCCAGTTTGATGTACTCACCTTCCAGTCTGTCACCAACCAAATAAGACCTGTCTCTTGGTACAAAGAACAGGGGTTTAGTTGACACACATTTGCAAACGCATGTGAAAGCTGCAGAGCCACGTCACGGCACCCTGTTTAAATCTGCAGTCCTACACTCTTAATTTAGTGTCCTCACACTGGAGGCACATGGCCGCTAATGGGTGGATGGGGAACAGGTGAGAGGGAGACAGCCCAACCTCCCCCAACCCATCCCCATGCACGACTGGCTATTGTCTCAAAAAGTTCAAATAATTAGGTTAAAATATAACCATGGTGCAAACTGGAGAAGACCAGCTGAAAAGCATTACACCTCCATCCCCTTGGTGGATGCAGTATATGGATAGGAAGGGATTTTATATATGGGGCATGGCCTGTAAAGCACACTGCCTTTGAAATCCCTTATTTCCTTTGGGACTTTATATGAGACAAGCAGGTCATGCTATTGGTCTCCATCCCTGTATACGGAAAACACTAGGGTCAAATCAAAAACTGCATCCACCAAAAACGCACGAAAATCGCACGGTGGGACTTTAGATGAGGCACCAAGCTGTAAGCAAGGCGTCTCCATCCCTGGTTGCTTTAAACATATTGGACTAGGTGGGACTTTAGATGAGACCCAAGCTGGTGTTGCCCGGCGTCTCCATCCCTATAACAAAACACAAAATGAGGTTGAAGGATTTTAAGAGGTGCATGAAAGTCAGCCAGCCCCCAGTTTGATGTACTCACCTTCCAGTCTGTCACCAACCAAATAAGACCTGTCTCTTGGTACAAAGAACAGGGGTTTAGTTGACACACATTTGCAAACGCATGTGAAAGCTGCAGAGCCACGTCACGGCACCCTGTTTGAATCTGCAGTCCTACACTCTTAATTTAGTGTCCTCACACTGGAGGCACATGGCCGCTAATGGGTGGATGGGGAACAGGTGAGAGGGAGACAGCCCAACCTCCCCCAACCCATCCCCATGCACGACTGGCTATTGTCTCAAAAAGTTCAAATAATTAGGTTAAAATATAACCATGGTGCAAACTGGAGAAGACCAGCTGAAAAGCATTACACCTCCATCCCCTTGGTGGATGCAGTATATGGATAGGAAGGGATTTTATATATGGGGCATGGCCTGTAAAGCACACTGCCTTTGAAATCCCTTATTTCCTTTGGGACTTTATATGAGACAAGCAGGTCATGCTATTGGTCTCCATCCCTGTATACGGAAAACACTAGGGTCAAATCAAAAACTGCATCCACCAAAAACGCACGAAAATCGCACGGTGGGACTTTAGATGAGGCACCAAGCTGTAAGCAAGGCGTCTCCATCCCTGGTTGCTTTAAACATATTGGACTAGGTGGGACTTTAGATGAGACCCAAGCTGGTGTTGCCCGGCGTCTCCATCCCTATAACAAAACACAAAATGAGGTTGAAGGATTTTAAGAGGTGCATGAAAGTCAGCCAGCCCCCAGTTTGATGTACTCACCTTCCAGTCTGTCACCAACCAAATAAGACCTGTCTCTTGGTACAAAGAACAGGGGTTTAGTTGACACACATTTGCAAACGCATGTGAAAGCTGCAGAGCCACGTCACGGCACCCTGTTTAAATCTGCAGTCCTACACTCTTAATTTAGTGTCCTCACACTGGAGGCACATGGCCGCTAATGGGTGGATGGGGAACAGGTGAGAGGGAGACAGCCCAACCTCCCCCAACCCATCCCCATGCACGACTGGCTATTGTCTCAAAAAGTTCAAATAATTAGGTTAAAATATAACCATGGTGCAAACTGGAGAAGACCAGCTGAAAAGCATTACACCTCCATCCCCTTGGTGGATGCAGTATATGGATAGGAAGGGATTTTATATATGGGGCATGGCCTGTAAAGCACACTGCCTTTGAAATCCCTTATTTCCTTTGGGACTTTATATGAGACAAGCAGGTCATGCTATTGGTCTCCATCCCTGTATACGGAAAACACTAGGGTCAAATCAAAAACTGCATCCACCAAAAACGCACGAAAATCGCACGGTGGGACTTTAGATGAGGCACCAAGCTGTAAGCAAGGCGTCTCCATCCCTGGTTGCTTTAAACATATTGGACTAGGTGGGACTTTAGATGAGACCCAAGCTGGTGTTGCCCGGCGTCTCCATCCCTATAACAAAACACAAAATGAGGTTGAAGGATTTTAAGAGGTGCATGAAAGTCAGCCAGCCCCCAGTTTGATGTACTCACCTTCCAGTCTGTCACCAACCAAATAAGACCTGTCTCTTGGTACAAAGAACAGGGGTTTAGTTGACACACATTTGCAAACGCATGTGAAAGCTGCAGAGCCACGTCACGGCACCCTGTTTAAATCTGCAGTCCTACACTCTTAATTTAGTGTCCTCACACTGGAGGCACATGGCCGCTAATGGGTGGATGGGGAACAGGTGAGAGGGAGACAGCCCAACCTCCCCCAACCCATCCCCATGCACGACTGGCTATTGTCTCAAAAAGTTCAAATAATTAGGTTAAAATATAACCATGGTGCAAACTGGAGAAGACCAGCTGAAAAGCATTACACCTCCATCCCCTTGGTGGATGCAGTATATGGATAGGAAGGGATTTTATATATGGGGCATGGCCTGTAAAGCACACTGCCTTTGAAATCCCTTATTTCCTTTGGGACTTTATATGAGACAAGCAGGTCATGCTATTGGTCTCCATCCCTGTATACGGAAAACACTAGGGTCAAATCAAAAACTGCATCCACCAAAAACGCACGAAAATCGCACGGTGGGACTTTAGATGAGGCACCAAGCTGTAAGCAAGGCGTCTCCATCCCTGGTTGCTTTAAACATATTGGACTAGGTGGGACTTTAGATGAGACCCAAGCTGGTGTTGCCCGGCGTCTCCATCCCTATAACAAAACACAAAATGAGGTTGAAGGATTTTAAGAGGTGCATGAAAGTCAGCCAGCCCCCAGTTTGATGTACTCACCTTCCAGTCTGTCACCAACCAAATAAGACCTGTCTCTTGGTACAAAGAACAGGGGTTTAGTTGACACACATTTGCAAACGCATGTGAAAGCTGCAGAGCCACGTCACGGCACCCTGTTTAAATCTGCAGTCCTACACTCTTAATTTAGTGTCCTCACACTGGAGGCACATGGCCGCTAATGGGTGGATGGGGAACAGGTGAGAGGGAGACAGCCCAACCTCCCCCAACCCATCCCCATGCACGACTGGCTATTGTCTCAAAAAGTTCAAATAATTAGGTTAAAATATAACCATGGTGCAAACTGGAGAAGACCAGCTGAAAAGCATTACACCTCCATCCCCTTGGTGGATGCAGTATATGGATAGGAAGGGATTTTATATATGGGGCATGGCCTGTAAAGCACACTGCCTTTGAAATCCCTTATTTCCTTTGGGACTTTATATGAGACAAGCAGGTCATGCTATTGGTCTCCATCCCTGTATACGGAAAACACTAGGGTCAAATCAAAAACTGCATCCACCAAAAACGCACGAAAATCGCACGGTGGGACTTTAGATGAGGCACCAAGCTGTAAGCAAGGCGTCTCCATCCCTGGTTGCTTTAAACATATTGGACTAGGTGGGACTTTAGATGAGACCCAAGCATTTTATCCACAACTAAGATAATATGCATTCACAATCCATGCTATATATTTAAAATAAAGATTCTTCCAAAAATTAACTTATTAAATCGCAATTTTGGTCCCCTCTTAAATAAAAACATCTTTATATATAAACAAATTCTTAGTATTCCTATGCTTCCTGAGATTAAATTTTATTATATTTATCTAAATATATGTTTTTCTTGATATTTAAAAGGTTTAAGTATCTAGTTTTTTAAACAAATATTTAGGTTATACAATGTATTAGTCTAGGTCAGTGGTTCTTAACCTGGGTTCGATCGAACCCCAGGGGTTCGGTGAGTCAGTCTCCGGGGTTCGGCGGGGGGGGGGGACAAAGGGGCAATTGCTCCCCCCGAGAAAATATTACTGATTGTGAGGCCGAGCGCACCCCGGGAAATCAGAGCTGCGGTCGGGACAACTCACAGCCATTACACATAGACACTTGACACTCCGCCCCCTGTACCTCCCCCAGCAGGTTTCCAGCCTATCTCCTGCAGGCTGCTTGCTGCGTGAGTGGGCGGGATGGGGATGTACCTGACCACGGAGATTGCGCCCGCCTGGAAGAGGGAAGTGTGAGCAGCTGAGCAGAGGGAGCCGAGTGAATGTTCCTGGAGGTAGGCTCAGCTAGCTGTACATGGTGGATTCGTTTACAAGCACCTCTATGCTACGTCTGCTGAGTTACTGCAGCTTAGCATAGAGGTGCTGTTAGCTGACAGATGGAAATGCATGTCCTTTTCATTTAGCTCAATAAAGCATTGTGAATACCCCCTGGTGTGTGCCCTCCTGATACCCCATGGAATGCTCTCCCAACACCTCCCCCCAATGTGTGCCCTCCTAACACCCCATGGTATGCCCTCCAAACACCTCCCCAAAGTGTGTTCCCTCTTGACACCCCATGCTATGTCCTCCCAACCCCCCCAGTGTGTGCCCTCCTGATACCCCATGGTATGCCCTCCCAAACCCCCCCCCCCCCAGTGTATGTCCTCCTGATACCCCATGGAATGCCCTCCCAACACCTCCCCCCAGTGTGTTCCCTCCTGACACCCACTGGTATGTCCTTCCAGCCCCCCCCCCAGTGTGTGCCCACCTGATACCCCATAGTATGCCCTCCCAACACCTCCCCCCTCAGTGTGTTCTCTCCTGACACCCCATGGTATGCCCTCCCAACCCCCCTTAATATTAGGGTCACGTAGATAAATTTCTTCTATTAACTCAAATTATATTATCCATTGTTAGGTGTGACATTAAATATTTAATTATTATAATTATGGCTAAAATAGTTTACATTGGTAGGGTCTGAGCATTAATACATAGCTGTACCCATGTATTACCACATCCTTCCACTAGATGGCTATACATGTTTGATTTTCATATCGTATTATCATTTAATTTACTGTTGTTTTTATCTTTTTTTTTCTAAAAAGCTTTATTGAACAAAGTACACATTAAAAGGTGTACGTTTAGTAAACTGAGATAAGCCGAGATCTGGATGATCACAGCTTGTCTCAGAGCATTGCCGGTTTAAATTACTGAGAAGAGTAGTGGAGAACATAGTCTTCTCTTCTCATCTCAGTACACAAACAGCTTGCATTCACTGCAACAGAAAACGGCCAGTTTGTTAACACATGATGTCACCTTATCACTGTGCTTCTCTTTGAAGATCTCCTCTTCATGCTTCTCCAGCTCAGAGATGGAGAATCAGGGGGAAGAAGCTGTGTGATTAGAGGAAGAAGACTTCTTTCCTCCTATATATCAGCACCAGTGGGTTCAAAATTAATGTATATATTGTATGTATGTATGTATGTGTGTTTGTGGGTGTATGTATATATATATATATATATATATATATATATATATATATATATATATATATATAGTTTGTATATATATATATATATATATATATATATATACTGGTGTATGTGTGTGTGTGTATGTATATATATATATATTTATTTGTGTGTACTGGTGTGTGTGTGTATGTATGTGTGTATATATATATATATATATATATATATATATATATATATATATACTGTATGTACTGGTGTGTGTGTATATATATATATATATATATATATATATATATATACTGTATGTACTGGTGTATATATACATATACATATACTGTATGTACTGGTGTATGTATATGCATATATATATATATATACACTGTATGTACTGGTGTGTGTGTGTATGTATATATATATATGTGCATGTGTGTGTGTGTATAGATATGTTTTCATGTGTCAGAACATGTCATTACGAGTTCTTTTAAACTTTAGTTTCACTTTTTAAACTTCGGGGCGGCTGTAATCTCACAATCTCTCGTGAGATTACAGGCAGTCCATCCAGTTATACACAGATCTCAGAAGTTCACAGAGAAAAAAATTCTCCTCTGATCACCCTGTGAGAAGTGAAGTTCTCCGCCTTCTAAACTGGGTGCCAGAGGAGATATTTTTTCTCTGAGAACTGCCGAGAAGTGAACTGAGAGAAAACTTCTCAGTTTACTAAACGTACACCTAAAGAAGAGTACAACGGTTGGATCATTTCGATCAACATTCTCGGTGATCCAATACTAACTAATTAGATAACTAACCGAAGATACATAATATAACAAGGAAATTATCAGGAGAGGAATTCAGAGGCAAATGTCTCCGGAGTATTGAAGTGATTTTAGTAAAGGACAGTGTGAATTTCAATAGAATTGTAATCCTTTATAAAATATAGGTGGATTTTATTTAAAGAATCTCTATGTAGGAAGGATTCAATAATGTATCACGGAAGTAATTATATGTGGAACTCTATATAAAGGGTATACTGTACTCCAGCATGTTCCCTGGATGGAGGGGAGGTGGGTGAGGAGGGGAGAGGGACAAAAGGGGGGGGGCGGGAATAGAGACAAGAAAGGATAGTACGTATACCAAAATTATGAGCAGTTATCGCAAGTGATTTCAGAAAGATGTACCTTTCAGTACTGAATAGCTGTTGAACCTGTTAGGATGATTCCAATATCTGGGAGTATGTTACTGTATTTTTAAATGTTAACCAAGGTTGCCAAAGCTTAGCAAATTTTAATGGAGTGTCGTGGGTAAATGCGATAAGTTCTTCCATCTCGGACAATTTTTCAACTTGTACATAACATTTTCTGATGGAGGGAGTTGTGGCCGTTCCCCAGTGTCTAGGAATAAACAGTCTCGCAGCGTTAATTAGGAATGTAGTCAATGATTTATAAGATGGAGGTTTGTATTGATGATGTAAGTGTCGGAGAAATGTAATCAGTGAGAAATCAACAGAAATGTTGGTTTTCTGGAATAATAATGTGTGTATGTTGAACCAGAATTTGGCAATAGATGGGCAGGACCACCATATATGTAGTGGATCCCCTCCAGATTGATGGCATCTCAAACATTTGTCATCTGCAGTGAGATTAGCTTTGTGTAAGAGGTAAGGCGTATGATACCAGTGGGATATTAGTTTGTAATTATTTTCTTGCGTAGTTACATTAATGGACCCTTTGTGGACTATATGAAATATTGTCTTCCACTGACATGAAGTTAGGTTCATATTTAAGTCTGTTTCCCATTTAGAGCAAAAGAGACTATCATCTTGTTTGACATTACCCCAGAGTATATTTTGAGATCAAGTGTGATTCAGAGTTAGAGTCAAGACATAATTTCTCAAATTGAGTTATTTCAAGCAAGTTACTATCATCTTTGATGAAGGATGTGATGAAATGACGAATTTAAACATAGTCCCAAAAGGAGATGTGTGAAGTTTGTGGAAGTGTTTTCAGAGTTTCATAAGATAGTGCATTTCCTCTGTCAATAAAATGTGAAATTCTTAAAGATTTTGTATATATAGACTGGTAAAGGTGTTGATCATTGAGACCTGGTAGAAAGTCTGGGTTATTCAGTATGGGTGACAGTAGGCCCGGGTTCGAGGAGATTTTAATTGTAGAGCAAGTATGCTGAAAACATTTGAGAGTAGCTCCAATTAGTGGGTGACTTGATACATCTGGTGAAATGTATTTAGCTCTAAGCCAAGGTAAGACAGAAATGGGGTTATTGGAGAACGAGTTCTCTAAAATAACCCAGTCTTTGGATTCAGCATGTGTGTGCCACTCAACCACTTGTAGATGACATACTTGATAGTATTTATACATATCTGGTAAAGTGATTACTCCTTTCATTTTAGGTTTTGTGATTTGTTCAAATTTAATTCTGGGAGCTTTGCGAGCCCATATGAAGTGTCTACACAAAGTTTGAATTCTCTGAAATATATGTAAGGGAATGTGTACAGGGATCGTCTGGAATAGGTAGAGTAGTCTAGGTAACACATTCATTTTAAATATCGCTGCCCTTCCAAACCAAGAAAAATTAGCTTTGTGCCACTCCCGTAGATCTTGGTCTATTTTTTTTAAGGAGCGGGGTAAAATTGAGATCAATAATAGAATTGAGTTTGGAAGCTGTATGCCTCAGTATGTGATTGAATCTGATGTCCAATGAAAGGGGAAGTTCGCTTTACAAAGGTTTATCTGGGAGATGGGAAGAGTCACATTCAGGGCTTGGGATTTAGAATAGTTAATTTTTAGATTAGAAATCTGATTGTATAGGTTGAGTGTTTTGAGAAGGTGTGGCAAAGTTATGTGGGGATTTTTTAGAAACAGCAGCACATCCTCAGTAAATGCAGCTATTTTATATGTTCGCTGTCCAACTTCAATTCCATGAATATTGACATTGGAGCGGATGGAGCGGAGAAGGGGCTCCAGAGTCAGTATAAAAAGAATCGGGGACAACGGTCATCCTTGGCGAGTGCCATTTGTGAAGTGGAAGGCCTTTGACAGGAGGCCATTAACTCTCACTTTGGCTGATGGATTAATATATAGAGCCATTATAAATCTAATCATATTGTCGCCTAGGCCCAGTGATGTTAATATCACTGTGGTGTGGATTTGCAGCTGCGGAAGTTACACTCAGTAGTCATGTAGAGATGCGTTGAACTACCATATCCAACTCTCAAGACTCATCATTGTGCATCAGCCTGACTCAGCAAGCACATACACAGACACAGACACTCATTTAAGATGTTCCTGGAGTGATATATTTATATGTGAAAGTATAGAGGTGATACTGAGGGGACAGGCGTGGATAGTGATAGCAAATGATAAGAGGTAATGTTCAGGAGTGTATAACAGATGGTGATAGTAAGCACTTTAGGATAGCAATCATGTACAGGTAACAGTTGATAGTGGATAGCAGATGAAGTGTACAGGAGATGCTAGGCTAGTGCAGTGACAAGATGGTAATAGGCTCAAGAGCTTGCAATCTAAGTAGCGGTGCAGATGATAGATGTAACAGTATAGTTCTTAGAGTAGCAATAGTCTTTAGTAAGCAGAGTAGTAGTGAAAGTAGATTAGGAAGGAATTCCCCTGTGGGGTACTTATCACTGGTAGAAGTGTAAGGAGAGGATTCCGGCGGTGATGTAAAGATCTTGTAGCGAGATACAAGATGTTGTAGCAAGTCTTCGGTCAATCCAGGTATTAGGGAATAGCTGGAGGATTCGGCAGCGTTAGGTAATGCTGTAGCAAGCGGTTTGCACAAACACATGTGAGTGAAAGCCGGCGGCTGAAATAGCCGTTTAGAGCGGCACTCACTGATGAGGTCATGGAAATTAAAGGGACAGGTACTAGATGCGTTCCACCTATCTATATGGTGGAACGTAATGTACAAATAATAGGCTGGAAGGGTACCGCAGGTACCAGGATCTTACATAATACCGCTTTGAGGTAGTCCCAATCTAACCTGTCAAAAGCCTTCTCAGCATCAAGAGATAGGAAGGATCCAGGTATTTTGTTTTTGGTTAAATAATGGTGGATATTAATTGCCTTGAGGGTGTTATCCCTTGCTTCTCTTCCAGGTAAAAATCCCACTTGATCTGTGGAGAGTTTTTCAGAAATAAAGGGGAGTAACCTATTAGCTAAGATTTTCGCATAGATTTTTACATCAACGTTAAGAAGCGATATTGGGCGGTAGTTCTGCGGGAGGGTAGGATATTTTCCTGGTTTTGGAATGACAGAGATATGTGCTGCAAGTAGGGATGGGTTTGTTTGAGTTGCAATTGGAAGAAAGTTGAATGCTTTCAAAAAGGATTTAGCTAAGAGATGTGAAAAAGTTTTGTAGTATACAAGTGCAAAGCCATCAGGGCCCGGACTCTTACCTAGTTTCATGTGTTTGATCGCCTTTGTGAATTCATCACTAGGAAGGGGGCTGTCAATAGCTGTAGCTTGAAGCAGGGTTAGCGGAGGGAGGTTACATTTTTGGAGGAATTGTGTGATTTTCCGAAGTTTCGTGTTTTCTACCGGGGGATTTTTTGGGTTAGAGTTCAAGTTATAAAGGTTGGAATAGTAGTCTGCAAATTCATTTGCAATGTCTTCATTTGTTGATATTTTGTTACCAAAATAGGAATTTAAGGAGTGAACGGTGGTAATAGCTTTTTTTTTTTTGATAATGCTTTGACCAGGTATTTACTACTTTTGTTCCCAAATTCGTAAAACAGTTTCTGAGAGAGGGTAAAATGTTTCTTGAATTTTTTATTCATTAATTCCCTGAGTTTTAATCTCATCTCTTCCAACTTAAGGAGGACGTTCTGTGCTTTTGAGCGTTTATGGGTTATTTCATGGGATTTAATCTCATTCAATAGGGTCCTTTTGTATTATTCTCTTTTTAGTTGTTGCCATTTTGAATAGGATTCCCCTCATGGAGCATTTGTGAGCTTCCCATTGTGATAAAGTAGAAGAATCTGGGGTATCATTTAAATTAAAGAATTCTTTGATATGGGCAGATAATTCCAAATTGTTCGAGATATCTGCTAAAAGCGTTGGGTCTATGCACCATGTCTGTAGGAAGAGTTAGAGTGAGGGTAATCGGATGGTGGTCTGATTGAAACATAGGTTTGATTGAAGAATTTGTAATGAGTGAAATATCTTTTTGCGAGAGAAAAAATAAATCTATCCTAGAATAGTGATTGTGGGGGACCGAAAAAAAGGTGTAGTCTTTCATTGTGGGGTGTGTTAGTCTCCAGGTATCGTGTAGTGTGAGGTCTTGAAGATGTATTTTAATTCTCCGTAGGGCTGAATAAGTGGTGGAAGAGGTTCCGATAGAGGTATCTTCTAGAGCAGTGATGGCGAACCTTGGCACCCCAGATGTTTTGGAACTACGTTTCCCATGATGCTCATTTACACTGCAGAGTGCATAAGCACCATAGGAAATGTAGTTCCAAAACATCTGGGGTGCCAAGGTTTGCCATCACTGTTCTAGAGGATTCAGTGGAACATTACAGTCTCCTCCAAGAATAACGATTCCCTCCTGGAAGGAGGCGAGGGTAGCAGATATGTCCCCGAAAAAGGACACCTGCCCTTTGTTGGGGCAATATATATTGGCTACTGTAATAAGTTTGTTCCAGATATGGCCCTTGAGGAATATATATCTGCCCTCCGGGTCCAGGATAGAATCAGTAATTAGCAATGGCAAATTTTTAGATATTAGAATAGAAACTCCTTTAGTTTTGGCTAGTTGAATGGAGCATGGAGGGATAATCTCTAGAAGTAAACTTGGGAATTTTATCTGATCTGAAATGGGTTTCTTGAAGAAATACAAAATCAGATTTAAGTTTCTTCGTATATTGTAGAAGTTGGGACCTCTTCTCTGGCAAATTCAGGCCGTTCACATTGAGGGAGAGCAACTTTATAGAAGTTCTCTTGTGACTGTGGTCATGTGGAAGATGAGAGCTTGCTGAATGGTTTTGTAGTGGTTCCATTTTATCAGGGGGGGGGGGTGTATTCTATAGCAATAGCAAGATCACTTTGCTTGTCTCTAGGAGGGGAGGGGGTAGAAGGTTGGAGTAGTGTTTTAGAGGGTGCGTTTGTTTGAGGGGCTTGTAGGAAGGGGATGTATAGGATAGGAAGGAATGTATAGAGGAGGGGGAAAGTCCAACCGTGCAACTTCACTTGTTGATATAGGTAGTTCAGAGGAGGACTATGCTTCCTACCAAACTATGTTAGGATGAGAAAGAAGACTGGGCGTAACAAGAACAATGATTCTAAATAAGTACCTAGAAAAAGTGTGCGTGAGGCACACAGCACCTCTATAAATGAAGAGTATTACCAATTTTAAGATGGCCTCATGGTAGATACAGTATAATTAGGTATATGTGACAGGTGGGTATTATAGAATTGTATGAAGGTGTATTGAAATACATATTAACATCAGGAGAGAACATAAATAAAGAGAAAAACCATTAACTGAGAACTGTGTGAATACATTCACATTCTTATCCAAACACTTCCCGAATCTTAGGTTATTTTGATCAAAGATTCTGGAAATGTGGAACCAACTAGGTTAACATGAATCTTTGTAGAGTCTAGAGAAAAGAAGTTTGAAAAAGGTCATACCTTGTTATGGCCATAAGTCATATAAAGAGTTGAGCTCTTGTGTTCCCATGGCGCCATCTAGTGTCATTATATAATAGTATAAAAAAAACAGTTTAAACTGAACATCAAGGAAAGAAAATGTTTGTCCGGTAATAACCACAATATTTAAGCAATCCTTAAAGAAGAAGAAATTCTATATGTTCAATCAAGATGCATTCTGACAAGAGCAATAAAATGACCACGCAAATAACATTCCCTTAATGTAGATTCCTCTTCTTTATATCAAAGATTTGTTATTAAGTCACCTGGAGCGGAAGAACTCGTAGTATATGAAACTCTACAAGGGTTATAAATATATACCAGACTCTTCATCACTTTTTTATACTTCTGGTATGTTAGAATAATGAGTGTTAATTAACCAGTGGTTGTGTGATAGGCAGAGTATCAGCACTACTAAGCAGACATTCTCACTGGTATTAATAGATTCAGGGGTGAATGCAAAGCAGATGTAGGCTATATATATCCATATGCAAAAGATATTAAGAGGCATCTAACCATAACCTGCAAAGAGAGGAGAAATACTGATAGGATGAAACAGTTGAAAGAGAGTTTAGAGAGAAAAATTTAGCTCAATGGTTTTTAACCTAACATTATACAATTGGATGTGGTTATCAGTCTCTTCTGGGTTTCTTATGCACAGGAGATGGAGGGAGACTATTTCCCCCTAGGGTGCGATGATAAGCACGCGCTGGTGAATTGGGTTGAGACAGTCTTCTTCTTCTTGAGGAGCCATGGGACCTGTTATCTGGGATTTCCATACGTTCTTCTCGTCTTAATCTTTGTTGATCTGGGAAGAAGTTCCAATCAGTAATAGGCATTGGTGGGATGATTAGGGCATCGCAAAAGGGGACAATATCTTCTGGAAATCTTAGTTGGGCTGAACGACCTCTGGGTCCAGCTGAGAGGCAAAAAGGAAATTTCCATTTATATGGTATGTCCCTTTCTCTAAGGATGTCCAGGAGAGGGCGTAGTGACTTTCTTTTTTGTAAGGTTATTTGAGACAAATCTTGAAACAGTTTGATCTCAGTACCTTGGAACAAGATTCTACCTCTCAATCTAGCTTTGTTGAGAATTTCTTCTTTGAGCTGGAAATTAACTAAGCATCCTATAATATCTCTCGGTGGGTCAGTATCCCTACCTTTGGGCCTTAGCGCCTGATGTAGCCTTTCCATCTCAATGATGTTGTCCAGTGGTCTCTCTAACAAATCGTTAAATCGTGTTTGATTGACATTTGGGGGTTTAATCGACTCTGGGAGCCCTCTTATCCTGATATTGTGTCTCCTTCCTCTATTCTCCAGGTCTTCTATGTGTCTGTGCATGTCTTTAATTTGGGATGCTTGCGAGTTAAGGACTCTTTGTGCATCTGTGATGTGAGAGTCATGTCTGTCTGTAGTATCCTCCACATCTTCTAGTCTAGTGGTTTTGTTGTTTGCGTATGTTTTGCATATCTCTGCGTAGATCCATAATTGCTGCGTTAAAAGAAGCTTTGATATCAGCAGCTACTGCTTTAAGTTCATCTAGAGATACAGGTGTAGAAGCTGTTTTGGGAAGAGTCTCTGAGTTGTTTTTCTCTAGTCCCCTAGGAGGGCTTCTGCTGGCAGCCCTGCTAGCACCTGAGGCCCATAGAGTTGTAGTTGATGAGTCTCTTGAGCGTGTCCCAAACATGTCTTGGATATGTCTCTCTGCTGCTTAGTTTGGATCCCTAGGGGCAGGGCCGCTGATAGGGGGGGACCACCAGCCCTCTTGTAGGGGGCCCGAGCACACAGGGGGGCCCACACAGAGAGGGGGATTAGTGATGGACAACAAATACAGAAATCTTCCTCCAGCACCTGAATCTGATCTGTCCCTCTCCCTGCTATCAGCTTTTATCTGTTGAGAAAGAGACAGTTGTCCCTCACTAATCCCCGTCGTGTGGGCCCCCCTCCCAGCACTTATCTCTGCTCAGGAATTTAATTGTAAATTGTAACTTTGTTTCTCTCTCTCTGTCTCTCTGATCACTGAGCTCCAACCGCCCAACCTGTATATTTTTCTCATCTCATCTTCTTTTTTATTTAACATAGTTTTTTTTTTTTAGATTTAGCAGGAATTATTCGAGTTATGTTATATTTGTGTCTGACAATAGTGATTTTGTTGTAATTTTAGCTAAAGATATCTTTAATATATTCTTGGGGGGGGGGCCTGCCAGGTAGTCTGTACGGGGCCCCGCGATTTCTAACAGCAGCCCTGCCTAGGGGATCGGGAGCGTGTCGCAGAATTGTTACGGTCTGATTTTCCCACGTTTGCTGATGATAATGATATCCGTGAGAGGGCAAAAGAGGTCCTGTGTGGTCAAGCACTAAGATTAAGTGTTCATTCTCAGTGGAAATTAATATGAGTGAAAAAAAGTTGTTGATTATGATGCAATTCCAAATCGCATCCGCCAGAAGCACTGTGTAAAGTTATCACTTAATTGCTTGGCTGAAACTAGGTCACTAGTTTGGGATGTAGTTAGCAAGAGAGTAGAGGCAGAGGTGATTCAGTGGGGAGATTGTGTTATCCCAGGAAGAGAAGTAATAGATTCTCTGCTTGCTTCAGAGTGTCACTGCATGGAGTCAAGATGGCTGATAGTGAGGGTCAATTAGGTGAAAAAAATCCACCCTACAAGTCCTATTTCAGTGTGGGCAGAAGGCAGGGTGATCTGAGGATGCTCTTGGGGTGGAGGGCTCACAGAGTGCGGGATGTAACGCTTACCCGGTCCCCCGCAGAGGGCGGATCACCGTTCTAGGAAAGGCCGCGGCTTCTGGCTTGACTAGGCCTCAATCTCGTATGCCTCTCTGCAGTGCACTTTTCGGGCCAAACAGATGGATGATGGTTCCAGGGGTCTATGGGCACTTGTATGTGCCCAATTTTCTCTTCTAGGGCTTCCCTAGAAGCTGGATGGCCACCAATTGGAAAAGGTAACCAGTGGAGCTCCTATCTAGCACGTCCGGCTCTGTCCGCTTCCAGCAACGCCCCCCTTTATCTTTTAATAACACTATTAATTAAATATTTTTAATAATAAAATGTATTTGTTTAATTATTTAATGCTAAATGTGCAATGCATTGGAATAAGGCGAACAGGTAGTGCCTCTCAAATTGAAATTCATTTGTTTAACCACTTCTGGACCGGAGGGACTTGCCCCCTTAATGACCAGGCCATTTTTTGCGATTCGGCACTGCGTTACTTTAACGGACAATTGCGCGGTCCTGCAACACTGTACCTTTTTCCCCACAAATAGAGCTTTCTTTTCGTGGTATTTGATCACCTGTGTGATTTTTATATTTTGTGCGCTATAAACAAAAATAGAGCGACAATTCTGAAAAAAAAAAAGCAATATTTTTCACATTCCCCAAAAAAAAAATTAAAAAACCAAATGTTTTTTAACATTTTAAACCAATTTGTTGTCTGCTACATATTTTTGGTAAAAAAATAGCAATAAGCGTATTTTGTTTGGTTTGCACAAAAGTTAGTATTAACTTTATTTATTATAAAAAGATTTATGTAATTTTTATTGTTTTTTTTTTTTACTAGTAATGGCAGCAATCTGTGATTTTTAGCGAGACTGCGACATTGCGGCGGACAGATCAGACCCCTTACTGACATTTTGACACTTTTGCAGGGACCAGTGACATTACTAAAGTAATCAGTGCTAAAAATATGCACTGTCACTGTAATAATCACACTGGCAGGGAAGGGGTTAACACTGGGTGATCAAGGGGTTAAATGTGTACCTAGGGGCATGTTTCTAACTGTATGGGGGTGGGGCTTATGGAATTACCATAGAAACCTGTGATCCTATATGGAAGGATCACAGGCACTCTGTGATCATTCTAGAGAGAAGAATGGTCAGCTGTTTTTACGGTCAGTGGGGAGCGATCGCGGGTGTCAGAGGGCAATCAAAGCCGCCGGCCCCGTGCATCGGAGTCCCCGCTGTTGAGTGGGGGTGGGAGTGCACCGCCGGCGGCGTGCGCTCGCCCCCTAGCTGCAGGCGTGTGACCGACGTACAGTTACGTCGGTTTGCGCAGGAGGGGCTGCCTGCTGCAGTTTTACGGTCGATAAGTAGTTAAGTATGACTGGACATTAATTTATGTGGTACGGACATATCACCACTCTATTGGCTATTATCCACCAATTACAATTACCCTTAGGGTATTTAGCAACAAGAAAGATGGCCGACAACCAACTTCCTGATGATGCAGCATCGTGAAATGCATTGAGGTTGTTTCAGTGATCACTTCCGGTTCATTATTTCCGCCCGCTGTTGGAACGCATTGTGGAACGCACGCTGATATCGAGCGGCGTTCACAAACTACTCTGCTCTCCGCTATTTGGATGTGCCGTTTGGTACAATAAAATGCGAGTGTACTATCAATTATTGTGTATAATAAATTTAAAACGTTATTGCACAATCCTATACTTTTATTTTCTTGGGAAACGGCAACAATATCCTGATTGAGGAGTTAAGTGCAAGGCAATCCATTGTGAACACAGGGAGACCATCTATCTACTATATATCCAAGGCGCCTGATACAAAATTTAGAGCAAACTGGGTACTGGAGGCCCTTTGATTTCTTGCGAGTTACCCCCGCATTAGGGTTCTTTCACACGAACGATCCGATCAGATCCGCCTGTCAGATCGGATCCTCCATGCAGTCCTATGGGGCAGCGGATGTCAGGAGAGACATCTCCGCTGACACCCGCTGCTATCCGATTCCGATCCTGTCCGTAAAATCCAGATGGATGGAAACCCTATTTTCCATCTGTCCAGAGGATTGGATCGGATGAGAACGGACAGGCGGTCCGTTCTCATCCGATCCCCCCATAAAGGACAGCGGGGAATCTGACAGCTCCTTCTCTGCACACAAAGCGGAGACAGAGCTGTCAACCGTCTGCTCAGCGGGGATCAGCGCATGTCTTATATCACTTTTTGTGGTGGAGTTTTCTGCACGGAAATAATACTGTTGTACTTTATGGATTTATGGTCTGGATGTATTTTTATATGCAGTTTTTTTATACATGTTTCTTAATTGGATGGAATATGGAATGTTTTGCACTATATGAAATATTGGTATTTATTATTAATTATTTATAATATTTATTTATTATCACCAATTATTTATTTAGCGCTTTGTATTGTCACTTTCATTTGTGTTTTCATTTATCCAAAATTGATGGCAGCTGCATCTTAATATTTTATTTAACATTCATGTTCCACACATCACAGGGTGGCGTAATTTTTTTGTTTTTTTACATTCGCTTTTTACAAGCCTTTAATAAGGCTTACCTACAGGTACTGTAAATATCTCCTAAACCTGCACCGTTTAGGAGATATTTACATTTCATGCAGCTGCCCGTGCCGTTTCTTCAGAGCCCCGTGCCGTAACCGGTGGCTTCCACGCGGGAGTGATGTTGCGCGGCTCCCGCCCAGTAGCATAGCCAGAGTCCGCAGACCAGGAAGGAAGACTGCTGAAGATGGAATGTGGCCGTCAGCCAGGAGGATGAGGGCTTCGTCGTGATCCGTTGCTAGGAAGCGACATATGACGTCGCTCCAGTCCTCCGAGGCCATAGAGTGGAGTGGATGGCCAGCTTGCCCTCACTTGACTTCCTGCCTGAGAGGAGAGCGGACCGGATCATTTTCCCCGCTACCGGCAGGTACTGTAAGCGGGGGAAATGGCCGGAAAGTGGCGGGGGGCTTCTCTCCCGCTGCCCATATGGGTGATCCCGCAGCTACCACCCTTATGTTAAAGATTTTCGCCCACTGTTTAAAAAAATACCGGGATTATCTGCTGCCATAACCCCGGTATTTAACGTCAAAGTACTGACGTATATTTACAGTGGGCGATCCGTAAATGGTTAAACACCATAGCAAAACCTTTTCACACCATTGGGTGAAAGGATAAACACTGTGCCTGAGAGCACAAACTATCTGTTTAAAACATCCTCAATTACATTCATATACTGAACTCCACTTCGAACATAATAATGATATAAATAATCATGTCAGTATTCCAATGGGCAGAGAAACATACCAAATGTTTTCTATTAATGAGACAGCAAAGTTTAGTTTTTACATTTCTTTTAATGCCATAAAATACTAAAATGTGTATTTACAGAGATATTTTACATTTACGAATTAACAAATCCCCCCTAACATTCTCCCGTAACCTTTGCAGCACCAGTCTGACATCCAGGTAGTGTGATTCAATGGAGTCCGAGTAAACCAAGATATCGTCCAAATAGATCACCAAACATTGCTGCAACATATCACGAAAGACCTCATTGATGAACTCCTGGAAGTCAACGGGCACATTGCACAAGCCAAAGGGCATCACAAGGTACTCCTAATGACCGGTTCTGGTATTAAACGTGGTCTTCCACTCATCGCCGTCCTAGATCCTTACGAGTTTATACGCAGCCCTTAGGTCAAGCTTGATGGTGGTTCCCCATCCATGGGGGATGACTAAGACCAATAAGAGCCAGCTTTAGGCTCTATATTTGTTACCAGTGAAGCCACTACAAGTGTCTTGTTCATATACTTGGACTACCCGCCAAAATCTCATCTGCCCTTCCTTTTTCCTGACTGGGCTGTTTTTTTTTGGCGTTTGGCCATTGGTATTTATGGGCTTACGATATATTTGAGGGTTTATATCAGGCATCACTAAATGGCGGACCGTGGGCCAAATGCGGACCGCATCACTCTCCCTTTCAGACTGCCACGGTCCTGCCATTTAGGAGCCTTTTCTTCCCCCATGTCGTCACTCTGTAATCCTCACAGAGCCAACAGCGGGAGGCGGGACAGTTCTGGATGGAGGGCGGAGCTGCCCGAGGTTAAGAAGCAGGTGATTGGCTGCTAGGATGAAGGACAGTCCGAGCAGTCAATCAGTATCTTTCAACGCCCACCTCCATCCAGACAGCGCAGCATGTCTCCCTCTGATCTGTCTGTGTAAGGTAGGATGGTGAGGGGGATGAAGTTAAACAGTGGTAATGACTGAATGTAGGGGGGAGGGGGAACTGGAATGTGGGGGGGACTGAGGACTGGAATATGGGGGACTGAGGACTGGGATGTGGGGGGGGGGGCTGAGGACTGGAATATGGGGGGGACTGAGGACTGTAATGTGGGAGAACTGAGGACTGGAATGTGGGAGAGCTGAGGACTGGATTGTGGGGGGGGACTGAGGACTGGAATGTGGAGGGGACTGAGGACTGGAATATGGGGGAACTGAGGACTGGAATGTAGGGGAGCTGAGGACTGGAATTTGGGGGGACTGAGGGATGGAATGTGTGGGGGGGTGAGGACTGGAATGTGGGGGAGCTGAAGACTGGAATGTGGGGGAGCTGAGGACTGGAATTTGGGGCGAATGGAATGTGGGGGGACTGGAATATGGGGGGACTGAGGACTGGAATGTGGGGGGATTGAGACTGAAATTAGGGGGGGACTGAGGACTGGAATATGGGGGGACTGAGGACTGGAATGTGGGAGAGCTGAGGATTGGAATGTGGGGGACTGAGGACTGGAATGTGGGAGAAATGAGGACTGGAATGTGGGAGAGTTGAGGACTAGAATGTGGGGGAGCTGAGGACTGGAATGTGGGGGGACTGAGGGCTGGAATGTGGGGGACTGAGGACTGGAATGTGGGAGAAATGAGGACTGGAATGTGGGAGAGCTGAGGACTAGAATGTGGGGGAGCTGAGGACTGGAATGTGGGGGGACTGAGGACTGGAATGTGGGGGGACTGAGGACTGGAATGTGGGAGAGCTGAGGACTGGAATGTGGGGGACTGAGCTGAGGACTGGAATGTGGGATAGTTGAGGACTAGAATGTGTTGGGGGGGGGCTGAGGACTGTAATGTGGGGGAGCTAGGGACTGGAATGTGGGGGGACTGAGGACAGTAATGTGGGGAATGGTGTAAATAGGAGCGGAGGACATTATTGTTAATGGGGGTTGATGTCAAGGAAGTGTGAGAACACAACTGTTAAAGGAGTGGAGGGGAATGATGTAAAGGGGGAGCTGAGGACACTCATCAAGAGGGGATCTTGATATGAAGGGGGAGGGTACTGTGATGTGCAGTGGAGACTGAGGACGCTGATGTAAGAATGGGCTAAGATCTGTGCATGTGCATTAGGTGCACATGTCATGGGCTGCACTACCTGCAAGAAACACAGAAAGAAGTCCTTTACCTATTTTTAAAAAATTGCGCTGCACCAAACCGCATAGTGCTGAAGCAAAATGCCGTTTGGCGCACGTGAAAATGCGCAACGGTACCGACATGATATTCGGACCTCTGCTAGAAGAAAATTTTACTGACCGGTTCTTGGTAAATTGTAATTCAATACCCCTGGTTTATATGATTCGTGATTCGAATGAATCAACATCTCACTGACAGGAATTAGTGCTTCACGATTCCTAGTCATCTTATGCTTCTATCCTCTCCATTGGTCTCACCTCACTTGCCTTTTTATACTGTTTACAAGCAAAGTGATGAACTTAAAGCGGAGTTCCACCCTGAGAACGTTTTTTTAAATAAAAATACCCCCGGGACAGTCAGGGCTAGTGCATTCCACAATGGCTAGCCTCTGATCTGTCCTGGGTTGCACCTTTTAGAAGAAATACTTACCTTGAAAAAGTATTGTCTAGCGCTGCCATCTAAGGTGTGGGCAGCTTGAAGCCAGCGCGATCCTCTTCTGTGTCCTCTTCCGTCTTCTTCGGTCCCACGATGCCCTGCACCAGCCCCGCCGTCACTTCCGGTTCCGCAGCGTCATCCCTGCACAGCTTCTGGGCATGCCCAGAAGTTGTTTAGCAAGGTATGACGGCGCCTGCACCGGAACTGACGTCGGGGCCGGTGCAGGTGCATTGATTCCTGGGAGCGATGACGTTCAGCTCCCAGGAATCATTGCAAGCCAGGAAGTGACGAATCGCCGTGGCCGCCGAGGGGAGGAAGAAGAAGTAAGGTAAGTATATTTTCTTCTAAACAAGGTAAGTAAAAAAAAAAAAAATGCGATGATCCATTTGTTTTTCAGGTGACCCGGAGCAAGAAGATGGAGGTAAGTATAATTTTAGGGTGGAACTCCGCTTTAAGCTCCAGCTGAAACACATATGCGAAACATGTCGAGTTGTATTTAGCTCACACTCCACTAATTACGTGTACCTGTGATGACCACACCTACAGATCCCCTCAGAGGACAGTGGTATCTGCCTGCCCCTTGAAGGATCTTTCTGATGTTGTCTACATCACAGATAATTATTTAACCTATTCATGCTTCTATGTGTTAGTGTATTAATTATTTGTGTTTTTTTCCTTTTTTTGCTTATTTTATTGTGTTGCTTTTCAATATTTACAGAACTGTCGGCATATTATTGGATGGTGTCTCTGTTTTTAAACTGTTTAACAATAAAATGTTTATTTTTTATACATACCTTTGTGCCGATGAAGTCCATGTTTTCTGATTCAATTTTCTAGTCTAAATGTTAGGATGTGGCACTTTTTTATAACATATATGCACTCAGAGGACCGCCATCTGGTAGTGCATCCCTTCTATTCAAACAAGCTTGGTAAAGAGCGTTGCCCCCTTGAGGCGGTCGAAAAATTCAGTGATCAACGGAATCGGGTATCCCCCCCCCTTCTCCTTTATGAAGAAAAAAACCGGCACCTGCTGGAGAAGTGGACTTATGAATGTGCCCCCGGGCAAAGCGCATCCGCCACGTACTCCTCCATGGCCTTATTCTCCGCAACAGAGAGAGGATAAACCTTGCCATGAGGGGGAATGGCACCAGGTTGCAAGTCAGTCGTACAGACGATGGGGAGGAAGAGTACCAGCACGCACCTTGTAAAATACATAATGATACTCCAGATATACAGTAGGCAACACTCTTCATTTATTTTTTTAAGCTTGTATTCATTTTATCTTTGAGTATCAGTTCAATAAATGTTATACTAGTTTTATGGAACTTCACTATGTGCTGCTTTGTCATTTCCTCCCGGTATCTTCACCCGTGCATGTGAGGTTACAAAAACGACATATCCAGCATATTATTGTGGTCTGCCTGATGTTTTCACTTGGAGTGATTCCTGACCAGTAGAAGTGGCTGACGTGAGGCTGAACATCTGATTACTGATGCCGATCAAGGTGCTTTTTCTATGTGCCTATCATCCCTTTTGACTGGAGTGTCAGTAGGGCAGAGGACGGTGTCAGTAGGGCAGAGGACGGTGTCAGTTGGGCAGTGGACGGTGCCAGAAGGGTAAAGAAACTGTCAGTAGGGCAGAGGATGGTGTCAGTAGGGCAGAGATTGGTGTCAGTAAGGCAGTGGACAGTGTCAGTAGGGCAGAGAACGGTGTCAGTAGGGCAGAGGACAGTGCCTGTAGGGCAGAAATTTTTGTCAGTAGGACAGTGGACATTGTCAGTAGGGCAGAGGTTGGTGTCAGTACAGCAGTGGACGGTGTTGTTTGGCCAGAGGACAGTGTCAGTAGGGCGGAGATTGGTGTCAGTGGAGCACAGGTTGGTGTCAGTAGGACAGTGGATGGTGTCAGAAGAGCAATAGACGTTATCAGTAGGGCAGGGGACAGTGTCAGCAGGTCAGAGATTGGTGTCAATTGGGCAGTGGACAGTGTCATTAGGGCAGAGATTGGTGTCAGTAGGGCAGATAACGGTGTCAGTAGGGCAGAGGACAGTGCCTGTAGGGCAGAAATTTGTGTCAGTAGGACAGTGGACATTGTCAGTAGGGCAGAGGTTGGTGTCAGTACAGCAGTGGATGGTGTTGTTTGGCCAGAGGACAGTGTCAGTAGGGCGGAGATTGGTGTCAGTGGAGCAGAGGTTGGTGTCAGTAGGACAGTGGATGGTGACAGAAGGGCAATAGACGTTATCAGTAGGGCAGGGGACGGTGTCAGCAGGGCAGAGATTGGTGTAAATTGGGCAGTGGACAGTGTCAGTAGGGGAGATATTGGTGTCAGTAGGGCAAAGGACAGTGTCAATAGGGCAAAAAACATAAGTAGAGCAGAGTTTGGTATCAGTAGAAAGGATGGTGTCAGTCAATAGAGCAGTGGACTTTTTCAGTAGGGCAGAGGATGGTGTCAGAAGGGCAGAGGATAGTGCCAGCAGGGCAAAGGACGGTGCAGGTAGTGCAGAGACTGGTGTCATCAGAAGAGTGAACAGTGTCAATAGAGCAGTGAATGGTGTCAGTAAGGCAGTGGACAGTGTCAGTAGGGCAGAGGACAGTGTCAATAGGGCAGTGGATGGTGTCAGTAGGGCAGAGGATGGTGTCAGTAGGACAGAGGATGGTGTCATTAAGGTAGTGGACAGTGTCAGTAGTGCAGAGGACAGTGTCAGTAGGGCAGTGGACAGTGTAAGTAGGGCCGAGGACAGTGCCTGTAGGGCAGAAATTGGTGTCAGTAGGACAGTGGACATTGTCAGTAGGGCAGAGATTGGTGTCAGTACAGCAGTGGACGGTGTTGTTTGGCCAGAGGACAGTGTCAGGGTGGAGATTGGTGTCAGTAGGACAGTGGATGGTGTCAGAAGGGCAGATATTGGTGTCAGTCGGGCAGTGGACAGTGTCAGTAGCGGAGAGATTGGCCTCAGTAGGGCAAAGGACAGTGTCAATAGGGCAAAAGACATAAGTAGAGCAGAGTTTGGTATCAGTAAAACAGTGGATGGTGTCAGTCAATAGAGCAGAGGACTTTTTCAGTAGGGCAGAGGATGGTGTCAGAAGGGCAGAAGATGGTGCCAGCAGGGCAAAGGACGGTGCAGGTAGCGCAGAGACTGGTGTCATCAGGGCAGTGAACGGTGTCAATAGAGCAGTGGATGATGTCAGTAGGGCAGTGGTGTAATGTTCTGGTACCTTTGGGTACCCTAATTACTCTTTCATAAGTGTATGCGCCCCACCATTCTCTTTTGGTAAGGTGCGCATACACCTTTAAGACTGATGCTGTCATCACTGAGCACCGGACTGGATGGCTATTTAGATCGCCGGCTCTCACTCACATGTGTTCGTTCAAACTGCTTTGTGCCTTGATGCTAACCTGTCTTGAAGCTCTCATGCTTGCAAGCATACCTCGCTGTCGGAACCACGCTGCGCTGATCCCTGTATCCCGCTACCGGATCATCCGCTCTTGCCGAACCTCTCCTCTGCTACATTGCTATTAGTGATAAGTACCTCTATAACCTTCATACTAAAGCTTACACTATCTAGCTCTGCATACTAAGGACTATTACTACATCTGCATTATCTAAGATTGCTAGCTCTTGAGCCTACTACCACCTGTTCTTGCACTGGGTTGATCTCTCTTGTATGTCCTCCTGCTACTCTGTCATCTGCTACCATACATGACTGCTAAACCTATCTGCATCCCATCTGCTACTATCTTACTTTCAAGAACATTTCCTTTCAAGTGTCTGTCATCTACCATCTCTACCCAACCTGTCTCTTCAGCCTATCATCACTGTGTTACTATATACATAAGTCACTCTAGGAAACATCTTATTGAGTGTGTGTATTTACTTGCTGAATTGAGATCATCCACACATGATGAGTCATTGGGAGTTGGGATTGGTGTCTCAGCGTTTCTCTACATGACTACTGAAGTGGAATATTTCTGCAGCTGAAAATCCACATCATACATAAAATGCAGGAGCGTTACAGATTGAACGAACCACAAATGGGTTCAGCAGAAATAACCACTCAGATGACTCAATTAAAACAGCAAGTAACTGCGTTAATACACGCACTTGCTGAATTAAAAGAAGACAATCAGGCTCTGTCGCAGCAGGTAATTAGACTGACACAACTTACCACTGCTCAGTCCCCTGAACCCAAAATAAATCCTCCTTTGGTATTTACAGGCGATCGCAAAAAATTTCGCGAATTTAAAAACGCATGTGAGTTACTTTTCTTGCTAAAACCCCGTACCTACCTTACTGATCACATTAAGGTTTGTACTATTATTTCTTACCTAACAGGCGATCCTCGGGCCTGGGCAGACTCTCTTTTTGAGAAAAGCGACCAGCTTCTCAACTCCTATGCCTTGTTCCTAGCAGAACTCACTAGCCTATAGGATGATCACAATAGGCAGAGTACTGCCGATCTTCAATTAAGATCCTTAAAACAAGGTAGGAGACCTGTAGAAGACTCTGTTGCAGAATTCAAGAGATGGACCCTTGATTCAGAATGGAATGATGCATCTCTGAAAACCCAATTTAGGCTTGGCCTATCAGAGGCCGTTAACCACTTTACCACCGGAGGATTTTCCTGCTAAAAGACCAGGGGTTATTTTGCGATTTTTTACTGCGTGACTTTAACGGACAATCGCGCGGTCGTGCGACGCTGTACCTCAACGAATTTCACGTCCTTTTTTTCCCACAAACAGAGCTTTCTTTTGGTGGTATTTGATCACCTGTGCGATTTTTTGATCACGCGCTATAAACAAAAAAAGAGCGTAATTTTTGCAAAAACAACAATATTTTTCACTTTTTTTTATATGAAATTCCCCCCAAAAAAAATGTAAAAATCAAAATTTTTTAAAATTTTCGGCCAATTTGTTTTACGCTACCTATGTTTGGTAAAAAAAATCGCAAAAAGCGTATTTTGATTGGTTTGCGCAAAAGTTATCGCGTTTACTAACAAAGGGAAAGATTTTTGTCATTTTTGGTGTTTTTTTTTTTAACGAGTAATGGCGGCGATCTGCGATTTTTTTTTGCGGTACTGCGACATTGCGGCGGACAGATCGGACCCTTGACTGACATTTTTGACACTTTTGGGGGTACCAGTGACATTACTGCAGTAATCAGTGCTATATATATGCACTGTTACTGCAAAAATGACACTGGCAGGGAAGGGGTTAACAGTATTGGACAGGGAGGGGTTAAGTGTGTCCTAGGGGCGTGATTCTAACTGTGTAGGGACAGGTCTACTAGTGTAAAAACAAAGATCAACAGTTCTACATAGTAGAACTGTTTGATCTTCACTTTTACACAGGGAGAACTGACAGGTGGCTTGTTTACACAAGCCGCTCTGTCTTTCTCCCGCTGTAGCGGCGATCGTAGTGTGACCGGCGGACATCGGGTCCGCCAGTCACACTCCCGCACTCCTCCGTGAACGAGCCGAGGCGGGCGCGCGCCTCGGCGGGCGCGCGCCCGCCCGCTATTGGCTCTGGAAGGAGTGACAGGCGAGCGACGTAGACCTACGTCACTCTGCCTGGCCGGGGCCGACTGCCGCAGTAAATATACTGTGCGCAGTCGGCAAGCGGTTAAAGACGAGCTCGCCCGAGCGGATCTGCCAAAAACCCTGGATGCATTGATACAACTCAGTATCTCAGTATCACCATAGATAGAAGACTACGAGAAAGAAAGGCTGAGAAAATGGGAATGCCATTATCCAGTTCTTCTCGGATTTCGGCCGTTGACCCCGTTCCTATGGAGGTAGGAACCATACGCCCACCTCTATCAACTATGGAAAGAGCCAAAAGACGATCTGGTAATCTCTGCTTGTACTGTGCATCCCCGGATCACAAGATAAACGTCTGTCCCCTAGTCTACAAAAAGAAGGGTGAGTGTTCACATGTCCTCCTAGGGGGATTGACAACTTCAATCACTAACCCTTACCTTTCTGTTTGCTTAACATTACAGTGGGACCAGAACAGGATTACTACTAAGGCCATGATTGACACAGGATCTTGTGGAAATTATATTGACATATGTTTTGCTGCTTTAAATAAAGTTCCTATTATTTCTAAACTTAAACCTGTCTCAGTGAGTCTTATTAACGGTGTTCCTTTATCCTCTGGTCCGATCACTGATCAGACACAGGCACTCCTAGTCACTACTAACGGGTCTCATATGGAGACCACTACCTTCGATCTAATACCTTCACCCCACTTTCCCATTGTGTTGGGACTTCCCTGGTTGCACACACATCAACCAACCATAGATTGGAAGGAACGGACCCTGGCCTTCCTCTCTTGCTATTGCGAGGGTACGTGTAACCTCCCGTCTTTCGGGAAGATCCTGTCTGTGGTGACAGATGAGATTGCACCACTATGTTATCAGGATCTCTCTGAGGTTTTTCTTGAGAAAAATGCTCAAGCACTACCTCCCCATCGAGACTATGATTGTAGCATTGATCTACTCCCAAATAGCAAATTGCCGTTCGGTCATGTTTATCCTCTTTCACAGGATGAACTTTCCCATCTCAAAGACTATTTGGATGAGAATTTGAAGAAAGGTTTTATTAGACCTTCCACTTCTTCCACAGCAGCAGGACTCTTTTTTGTCCGCAATAAGGACTCAAGTCTCAGGCCTATCATCGACTATAGGCAATTGAATGCTATTACAATAAAAGATCGCTATCCTCTACCGCTTATCCCTGAGCTCATTGAGCAGGTGCGTGGAGCTACCTATTTTTCAAAATTGGACCTGAAAGGAGCATACAATCTCATTCGAATCCGTGATGGACACGAGTGGAAGACTGCATTCAGAACCAGATACGGATTGTTCGAATATCTTGTAATGCCATTCGGGCTATGCAACGCCCCTGCAGTTTTTCAACGATTTATAAACGATATTTTCAGAGACTTACTAGATGTCTGTGTTGTGGTATATCTGGACGATATACTTATATATTCACGATCCCTGTCTGAACACATAAGACATGTAAGACTAGTATTATCAAGATTGCTTGCACACAACCTTTGTGTGAAACTGAAAAAATGCTTGTTTCATAAAGAAGAGGTACTGTTTCTAGGCTACATCATATCCAAAACAGGAATCGAGATGGACATGAGTAAGATATCCTGCATTCAGGATTGGCCTACACCAACCACACGCAAGGCGCTACAGCGATTCCTTGGATTTTCGAATTTCTACAGGAAGTTCATCAGAAACTTCTCTGCCATTGTGAGACCCCTCACACAGCTCACTAGCATTAAAAAACCATTCAAATGGTCAGATGAAGCAAATAAAGCTTTTCACCTGTTAAAGACAAGGTTTACTTTTGCTCCCATATTACGCCATCCAGACCCATCCCTCCAATACATTCTGGAAGTAGATGCGTTAAACATGGCAGTAGGAGCAATACTCTCCCAACGACCAACTCACACTTCACCACTTCATCCAGTCGCCTTTTTTTCTAAATCCCTAAGCAGTCCAGAGATAAATTACCCCGTGGGTGAAAAGGAACTGCTTGCTATAAAATTGGCTCTGGAGAATTGGCGACATCTACTCGAAGGCACCCAATTACCAATACTTATATACACGGACCATAAAAATCTCCAATATCTTCAGACTAACAAAACTCTCTCTCACCGACAGGTATGATGGTCACTATTCTTTCTAAGGTTTAACTTCCTAGTGACCTACACACCTGCAGATAAGAACAAAAAGGCGGATGCACTATCACGACTAACTGAAGAAAACTACTTCGAAATCCCTTCCGTTCCTATAATACCTCACAAACGCATTATTGGAGTTGTCCGTTCCTTGAAGGAAGAGGTTTTGCATGGTATAAGTTTGGATTCACCCCCACCACAACTAAATACTGATGCAGAAGGCTTCCTCTACTACAACGACAAACTTTACATACCACCTACCATACGCACCAAGATCTTGGAATTATCGCATGATGTGCCTATGGCAGGACATATGGGTATGACAAAGACTCTTAATCTGATTACCAGGCAATTCTGGTGGCCTGACATGAAAACATCTATACAAAAATTAGTCTCTTCATGCAATGTCTGTGCCAGGTCCAAAATTGACACTACGAGACCACCCGGTCTACTATGCAGTCTACCAATACCCCAAACTCCATGGGAAGTTGTGTCCTTGGACTTTATAGTGGAATTGCCTCCTTCCAAAGGATTTAATACCATCTTAGTGTCAGTGGACCATCTGACAAAAATGGCACATTTCATTGCTATTCGCAGACTACCTTCGTCCAAACAAACGGCAGAACTCCTGATGAAACATGTCTTTAAGTTACATGGTATCCCAAAAACTCTTCTGTCTGACCGTGGATCACAATTTATTTCCAAGTTCTGGCAAGAACTATGTCACATACTACGGATCGAGCGGAAGCTCACTTCTCCTTACCATCCGCAGACCAACGGACAGACTGAAAGAGTCAACCAATGCATCGAGCAATATTTACGTTGTTACACTTCTTACCAACAGGATGATTGGGTGGATCTTCTCCCTCTGGCAGAATTTGCCTACAACAACGCAACTCACAGTACGACCAAGCAGAGTCCGTTCTACTTGAACTATGGGTTTCATCCCTCTATTCTTCCACCACGCATCCTTCCTTCAAATAACCCAGTAGCCTCAGACTATCTTAACCAAATAAAGGACTCTCTGGGTTTGCTTAATACTACCATTGCACACGCTCATAGTCAACAAAAGAAGTACTATGATCTTCGCAGAAGACCTTCTCCTCAGTACGCTATCGGGGACCTCGTTTGGCTCTCAACAAAAAATTTAAGACTGAAAATCCCTAGCAAAAAGCTTGGACCTCTGTTCTTGGGACCTTTCCCAATCAAGAAACTTATTGGAAAAGCTGCAGTACAGCTTACATTGCCAATAGACCTCAAAATACATCCCATTTTCCATGTGTCGCTACTGAAGCCCCATGTTCCTGACCAAGGAATAAGGCATACTATCCCACCTCCTCCTCCTGTACAAGTTGAAGGTGGAGAAGAATATGAGATAAAAGAGATTCTGGATTCTCGTATCCACAGAGGAAGACTTCAGTACTTGGTTCGATGGAAGAACTATGGGCCCCAAACGACACCTGGCTAAACACCTCTGACATACATGCCTCTAGATTAATCCGCAATTTTCATGCGAAGTACCCAGACAAACCAGCTCCAGAGGCCTTCAGGAGCCGGCCTTAAGGGGGGGGTACTGTAATGTTCTGGTACCTTTGGGTACCCTAATTACTCTTTCATAAGTGTATGCGCCCCACCATTCTCTTTTGGTAAGGTGCGCATACACCTTTAAGACTGATGCTGTCATCACTGAGCGCCGGACTGGATGGCTATTTAGATCGCTGGCTCTCACTCACATGTGTTCGTTCAAACTGCTTTGTGCCTTGATGCTAACCTGTCTTGAAGCTCTCATGCTTGCAAGCATACCTCGCTGTCGGAACCACACTGCGCTGATCCCTGTATCCCGCTACCGGATCATCCGCTCTTGCCGAACCTCTCCTCTGCTACATTGCTATTAGTGATGAGTACCCCACAGGGGAAACCTCTATAACCTTCATACTAAAGCTTACACTATCTAGCTCTGCATACTAAGGACTATTACTACATCTGCATTATCTAAGATTGCTAGCTCTTGAGCCTACTACCACCTGTTCTTGCACTGGGTTGATCTCTCTTGTATGTCCACCTGCTACTCTGTCATAGCTACCATACATGACTGCTAAACCTATCTGCATCCCATCTGCTACTATCTTACTTTCAAGAACATTTCCTTTCAAGTGTCTGTCATCTACCATCTCTACCCAACCTGTCTCTTCAGCCTATCATCACTGTGTTACTATATACATAAGTCACTCTAGGAAACATCTTATTGAGTGTGTGTATTTACTTGCTGAATTGAGATCATCCACACATGATGAGTCATTGGGAGTTGGGATTGGTGTCTCAGCGTTTCTCTACATGACTACTGAAGTGGAATATTTCTGCAGCTGAAAATCCACATCATACATAAAACGCAGGAGCGTTACAAGTGGACAGTGACAGTAGGGCAGAGGACAGTGTCAGTAGGGCAGTGGACGGTGTCAGTAGGGCAGTGGACGATGTCAGTAGGGCAGAGGATGGTGTCAGTAGGACAGAGGACAGTGCCAGTAGGGCAGAGATTGGTGTCAGTAGGGCATTGGATGCTGTCAGTAGGGCAGAGGACTGTGTCAGCAGCAGAGTGGATGGTGTCAGTCAAAAGGACAAAAAACAGTGTCAGTAGAGCAGAGTTTGGTGTCAGTAGGACAGTGGATGTTGTCAGAAGGGCAATAGATGTTGTCAGTAGGGCAGAAGATGGTATCAGCAGGGCAGAGATTGGTGTCAGTCGGGCAGTGGACAGTGATAGAATAGCTTGGTGTCAGAAGAACAGTGGATGGTGTCAGTCAATAGTGCAGTGGACTTTTTCAGTAGGGCAGAGGATGGTGTCAGAAGGGCAGAGGACGGTACAAGTAGGGGAAAGGATGGTGCCAGTAGCGCAGAAATTGGTGTCAGAAAAGCAGTGGAAGTTGTCAGTAGAACAGAGCACAGTGTCAGGGTCAGAGGATGGTGTTAGTAGGGCAGATGATGGTGTCAGTAGGGCAGAGGATGGTGTCAGTAGGGCAGAGGACAGTGTCAGTAGGGCAGAGGACAGTGTCAGTAGGGCAGAGGATGGTGTCAGTAGGGCAGAGGACGGTGTCAGTAGGGCAGAGGACGGTGTCAGTAGGGCAGAGGACAGTGTCAGTAGGGCAGAGGATGGTGTCAGTAGGGCAGTGGATGGTGTCAGTAGGGCAGAGCACGTTGTCAGTAGGGCAGAGGACAGTGTCAGTAATGCAAAGGACGTGGTGGGGACGGTATCAGCAGGGTAGAGATTGGTGTCAGTCGGGCAGTGGACAGTGTCAGTAGGGCAGAGATTGGTGTCAGTAGGGCAGTGGACAGTGTCAGTAGGGCAGAGATTGGTGTCAGTAGGGCAAAGGACAGTGTCAATAGGGCAGAAGACGTAAGTAGAACAGAGTTTGGTATCAGTAGAACAGTGGATGGTGTCAGTTAATAGAGCAGAGGACTTTTTCAGTAGGGCTGAGGATGGTGTCAGAAGAGTGGATGGTGTCAGTCAATAGAGCAGTGGACTTTTTCAGTAGGGCTGAGGATGGTGTCAGAAGGGCAGAGGATGGTGCCAGCAGGGCAAAGGACGGTGCAGGTAGCGCAGAGACTGGTGTCATAAGGGCAGTGGACAGTGTCAGTAGGGAGAGAATGGTTTCATTAGGGCAGAGGACGGTGTTAGTAGGGCAGAGAATCGTGTCAGTAGGGCAGTGGTGCAGAGGACGGTGTTAGAGGGGCAGAAGACAGTGTCAATAGGGCAGAAAACAGTGTCAGTAGGGCAGTGGATGGTGTCAGCCGTTTTTTATTCTGTATTATTTTATTGTTTTAAATGTTTTCAAAGTTATTTTTTAAATAGATTTTATTGTTTCTTTAGACGCTTTTTAGGAGCCCTGTTGGGGAGCTTTGGTGAAATATCAGGAGTCTAAGCAGACCCTAAGGCTCCGTTCACATATTAAAGTCCTAGGTCGCTGGAAGAATCGCAGAAAGAAGTTCTTGAACATATTTTGGGTGACAGGCGTCCTGCAATTCTGTTTGCGCAATTTTACCGCGATTCCTTAGGGTGACAACCGCGCCAAAATTGTGCCACGTTTGGGGTACCATTGCAAGGCACAGGAATCGCATGGGCATCCTGCTATTTGCAATGGTTTGTGATTGCAGAGCCAGTAGCGCAGAAATTGGTGTCAGTAAGGCAGTGGACGGTGTCAGTAGGGCAGGGGACGGTGTCAGTAGGGCAGAGAATGGTGACAGTAGGGCAGAGGACGGTGTCCGTAGGGCAGGGGACGCTGTCAGTAGTGCAGGGGACGGTGTCAATAGGGCAATGGATGATGTCAGTAGGGCAGGGGACGGTGTCAGTAGGGCAGGGGATGGTGTTAGTAGTGCAGAGGACGGTGTCAGTAGGGCAGTGGATGGTGTCAGTAGGGCAGAGGACAGTGCCAGTAGTGCAGGGGAGGGTGTCAGTAGGGAAGGGGATGGTGTCAGTAGGGCAGGGGATGGTGTTAGTAGTGCAGAGGACAGTGTCAGTAGGGCAGTGGATGGTGTCAGTAGGGCAGAGGACGGTGTCAGTAGGGCAATGGATGGTGTCAGTAGGGCAGAGGACAGTGCCAGTAGGGCAGGGGATGGTGTCAGTAGGGCAGAGGACAGTGCCAGTAGGGCAGGGGATGGTGTCAGTAGGGCAGAGGATGGTGTCAGTAGGGCAGAGGACGGTGTCAGTAGAGCAGAGAACAGTGTTAGTAGGGCAGGGGATGGTGTCAGTAGGGCAGGGGACGGTGTCAGTAGGGCAGTGGATGGTGTCAGTAGGGCAGGGGACAGTGTTAGTAGGGCAGGGGACAGTGTCATCAGGGCAGAGGATGGTGTTAATAGGGCAGAGAATGGTGTTAGTAGTGCAGGGGATGGTGTCAGTAGGGCAGTGGATGGTGTCAGTAGGGCAGAGGACGGTGTCAGTAGGGCAGAGGACGGTGTCAGTAAGGGAGGACAGTGCCAGTAGGGCAGGGGATGGTGTCAGTAGGACAGAGAAAAGTGTTAGTAGGGCAGGGGACGGTGTCAGTAGGGCAGTGGATGGTGTCAGTAGGGCAGGGGACAGTGTTAGTAGGGCAGGGGATGGTGTCAGTAGGGCGGGGGACGGTGTCAGTAGGGCAGAGGATGGTGTCAGTAGGGCAGAGGACAGTGTCAGTAGGGCAGGGGACATTGTCAGTAGGGCAGGGGACGGTGTTAGTAGTGCAGAGGACGGGAGTCAGTAGGGCAGTGGATCGTGTCAGTAGGGCAGATGACAGTGCCAGTAGTGCAGGGGACGGTGTAAGTAGGGCAGGGGAAGGTGTCAGTAGGGCAGGGGACGGTGTTAGTAGTGCAAAGGACAGTGTCAGTAGTGCAGGGGATGGTGTCAGTAGGGCAGGGGATGGTGTCAGTAGGGCAGAGGATGGTGTCAGTAGGGCAGAGGACAGTGTCAGTAGGGCAGTGGATGGTCTCAGTAGGGCAGGGGAAGGTGTCAGTAGGGCAGAGGATGGTGTCAGAAGGGCAGAGGATGGTGTCAGTAGAGCAGTGAACAGTGTTAGTAGGGCAGGGGATGGTGTCAGTAGGGCCAGGGACGGTGTCAGTAGGGAAGTGGATGGTGTCAGTAGGGCAGGGGACAGTGTTAGTAGGGCAGGGGATGGTGTCAGCAGGGCAGAGGACGGTGTCAATAAGGCAGAGGACGGTGTTAGTAGCGCAGCAGATGGTGTCAGTAGGGCAGTGGTTGGTGGGCACTGATAAGGCTGCATTTGGTGGTCACTGGTAGGCTGCATTTAGTGGGCTCTGGCAATCTGCATTTGGTGGGCACTGGTTGGCTGCATTTGTTGGGCACTGGTAAGCTGTATTTGGTGGGCACTGGCATTTTGGTGGGCACTGGTAGGCTGCATTTGGTGGGCACTGGTAGGCTGCTTTTGGTGGGCACTGGTAGGCTGCTTTTGATGGGCACTGATAAGGCTGCTTTTGGTGGGCACTGATAAGGCTTCATTTGGTGGTCACTGGTAGGCTGCATTTAGTGGGCACTGAGAGGCTGCATTTTGTGGGCTCTGGTAATCTGCATTTGGTGGGCACTGGTATGCTGCATTTGTTGGGCACTGGTAAGCTATATTTGGTGGGCACTGACATTTGGTGGGCACTGGTAGGCTGCATTTGGTGGGCACTGGTAGGTTGCATTTGGTTGGCTCTGGTAAGCTGAATTTGGTGGGCACTGGTGGGCTGTATTTGGTGGGCACTGGTGGGCTGCATTTGGTGGGCTCTGGTAAGCTGCATTTGGTGGTCTCTGGTAAGCTGCATTTGGTGGGCCCTGGTAGGCTGCATTTGGTGGACACTGTTAAGGCTGCATTTGGTGGGCAATAGCAAGCTGCATTTGGTGGGCTCTGGTAGGCTGCATTTGGTGGGCTCTGGTAGGGTGTATTTGGTGGGCACTGGTAGGCTGCATTTGGTGGGCTCTGGTAGGCTGCATTTGGTGGGCTCTGGTAGGCTGCGCATGGTGGGCTCTGGTAAGCTGCATTTGGTGGGCTCTGGCAATCTGCATTTGGTGGGCACTGGTAGGCTGCATGTGTTGGGCACTGGTAAGCTGTATTTGGTGGGCACTGGCATTTGGTGGGCACTGGTAGGCTGCATTTGGTGGGCACTGGTAGGTTGCATTTGGTTGGCTCTGGTAAGCTGAATTTGGTGGACACTGGTGGGCTGTATTTGGTGGGCACTGGTGGGCTGCATTTGGTGGGCTCTGGTAAGCTGCATTTGGTGGGCTCTGGTAGGCTGCATTTGGTGGGCACTGTTAAGGCTGCATTTGGTGAGCACTAGCAAGCTGCATTTGGTGGGCTCTGGTAGGCTGCATTTGGTGGGCTCTGGTAGTTTGTATTTGGTGGGCACTGGTAGGCTGCATTTGGTGGGCTCTGGTAGGCTGCATTTGGTGGGCACTGGTAAGCTGCTTTTGGTGGGCACTGGTAGGCTGCTTCTGGTGGGCACTGATAAGGCTTCATTTGGTGGTCACTGGTAGGCTGCATTTAGTGGGCACTGAGAGGCTGCATTTTGTGGGCTCTGGTAATCTGCATTTGGTGGGCACTGGTATGCTGCATTTGTTGGGCACTGGTAGGTTGCATTTGGTTGGCACTGGCATTTGGTGGGCACTGGTAGGCTGCATTTGGTGGGCACTGGTAGGTTGCATTTGGTTGGCTCTGGTAAGCTGCATTTGGTGGGCCCTGGTATGCTGCATTTGGTGGGCACTGTTAAGGCTGCATTTGGTGGGCAATAGCAAGCTGCATTTGGTGGGCTCTGGTAGGCTGCATTTGGTGGGCACTGGTGGGCTGTATTTGGTGGGCACTGGTGGGCTGCATTTGGTGGGCTTTGGTAAGCTGCATTTGGTGGGCTCTGGTAAGCTGCATTTGGTGGGCCCTGGTATGCTGCATTTGGTGGGCACTGTTAAGGCTTCATTTGGTGGGCAATAGCAAGCTGCATTTGGTGGGCTCTGGTAGGCTGCATTTGGTGGGCTCTGGTAGGGTGTATTTGGTGGGCACTGGTAGGCTGCATTTGGTGGGCTCTGGTAAGCTGCATTTGATGGGCACTGGTAGGCTGCATTTGTTGGGCACTTGCAAACTGCATTTAGTGGGCTCTGGTAGGCTGCATTTGGTGGGCCCTGGTAGGTTGGAGATGGTGGTCACTGGTAAGCTGTATTTGGTGGTCACAGGTAGGCTGCATTTGGTGGGCACTGGTAAGCTGTTTTTGGTGGACACTGGTGCGCTGAATTTGGTGGGCACAGGCATTTGGTGGGCACTGGTTGGCTGCACTTGGTGGGCACTAGTTGGCTGCACTTGGTGGGCACTGGTAGGCTGTATTTGGTGGGCACTGATAGGGCTGCATTTGGTGGACACTGGGAAGCTGCATTTGGTGGGCACTGGTAGGCTGCGTTTGGTGGGCACTGGTAGGCTGCATTTGGTGGGCTCTGGTTGGTTTTATTTGGTGGGCACAGGCATTTGGTGGGCACTGGTATTTTGCATTTGGTGGGCACTGGTAACTGCATTTGGTGGGCACTGGTAGGCTGCATTTGGTGGGCACTGGCTAGCTGCATTTGGTGGTCTCTGGTAAGCTGCATTTGGTGGGCCCTGGTAGGCTGCATTTGGTGGACACTGTTAAGGCTGCATTTGGTGGGCAATAGCAAGCTGCATTTGGTGGGCTCTGGTAGGCTGCATTTGGTGGGCTCTGGTAGGGTGTATTTGGTGGGCACTGGTAGGCTGCATTTGGTGGGCTCTGGTAGGCTGCATTTGGTGGGCTCTGGTAGGCTGCGCATGGTGGGCTCTGGTAAGCTGCATTTGGTGGGCTCTGGCAATCTGCATTTGGTGGGCACTGGTAGGCTGCATGTGTTGGGCACTGGTAAGCTGTATTTGGTGGGCACTGGCATTTGGTGGGCACTGGTAGGCTGCATTTGGTGGGCACTGGTAGGTTGCATTTGGTTGGCTCTGGTAAGCTGAATTTGGTGGGCACTGGTGGGCTGTATTTGGTGGGCACTGGTGGGCTGCATTTGGTGGGCTCTGGTAAGCTGCATTTGGTGGGCTCTGGTAGGCTGCATTTGGTGGGCACTGTTAAGGCTGCATTTGGTGGGCACTAGCAAGCTGCATTTGGTGGGCTCTGGTAGGCTGCATTTGGTGGGCTCTGGTAGTTTGTATTTGGTGGGCACTGGTAGGCTGCATTTGGTGGGCTCTGGTAGGCTGCATTTGGTGGGCTCTGGTAGGCTGCGCATGGTGGGCTCTGGTAAGCTGCATTTGGTGGGCTCTGGTAAGCTGCATTTGGTGGGCTTGTAGGCTGCTTCTGATGGGCACTGATAAGGCTGCACTTGGTGGGCACTGGTAGTTTGCATTTAGTGGGCACTGGTAGGCTGCATTTAGTGGGCTCTGGCAATCTGCATTTGGTGGGCACTGGTTGGCTGCATTTGTTGAGCACTGGTAAGCTGTATTTGGTGGGCACTGGCATTTTGGTGGGCACTGGTAGGCTGCATTTGGTGGGCACTGGTAAGCTGCTTTTGGTGGGCACTGGTAGGCTGCTTCTGGTGGGCACTGATAAGGCATCATTTGGTGGTCACTGGTAGGCTGCATTTAGTGGGCACTGAGAGGCTGCATTTTGTGGGCTCTGGTAATCTGCATTTGGTGGGCACTGGTATGCTGCATTTGTTGGGCACTGGTAAGCTACAGGCACTGGCATTTGGTGGGCACTGGTAGGCTGCATTTGGTGGGCACTGGTAGGTTGCATTTGGTTGGCTCTGGTAAGCTGAATTTGGTGGGCTGTATTTGGTGGGCACTGGTGGGCTGCATTTGGTGGGCTCTGGTAAGCTGCATTTGGTGGGCTCTGGTAAGCTGCATTTGGTGGGCCCTGGTAGGCTGCATTTGGTGGGCACTGTTAAGGCTGCATTTGGTGGGTAATAGCAAGCTGCATTTGGTGGGCTCTGGTAGGCTGCATTTGGTGGGCTCTGGTAGGGTGTATTTGGTGGGCACTGGTAGGCTGCATTTGGTGGGCTCTGGTAAGCTGCATTTGATGGGCACTGGTAGGCTGCATTTGTTGGGCACTGGCAAACTGCATTTGGTGGGCTCTGGTAGGCTGCATTTGGTGGGCCCTGGTAGGTTGGAGATGGTGGTCACTGGTAAGCTGTATTTGGTGGTCACAGGTAGGCTTCATTTGGTGGGCACTGGTAAGCTGTTTTTGGTGGACACTGGTGCTCTGAATTTGGTGGGCACAGGCATTTGGTGGGCACTGGTTGGCTGCACTTGGTGGGCACTAGTTGGCTGCACTTGGTGGGCACTGGTAGGCTGTATTTGGTGGGCACTGATAGGGCTGCATTTGGTGGACACTGGGAAGCTGCATTTGGTGGGCACTGGTAGGCTGCATTTGGTGGGCACTGGTAGGCTGCATTTGGTGGGCTCTGGTTGGTTTTATTTGGTGGGCACAGGCATTTGGTGGGCACTGGTATTTTGCATTTGGTGGGCACTGGTAACTGCATTTGGTGGGCACTGGTAGGCTGCATTTGGTGAGCACTGGCTAGCTGCATTTGGTGGGCACTTGTAGGCTGCATTTGGTGGGCACTGGTAGGCTGCATTTGGTGGACACTGGTAAGGCTGCATTTGGAGGGCACTGGTAAGGCTGCATTTGGTGGGCACTGGTAGGCTACATTAGGTGGGCACTGGTAAGCTGTATTTGGTGGGCACTGGCATTTGGTGGGCAGTGGTAGGCTGCATTTGATGGGCACTGGTAGGCTGCATTTGGTGGGCACTGGTAGGCTGCATTTGGTGGGCACTGGTAAGCTGCATTTGGTGGGAACTGGTAATCTGATTTAGTGGGCACTGGTAGGCTGCATTTCTTGGGCACTGATAAACTGTATTTGGAGGGAACTGGCATTTGGTGGGCACTGGTAGGCTGCATTTGATGGGCACTGGTAGGCTCACTTTGGTGGGCTCTGGTAAGTTGCATTTGGTGGGCACTGGTAGGCTGCATTTGGTGGGCACTGGCAAACTGCATTTGGTGGGCACTGGTAGGCTGCATTTGGTTGGCACTTTTAGATTAAAGATGGTGGTCACTGGTAAGCTGTATTTGGTGGTCACTGGTTGACTGCACTTGGTGGGCACTGGTAGGCTGCATTTGGTGGGCACTGGTAGGCTGCGTTTGGTGGGCACTGGTAGGCTGCGTTTGGTGGGCACTGGTAGGCTGCGTTTTGTGGGCTCTGGTAGGTTTATTTGGTGGTCTCTGGTAGGCTACATCTGGTGGTCAATGGTAAGCTGCATTTGGTGGGCACTGGTAGGCTGCATTTGGTTGGCACTGGTAGGCTGCGTTTGGTGGGCATTGGTAGGCTGCATTTGGTGGGCTCTGGTAGGTTTTATTTGGTGGGTACTGGCATTTGGTGGGCACAGGTATTTTGCATTTGGTGGGCACTGGTAGGCTGCACTCGGTAGGCACTGGTAACTGCATTTGGTGGGCACTGGTAAGCTGCGTTTGGTGGGCACTGGCTAGCTGCATTTGGTGGGCACTGGTTAGCTGCGTTTGGTGGGCACTGGCTAGCTGCATTTGGTGGGCACTGGTTAGCTGCATTTGGTGGGCACTGGTAGGCTGCATTTGGTGGGCACTGGTAAGGCTGCATTTGGTGGGCACTGGTAAGGCTGCATTTGGTGAGCACTGGTAGGCTGCATTTGGTGGGCACTGGTAGGCTGCATTTGGCGGGCACTGGTAAGCTGCATTTGGTGGGCATTGGTAGGCTGCATTTGGTGGGCACTGGTAGGCTGCATTTGGTGGGCATTGGTAGGTTGCATTTGGTGGTCACTGGTAAGCTGCATTTGGTTGGCACTGGTAGGCTGCATTTGGTGGGTACTGGTAAGCTGCATTTGGTGGGCTCTGGTAGTCTGAAATTGGTGGGCCCTGGTAGGCTGCAATTGGTGAGCTCTGGTAGGCTGCATTTAGTAGGCACTGATAAAGCTGCATTTGGACGGGCACTGGTAGACTGCATTTGGACCGGCACTGCTTTGCTGCATTTGGCGGGCACTGGTAGGCTGCATTTGCTGGGCACTCGTAAGCTGCATTTGGTGGGCATTCGTTAGCTGCATTTGGGGGGCTCTGGCAGGCTGCATTTGGTGGTTACTGGTGAGATGCATTTGGTAGGCATTGGTAGGCTGCATTTGGTGGGCACTGGTAAGCTGCATTGGTGGGCACTGGTAGCCTGCATTTGGTGGGTATTGGTAGGCTTCATTTGGTGGGTATCGGTAGGCTGCATTTGGTGGTCATTGGCAAGCTGCATTTGGTGGGCACTGGTAAGCTGCACTTGGTGGGCACTGGTAAGTGGCATTTGGTGGGCACTGGCATTTGGTGGGCACTGGCATTTGGTGGGCACTGGGAAGCTACATTTGGTGACCACTGGTTGGCTGCACTTGGTGGGCACTGGTAGGCTGCATTTGGGCACTGGTAGGCTGCATTTGGTGGGCTCTTGTAGGCTGCATTTGGTGGGCTCTGGTAGGCTGCATTTGGTGGGCACTGATAAGGCTGCATTTGGTGGGCACTGGCAGGCTGCATTTGGTGGGCTCTTGTAGGCTGCATTTGGTGGGCTCTGGTAGGCTGCATTTGGTGGGCACTGATAAGGCTGCATTTGGTGGGCACTGGCAGGCTGCATTTGGTGGGCTCTGGTACATTGCATTTGTTGGGCACTAGTAAGCAGCATTTGGTGGGCTCTGGTAGGCTGCATGTGGTGGGCTCTGGTAGGCTGCATTTGGTAGGCAATGATAAAGCTGCATTTGGTGGGCACTGGTAAGCTGCATTTGGTGGGCTCTGGTAAGCTGCATTTGGTGGGCACTGATAAAGCTGCATTTGGTGGGCACTGGTAGGCTGCATTTTGCAGGCACTGGTAAGCTGCATTTGGTGGGCACTGGTAGGCTGCATTTGGTGGGCACTGGTTGGCTGCATTTGGTGGGCTCTGGTAATCTGCATTTGGTGGGCACTGGTAGGCTGCATTTGGTGGGCACTCGTAAGCTGCATTTGGTGGGCACTCGTAAGCTGCATTTGGTGGGCTCTGGTAAGCTGCATTTGGTGGGCACCGGTAAGATGCATTTGGTGGGCACTGGTAAGCTGCATTTGGTGGGCACTGGTAGGCTGCATTTGGTGGGCACTGGTAGGCTGCATTTGGTGGGCATTGGTAGGCTGCATTTGGTGGGCATTGGTAAGCTGCAGTAGTGGGCACTGATAAGGCTGCATTTGGTGGGCACTGATAAGGCTGCATTTGGTGAGCGATGGTAGGCTGCATTTGGTGAGCGATGGTAGGCTGCATTTGATGGGCACTGATGAGGCTGCATTCGGTGGGCACTGATGAAGCTGCATTTGGTGGGCACTGATGAAGCTGCATTTGGTGGGCACTGATAAGGCTGCATTTGGTGGGCACTGATAAGGCTGCATTTGGTGGGCACTGGCAGGCTGCATTTGGTCAGCACTGGTAGGCTGCATCTGGTGGGCTCCGTCTGGTAGATTGCATTTGGTGGGCACTGATGAGGCTGCATTTGTTGGGCACTGATGAGGCTGCATCTGGTGGGAACTGATGAAGCTGCATTTGGTGGGCACTGATGAGGCTGCATCGATGCATTGATCTCTTGTATCATATCTGCAGTCTCTGACCATCTCTTGCACTCCTCGATTTTCCATAAATTAACTATCCCTCACTCTATTCCTTAGTTGTATACTTTCTACAATTATTATTTTTTCACTTCTAATTCACTTAATATATCACATCACACTAATGGTATATATACATGTATATACAGGTATATATATGCATATATATGGTGTTTACCACGGTTTCCCTCTGTCACCTTCCATATTATTCAGGTTTTTCCCTCACACCTGGGTTTCACCTTTCGTTCATCTTCAATGAATGTTCATTATATATGGTAACCCTTGCTTTTCATATACTCGATCTAGGGGTATTGGACCATATTTTAGATCCACTCCTCTCACCTACCAGCATAGGCTCTCCCATTAGCCACCCGTTAGCCCTCCCATTTGGATGGACTATGAGATGTATATATACATACCTTTTGGTAAGACTTTTTCCATATATACCCTCTTTTCTTTTACATATGTTGTATAACTTTCCATATACTTCAAGGACTAATATGAATACTTTACATTATTCAACTTCTTCTTTACCTTTACCTTGTTGTATAGTGAATAATTACGCTACTATTGTGACTCTAATCACCTGGCCCCTTTTAGGCTTGGACCGCTCCCATGTCCGCCCGGGGTGTTATCTACTCTAGTTACGATCCTTGGTCTGTCCTCTTGGTTTTAGGATTGGTCTGGTTGCAGGTGGGTGTTATGGCCTAATGTGTGCCTCTCCTTGTGACCCCTACATCTCTAATGATTACTTATATATATATATTAAAATGTACCATGTTTTATATGATATCTTATTCCATTCATCATGTTTTTTTCTTTCTCATTCTTGTTTTGGTAGCATTTGTGAGGTCCCTTATCTGTGTATATGCCCCTGAAGAAGCGGTGACCCGCGAAACATGTTGGGCTAGTGTATGGGCATCAACGTTCATTACACACATCAAACCTATGTTATCTTTTTTTTTTGGTTTTCTGTGCATGCTACCTATATTATTTGCAATACATAATTTATGTTTTTCAATACAGTAATTTTTTTATATATGATTACGGTTTCTTTCAATAAAAACAGTTTTTACTCTTATATATACTCTGATTATTGGTCCGATGACAGTATCCCCTTTAAAAGTCCCTCTGCCCCTCCCTGTTCCTATTTTTTTCAATGAATTTTGGGACGTGGATACCTTTTCTTTAATATCCACTTAGGATATACATATTTCCTGTTTTGGAGCTTGTCTTTCATTTTCCATATTTCTCTTTCTAGGTGATTGTTGGATCGGCCAAAAGAGGTTGGAAGATGCTACTTTTCTTAGGCGAGTGTTGGACTGGCTGTAGGAGAGGTTTGAGGCCAGGATTTATTTTTCTAGGTGATTGTTGGATCAGCCAAATAAAGAGGTTGGAAGATGCTACTTTTCTTAGGTGTGTGTTTGACTGGCTACAGGGGAGGTTAGAGGCCAAGATTTTTCTTTCTCAGTGATTGTTTGATCGGCCAAAATAAGAGGTTGGAAGATGCTAGCTTTCTTGGGCGTGTGTTTGACTGGCTACAGGGGAGGTGGGAGGCCAGGATTTATTTTTCTAGGTGATTGTTGGATCAGCCAAAAGAAGATGTTGGAAGATGCTACCTTTCTTAGGCGTGTGTTGGACTGGCTACAGGGGAGCTTGGAGGCCAAGATTCTTCTTTCTAGGTAATTGTTTAATCGGCCAAAAGAAGAGGTTGGAAGATGCTACTTTTCTTAGGTGTGTGTTGGATTTGCTACAGGGGAGGTTGGAGGCCAGTATTTCTCTTTCAAAGTGATTGTTTATTCGGCCAAAAGAAGAGGTTGGAAGATGCTACCTTTCTTAGGCGTGTGTTGGACTGGCTACAGGGGAGCTTGGAGGCCAAGATTCTTCTTTCTAGGTAATTGTTTAATCGGCCAAAAGAAGAGGTTGGAAGATGCTACTTTTCTTAGGTGTGTGTTGGATTTGCTACAGGGGAGGTTGGAGGCCAGTATTTCTCTTTCAAAGTGATTGTTTATTCGGCCAAAAGAAGAGGTTGGAAGATGCTACTTTTCTTAGGCGTGTGTTGGACTGGCTACAGGGGAGGTTGGAGGCCAAGATTCTTCTTTCTCAGTGAGATTCTTCTTTCTCAGTGAGTGTTGGATCAGCCAAAAGAAGAGGTAGGAGCCTGGTACTTAGGCGTGTGTTTGACTGGCTATAGTGGAGGTTAGAGGCCAGTGTTTCTCTTTCTAGGTGATTGTTTATTGGCCAAAAGAAGAGGTTGGAAGATGCTACTTTTCTTAGGCGTGTGTTGGACTGGCTATAGGGGAGGTTGGAGACCAGTATTTCTCTTTCTAGGTGATTGTTGGATCGGCCAAAAGAGGTTGGAAGGTGCTACTTTTTTAGGTGTGTGTTGGACTGGCTACAGGGGAGGTTGGAGGTCAGTATTTTTCTTTTTAGGTGATTGTTGGATCAGCCAAAAGAAGAGGTTGGAAGATGCTACTTTTCTTAGGCGTGTGTTGGACTGGCTATAGGGGAGGTTGGAGGCCAGTATTTCTCTTTCTATCTGATTGTTGGATCGGCCAAAAGAGGTTGGAAGATGCAACTTTTCTTAGGCGTGTGTTGGACTGGCTGTAGATGAGGTTGGAGGCAAGTATTTATTTTTCTAGGTGAATGTTGGATCAGCCAAAAGAGGTTGGAAAGTGATACTTTTCTTAGGCGTGTGTTTGACTGGCTACAGGAGAGGTTAGAGGCCAAGATTCTTCTTTCTCGGTGAGTGTTGGATCGGCCAAAATAAGAGGTTGGAAGATGCTACCTTTCTTAGGCATGTGTTGGACTGGCTACCGGGGAGGTGGGAGGCCAGTATTTTTTTTTCTAGGTGATTGTTGGATCAGCCAAAAGAGGTTGGAAGCACTGTTATTGATATCACCATTATTGTATAACACTATGCCTGCTACTGCCCAACGCAGCAAGGGAACGAGCGAAGACTGGGTGGAAGATGATGTGGAGGACGATGAGGTCCTCGACCCCACATGGAATGAAGGTCATGCAGGTGACCTGAGTAGTTTGGAGGAAGAGGCGGTGGTCGCACAGAGCCACCAGCACAGCAGAAGAGGGAGCAGGGTGCAGAAGCATTATTTTGCATATTTATCTTCAGCACTTTATTTACTCACCTGGTATTTACCATTAATCTTACCATATTCAATCCGTTATTATGTACTTGATTTGCACCTTACAGGACTTGTCATTTTATTTACTTTTGTCTGTTTTGTATTCATTACGAGATTTTTTGTATTGTATTGTTTTTACATTCTTTTGTTATACACCTACCTTGAATACTACCACTTATTTAATTTTCTGGGCAGCGCTACCCCCTTCCCTCCACTTCCTCCACACAAATGTACAGTATCTCCAGATGCACATGTACCACAAGAAAGTTGACAATTTTTTACAGCGCCCTAGATTTGCCATTGCAGAAATAGATTAAAGCATAAATAAAGGCAAAACTATTTTTTTTTTTGGTTTTGGATAGAGTGTAGAGGAATTAGAACATGGGTGTCCAACCTTTTGGCTTCTCTGGGCCACATTAAGTGTAGAAAAATTTTCTCGGGCCGCATATAAAATATATACTATAGTTAAGGTATATAAGTAAAAAATGCCGCCGCTCCCTTCCCACGCCACCGCGGCCCCCGCACTAATTTAACACAACTAGAGGATGATCAAATGAAATGGAATCAGTATACAGAGGTTTACTTCTTCAGAGCGATAATAAAGGAACACTCTAACCACCATGACCACCTCAGTGATTTGAAGTGGTCATGCATACTTGCCAACTGTCCCGTTTTTGGCGGGACAATCCCGACAAGTAGAACCCTGTCCCGTGTAATTTAGTCTGCTGGGACTAGTCCCGGAAAATCAGTGTTGCCTCGGGCTGCCCGTAATTTGCTAAACCACATTGGACACAGAAAATGCCCATCATAAGGCAGGACTAATCAAAACCAATTATAGCTCTTGTGGGGGCGGTGCTGTAGTGTAGTATCGTGAGATTAAGGCTACAGTCTAATTTGATTGAAAGTTTGTGAGCCGAGAATGCACCTTGTCTTTCCGCTCAAAGTCTGCTATTGTCCCCCTGGGTAAGGAGCTGTGTGAGGAGTTCTCTCTCCTGTGTGTCTTTATCTGTCCCTCTCCATAGTAAGGGCCAATGCGGGGGGAGCGCTGTCAGATCCCGGCATCTCTCAGTGTGAAGGCTCGGCTGCAGTGACAGCTCCTTCAGTCCGGGGGGGTATGGGCAGAGCCGCAGCGAGAAGAAGCAAGGTGAGTGCCCGAGTCAGTGTGTGTGCTGCTGTATAGGAGGGGGATGGGGGCAGCTGCATATGGAGGAATTGATTTTTCCCTATTCCTCCTGCAGTATTCTGTGGCTGCAGGAGGAATAGGGAAAGATCAATTCCTCCATATGCAGCTGCCCCATCCCCTCCTATACAACTTCTTTTGCTGCCCCCCCCAGTGCTCTACAGCCCCCCCTCAATGCTCTTAACCCCCTCCAGTGTAACCCCCCCTCCAGTGCTCTTAACCTCCCCTCAGTGCCCTTAGCCCCCCCAGTGCCCCATAGCCCCCCCCAGTGCTTTTCACCCCCCCATGCTCTCTGGTTCCCCCAGTGCTCTCCACCCCCTGTGCTCCCTGGCTTCACCCTCTGTGATTTCTAGTTTCCCCCCGTGCTCTTCATCCCCCTGGTTTTCCCTGCCTGCCCCCCCCCAGTGCTACCTGTTCCCCCCCTCCCCCAGTGCTCTACATCTCCTGCACCTTCCAACCCCCCTACAATGCTTTCCAACCCCCCCCCCTTAATTCTCTTCAGTCCCCCCCGTGCCAGCTCCTCCAGGGCTCTCTGCTTGCCCTGTGCTTTCCAAACCCCCTAGTGCTCTTCCGCAGTCTCTGACCATCTCCTGTATCACGTCTGCAGTCTCTGACCATCTCTTGTATCATGTCTTCAGTCTCTGATCATCTCTTGTATCATGTCCGCAGTCTCTGACCATCTCCTGTATCACGTCTGCAGTCTGTGTCCTTCTCTTGTATCATGTCCGCAGTCTCTGATCATCTCTTGTATTATGTCCTTAGTCTCTGACCATCTCTTGAATTATGTTCTCAGTCTCTGACCATCTCTTGTATCATGTCCGCAGTCTCAGACCATCTCCTGTATCACGTCTGCAGTCTCTGTCCTTCTCTTGTATCATGTTCTCAGTGCCTGACCATCTCCTGTATCATGTCCGCAGTCTCTGATCATCTCTTGTATCATGTCCGCAGTCTCGCATCATCTCTTGTATCATGTCTGCAGTCTCTGACCATCTCTTGTATCATGTCCGCAGTCTCGCATCGTCTTTTGTATTATGTCCGCAGTCTCTGATCATCTCTTGTATCATGTCTTCAGTCTCTGACCATCTACTGTATCATGTCCTCAGTCTCTGACCATCTACTGTATCGTGTTCTCAGTCTCTGACCATCTTTGTATCATGTCCTCAGTCTCTGACCATCTCTTGTATCATGTCCGCAGTCTCGCATCATCTCTTGTATCATGTCTGCAGTCTCTGACCGTCTCCTGTATCACGTCTGCAGTCTGATTCCTTCTCTTGTATCATGTCCGCAGACTCTGATCATCTCTTGTATTATGTCCTCAGTCTCTGACCATCTCCTGTATCATGTCCGCAGTCTCTGACCATCTACTGTATCATGTCCTCAGTCTCTGACCATCTCTTGTATTATGTCCTCAGTCTCTGACCATCTCTTGTATTATGTCCTCAGTCTCTGACCATCTACTGTATCATGTCTTCAGTCTCTGATCATCTCTTGTATCATGTCCTCAGTCTCTGACCATCGACTGTATCATGTCCTCAGTCTCTGATCATCTCTTGTATCATGTCCTCAGTCTCTGACCATCGACTGTATCATGTCCTCAGTCTCTGATCATCTCTTGTATCATGTCCTCCTGAACTATGCCCATAGGATTACTTTGGTTTTGGGCCATCTTTACAGTTTAAGTGCAGTTCAAAATGCAGTCAATGGTGTTCAGTGTGAAAGGGTCCCAAATTCCGTATATATGCGATTCAGAGAGATCAACCCACACTGTTCAGGTAAGGGTAGGTCAGGGCTGGGGTGACAGAGGGGGTCACAGGGCTGGGGTGATGGAGGGGTCACAGGTCAAGGATGGGCGATTGAGGGGTACAGGTCAGGGTTGGGGTGATTGAGGGGGGGTTAGGGTTGGGGTGACTGAAGGGGTCACAGGTCAGGGTTGGGGTGATGGGTAAGTAGTTCAGGTAAGTCATCTCTCTCATCACTGATCTTACAATGCAGAGGCCTCATGTTTTGTTTAGGATGCTGAAGTTGGCTCCTTATTCGGCCAGCTTCTTATTTGACTGCTGAAATTAGCCGCTTTCTCAAACAGCTTCTTATTTGGGTCAGATATTTATTTACTAAACAATCATCTGCAAAGTTTGTAATGAAGTTGTGAAGTTTGGCAACAATTCTATCCCCCCTAACTGCCATGTGTTTAATGGGGTAATTTTGAATAAATATCTTTTTCTCTATAAAAACCCTCTTGGCTCACCCAGATGTGACTTGTTTTCAAATAGTTGAGCACCCCTCTATTAGCCCACCTTCACATTGGTCCGATTTGACATGCAATGGCACCGTCTGCATCTGTGCAACGTTGCACCGATTCCCAACAGTAGTTTCTGTACTTCTCTCATTATTGAGTAGACCCTATAATCTGATGATTATGCTGAGTGGGCGGAGCTTTAGGGAAGTGGGTGTGGTGGGTAATTGACAGCGGTGCTGCAAAGTGTCCCTGGAAATTTTTTGTAAATGTTGCCAACTATGGTCATGGTGGTAGGAGTCAGAAACACTGCACATGCCCCCCCCCCCCCCCCCCTCTGAGGCAGCCTCTGCCTACCATTAGTTGAAAGCTGCTGTGGCCGTGCCCCCGACTCGACTTCCTTCGTCCCCAGCTAAAATTGTCAGGGGACAGTGGGCCGCATTGCCTGAGGTTCCGGGCCGCAGGTTGGACATGCCTGAATTAGAACATCTGTAAGTTCTCATTCCTGTCTATGTCCCCGTTAGGAAGAATCACCTTCTCTAATTGTCCTGTTTACTGTTATATTTGAAAGTGAAAGCAAAAGAAAATCCCAAATTTTGGGTTGTCCTCAGAACAGTAATAGAGGGGAAATCTTTCAATGTGGACATTAGTTCTGGTAAGCTGGGAGGCACCGATATAGATTTCCTTATCCTGCAGGGATTTCCTCTCACTTTCTGTTTTGCTATGGGACCGGAAGTGTAGGTAAATCTTCCCAATAGGACACAGATGACAAAAAAAAAAAAAAACTGACAAGGGTTATAAACCCTCTCTTACTCTATACAAAATTAAAACAAGGGTTGCCGTCAGTTCTCATTTTTTAACATCTGGAATGAAGATTATATAATATTTTGGATGTGATCTTCTTGTATTACTTTGTATTGAGGGTGATCTGTGGTCTGAGCAGTGTGTCTGTATGTTTGGGGGTATCTGTCAGATCTTCAGGGCTCTCTTCTGACAAATACAACTGTATCTGAATTCGCAGTGATCCTTATTATATCCAAATTCTGCTTCCCACCATACGCAGTTTCCTGAAGATTTTGTTGATATGGGAAATCTGGGTAATAAATAACAATGAGTAGTTATGAGGATCTATTGTTTTCTGGATGAACAACATTCATATTCTCAGTGTAGATGAAGAGTCACTTACAGGCTGGAATTATGGAGCTGACCGTCCATCCATCTCCATCCATCTCCATCTCTGTACAGTCCGATCCAGAACACACCTTTTGCTTGTCCTCTGCTGGATCCATTTATAAACTCCTGGGAGAACAATACATCATCTGTCACATTCCAGCCACAGACATTGGACACACACATTGGATAGAAGTCTGAAGATCTGTCTATTCCATCATTTCTACAAAACCTCTATTGTGGAAAAATGTCACCGAAAACCAATGATCCCTGAACTGGAATTATTTGTCAGTAGGGATGGGCTGTTTCCTGATGTTCCACTGGAAATATGTAGCACCCTACAGGTAGGTGCTAGGTAAAGTATAGTGGGCCTTGGCTGCCTAACAGCAGGGCAATGATTTCAACTGGACTGTCATGTCTCCCAGGTGAGGTTACTGAGAGGGGAGTCTCCCCACTGGCTCTGTGAGAGGATTCTCATAGGGCAGTGAAGGAAACCCAATCAGTGGTACATTCAGGCCTGTATCTACTCCAGAAGGCAGATTCTGCTGCAGGGGATTCTGGGAGTGGGTATAAGATTGAAGGGAACGCATGGCGCAGCATCTTTGGTGGGAAGCAGAGTCCCAGGAGGGGGAGTACGGCTGTCTCTCCTCCTTTTAGAGGAAGCGGGTGTCCCGGGTGGCGGCCTGGGAATCCGAGGAGTGTGAAGCTGAGCTGCAGAGGGGATCCTATGTGCCGAGAACCAGCTGAGAGAGAGAGAGGGGTCCAGTTTCAGGAAAGCCTACAAAGGTCATGAGTACTGTGGACTGCCCCTGTGGGTCTGCCTAGCGTCAGAGGGGACCACTCTGGAGAAGGTTCCAGGGATCCAGGAGTCAGCTAGCTGTTAAAGGGGGTGCCTGGTCAGAGGACCCTGAAGTATTAGAGGGGATACCTAGGTAGAGGACCCTGAAGTGTTAAAGGGGGCGTCTGTAGTTTGGGCCCTGAAGAGTCAGTGTACAGTGGGAAGTGTACAAGGTTAAGAATTGCAGCAGCACAAGTATCTACACAGAGCTACCTCAGCCAGTGCAGGGCTGGAGGGAGCTGTTGAGTGACTTTTGAGCTAAAGCAGTGTCAGGAGTCAAGTGTTCTACAGTCCTGGATCTTATGAGTTAAAGTCGAGGTACCAGCACAGTTTCAGTACTACGGTATCTCTAGGCGTCAGGAAGCGCTGGTCGGCATTCAGCTGGCGCCAAGACAGCGCCAACAGGCATTTCTCTTCAAGTGTCCCAAAGTGCACCTAGTTGAGCCAGAGGAGTATGCTACTTATTCCCTTCTCCCATCCCCTAAATATAATAAAACAAAACAAGCCAAAGCTGCCGGAATGGTCATTTTCTCAGTTCTCACACCTGAGTTCACAACTCAAAAGTGTTGGAGGTGTCACCGGTAACAATGGCAGACTCACATCAGGCACAAGGCCTGGAAAAACTGCTACAAATACATTCGTTTTACATGTCTATTCTTCTATATTAGATAATTAAAGATCGCACATAATATTCATGCTCACTTCCAGTACGAAGAAAGCATCACCCAAGAATACCCGGCACCATCACATGTGGAGTAAATTATCCTTCTGGTAGACAAAATTGGCACTGTCTATAGAAAGATCTTTTGCACGATGTAATGACCGCTGTCTATGTGTAACCGGAATGTAGCAGAGAATCCTGGAACATAAAAGAGAACAATCTGTCATCCAAATGTAGCACCCTCCTAGGTAGAGAGTGCATCCATTTTTGGGTTTCCCTGCTTACCAAGGGAACTGTTAGGCAAATTTAAGTACTCTCTGCCTAACAGGGAGTAGTGATCCATTGTTAGGGTCTCAGATGCTGCTCATGTTGTCTGTCAGTTTCCCACTGGTCCAATAGGACGGGGGGTATTGGACAGTGGGAGGAAACAAGACAAATGGGAGCATTGGTGTAGATACAGCCCTGGCCATTGGTAGAGGAAAGTGCCTCAAGGCATGCTGGGTGACTATAATTATACCAAGAGAGCACGTGTGCATGGGATCATCGGCTCGTGAGTGGGGTCCTGGAGGGAGGCGACTGCTGGCCCTTCTCTGTACAGGATGCCATGTGTCCTCAGGTGGACGACCTAAAGGCTGGAGTTACAGAAGCTGCAACCCAGATGTCCTGCAGAGCTGACTGAGAGGGGGAAAGATCAATGTACAATGAGTACAGATTAACGTCTAGGGGTCTGTTCGGTGAGGGCCATCTCTTCAAGCTAGTGAAGTTAGTGGACGGGTGCCAGCTAAAGAAGGTACTGGTTAGTGTCCTAAAGAGTCAGTGTTCATTGAGTCTGCTGCCAAGGTGAGCAAAGGACTTTTTCTTCCATACAAATGCAGTATGGTTCCACAGAAGGTCTGCTATCCAGTTCAATCAAGTGAGGCCAAGTGAGAGTTGCCTTCCTCTGTGCATAGTTAAAGATGGAGTATTCGACTAATTGCTTCTCCTATCCAAGTTCTACCAATAAATACAAAAAACAAATCCCCTAGACTGGTTATTGAATAACGAGCAGATGAGTGTGCACCTGGCTGTGTGAAATACCCAAACAACTGGCTGCCAGATAATCAGAGGGAGACCCTGGGAAATCTATGCCCAGCGTCCCCTATGGGGGCAGTGCAACACAAATTAAATTTAGTAATACATAGACAGGAGGAGACTCATACCTGCCCACAGACATGACAAGAGATATGGCTGGACCAATGGACCAATGGCATAATGCTGGCCAATTACTATATAGAAATCATATAGTTACATCACTGGATAGAGATAGGGCTCAGGTAAGTATTAGGGGGTGCTTGGGGGCTGCTGCACACAGAAGGCATTTTATCTTAATGCATAGAATACATTAAAGTGGATGTACAGCCAAAGCTCACTTGGCTGTACATCTCCTATGGATCTCAGGAGTGCAGTTTGTTCTGCACTCCTGTGACCTGTTTTAAGCAGAGAGCGGCCCAAAGTCTGCCTCCTGCTGACGTCACAGAAATCGGTCCAGGCACCGCGTCATCGCGACCACTGAGTCAGAAACCGCCAGGTGCCTGGACCGACATCTGGCTCAGCCTCTCAGTGAGCCTCTGAGATCCTGAGACAGCACCTCCCCACCCCTCCACATCCCAGCACTCTAATGAGCGAGGAGAGGGCAGAGTATAGAGTTGCTGACTGACATTCAGCAGCTGTCTGCTCAGGGAACTGTCAGAACCGAGCGAATGGCGGTGTTCGATCGCTCTGTTTTCAGTGTAGAGGCACCGGGGGACAGATACAGCATCGGACGAATGCTGCATCCACCTAGGTAAGTATAAATGGGAAAAATTCCCATACATCCCCTTTAAGATAAAGAAAACCTTCTAGGTAGGTGCTAGGAAAAAGCATCTATTGCTCCTTCTGCTTATCAGGGGAGCCTGATCTGTTAGGTTGCCTGTTGCATGTCTCCAGGTGTGATTCACCGGGTCTGAGGGAGTGTCCCCACTGTATCTAATAAGGGAGCTTATTGGACAGTGGGGGAAACCCAGCCAGTGACACATTGGCTTTTGTGGGAGTCCCAGTGGGAGGGCATTCTTGCAATGCATCCTGGGATTGCTCATAAAAGCTGGGGGGACATGTAACAGGGCGTCTTTGGCGGAAAGCAGAGTCCCAGGAGGAGGCAGATGGCTCTCTCTCCTCCTGTTGTGTATGAGGAAGGTGGTCTTAGGTGGTTGGCGTAGTGAACCAGGTGTGGAGCTGAGCTGCAGAGGATCCAGTGTAGCTGACGGTGGAGCTGCTGACAGAGTCTCTCAGGAAAAACAGTGTCCGTGAGTACTAAGGGTTGGCCCAGGAAGGGGACCACTCCAGTGAAGTCAGGAGATCAAGGTGCTAGCTCACACAGAGAGAAGTACAGTAAAGGGGGTGCCGTTTAGAACCCTGAAGAATAGGGATAAAGGGGGAGCCTAGTTGGGCCCTGAAGAGCGATTCACAGAGCAATACAAGTTCATTAAATTCTTCTTCACTGCTAGTGACAAGGTGAAGCTGTGTCCTTGCCGCACTTAGTTATATCTAGACGTCCCAGCAAATTGTGCATAGTTCATTCAAGTTGGAGTATCCCACTCATCCCTTCTCCTATCCAAGTCCTCAAATAAAACTACAAAAAACTAAAACTCCTAGACTGTTTCTTGACTGAGCCAAGCACTTTGAAAATGCTAAACCGTGATGTTGTTGCTATGGGTAACCCAGGGGAATCCATAACCAGCAGCTCCCAAGGGAGTAGTGCTACATTATTCAGGATTTATATAGCGCCAACAGTTTGCACAGAGATTTACAATATAAATGGAGACAGTACAACTACAATGCAGTTCAATACAGAGGAAATAAGAGGGCCTTGCTCATGGAACTTACAATCTAAATGGTAGTTCTGTTCTCCCAGATAATATCATTGTTAACCTTTCCAAAGACTATAGTTCACCATATACATTACAGTCTGACTATACAATCCTTGTACAATCAGGTCTAAATTTATCCAAAACTATGTAATATAATCAGTTGAGCTCTAGTACAGCCCGAAGCAAAAAAAAAAAAATTAATAAGTAAAGCGCAGGGCTAGCATGACTAGGGAGACTGTAAGCAGGAGAGATAGGGTTAATTCACTAGAAGTTCACCCAGTTCTTCCACCCAATTAGTGGATTTTCTTTAGCCTGTGGGAGGGGCTGGCTGGGTGGTCTTGGAGAAGTTTGCACATCTTCCCAGCATTCCATGAAGCACGTGGGGAGGAACGTTCCCCCGCCCTTATATTGGATTTATGCTTCTGTGCGTGGTCTTCATGATTTGGCGGTTGGGGTCTTTGGAGGCATTTAAAAAAATCTGCTGTGCTTATCAGTTTAGGGACCCATCGAAGTTATGGAGTCCCCTGTGGAATGCCAGTTAACCACTTTAAGTCCGGAAGGATTTGCCCCCTTAATGACCAGGCCCTATTTTGCGATTCGGCACTGCGTTAATTTAACGGACAATTGCGCGGTTGTGCGATGCTGTACCCAAATAAAATTAACGTCCTTTTTTCCCATAAATAGAACTTTCTTTTGGTGGTATTTGATCACCTGTGCGATTTTTATTTTTTGCGCTATAAACAAAAAAAGAGCGACATTTCTGAAAAAAAAAAAAAAATATTTTTCACATTCTACTATATAACATTCCCAATAAAAAAAAATTTAAAAATCTAAATTTTTGATCATTTTATGCCAATTTGTATTCTGCTACATATTTTTGGTAAAAAAAAAAAAAAACGCGATAAGCGCAAAAGTCATTGTGTCTACAAACTAGGGGAAAGATTTATGTAATTTTTCATTTATTTATTTTTTTTACTAGTAATGGCGGCAATCTGCATCTGTGACATTGCGGTGGACAGATCGGACACCTAATTGACATTTTTTACACTTTTGGAGGGACCAGTGACATTACTACAGTAATCAGTGCCTTAAATTTGGACTGTTCATGTAATAATGACACTGGCAGGGAAGGGGTTAACCCAGTGGTGATCAAAGGGTTAATTGTGAGCCTAGTGAAGTGTTTTCTCACTGTATGGGGGAGGGACTTGTGAAATGATCATAGAGACCTGTGTCCCTATATAGAAGGATCACAGGCGCTCTGTGATCATTTCAGAGAAGAACGATCAGCTGTCTTTACAACAGCAGACCGTTGTTCTGTCTCAGCGGGGAGTGATCGCAGGTGCCAGGTGGCAATTGTGGCCTCCAGTCCCAGGGAACTTGGGGGCGGGAGTGCGCCGGCGGTGGCGTGGGCTCACCCCCCCCCAGCTCCGCTCCTGCGAAACCAACTAACTCATACGTTGATTCGCGCAGCCGAGCCAGCCTGCCGCAGTATATGTGCGGCGGGCGGTCAGCAAGCAGTTAATAAAACACATTTTTCATAACTTTGTAAGGTTTCTTTAAATTGCAGTATGTCATATGCACACCAAAGGTCACAGCTTTGATCTAAATGAGACTGAAATATTTTGTATTACCATTGCTTTTTTGACACAAAAAGCAATCAAAATAATCCCACCTTGGTTAAGTCAAATCAATCAAGAGCTCACTAATATATTGAATGGAGGGTCTTTAGTGAGTATTTTTTATTAAATTCAGTTTAATTGCATAGAATGATTGATTGTATAATCATATTGATACATGCGTGATCTCATCTCTTCTGGTCGTTCCTGTATAACAGGGGTGGGGAACCTTTTTTATGCCAAGGGCCATTTGGGTATTTATAAAATCATTCGGGGGCCGTACAAAATTATCACCTTAAAAATTAGCCTGTTATATTTGGTCAAACATTTAATTAACTCGCCCCTAATGTGATGGCTACAACTGCTTCTCTTTGGTGAGGTGTGTGATGTTAGCTGGTATTGATGATGTTGCTACTTGCAACAGGTTTTCCAGGTTTGCCTCGGTCAGTCTGTAGTGCAGTCGACTTTTTTTGTGGTGGTAAGTTTTGAAAAGAACTGCTGGCAGGTACTGCTGGTGGGTACAGCTGGCTGGTACTGCTGTGGGTACTGCTGGCTCAGGCTGGTACTGCTGGCTTGTACTGTGCTGTGAGTACTGCTGGCTGGTACTGCTGGCTTAGGCTGATACTGCTGTGGGTACTGCTGGCTGGTACTGCTGTGGGTACTGCTGGCTCAGGCTGGTACTGCTGACTCAGGCTGGTACTGTGCTCTAGGTACTGCTGGCTGGTACTGCTGTGGGTACTGCTGGCCCAGGCTGGTACTGATGGCTGGTAGTGTGCTGTGGGTACTGCTGGCTGGTACTACTGGCTCAGGCGGGTACTGCTGTGGGTACTGCTGGCTCAGGCTGGTACTGCTGGCTGGTATTGCTGTGGGTACTGCTGGCTCAGGCTGGTAATGCTGGCTGGTACTGTGCTGTAGGTACTGCTGGCTGGTACTTTTGTAGGTACTGCTGACTCTGGCTGGTACTGCTGTGGGTACTGCTGGCTCTGGCTAGTACTGCTGGTTCTGCTGTGGGTACTGCTGGTTCTGGCTGGTACTGCTGTGTGTACTGCTGGTTCTGGCTGGTACTGCTTGTTCTGGCTGGAAGAGGTGATATTTCCTGTATTGGTCACAGGCGGAGTTATGTTATAACGGAGCAGGAACTATACAGGAAACATCGGCTCCATTCTGACAGATCAGCTGAGAGACACAGACTCAGCTGCATGGGGGGCCGGACCAGATGACTTCGGGGGCCGCATACGGCCCCCAAACTGTAGGTTCCCCACCCCTGCTGTATAATAACCACTTCTGGACCGGGCCTTTTTCTGACACTTGTTGTTTACAAGTTAAAATAATTTTTTTTTTTTGCTAGAAAATTACTTAGAACCCCCAAACATTATATATATATATATATATATATATATATATATATATATATTTAGCAGAGACCCTAGAGAATAAAAGGGAGATCATTGCAATATTTTTTATCACACTGTATTTGCGCAACGGTCTTTCAAATGCAATTCTTTTGGAAAAAATCCACTTTTTTGAATTAATAAAATAAGAAAACAGTAAAATTAGCCCATTTTTTTCCCTATATTGTGAAAGATAATATTACGCCGAGTAAATAGATACCCAACATGTCATGCTTCAAAATTGCGCACGCTCGTGGAATGGCAACAAACATTGGTACTTAAAAAAACCCAACCGGCGACAATTTAAAAATGTCTACAGGTTACCAGCTTAGAGTTACAGAGGAGGTCTTGGAATCAAATTATTGCTCTCGCTCTAACGATCGCTGCTATACCTCACATGTGTGGCTTGAACACCGTTTACATATGTGGTTGCGACTTACATATGCGTTCGCTTCTGCGCACGAGCTAACGGGGACCGGGCACTTTAATTTCTTTTTTTTTTTACCTATTTATTTTATATTTTATTATTTTTACACTGTTTTTTTTTTATCACTTTTATTCCTTGTAAACATGCCTTGTAATATAAATAAGCATGACAGGAGCTCTTTAATGTGAGATCTGGGGTAAAAAAAACCTCACATCTACACAAAAAAAAAAGCTTTTTTAAAAAGGCTCTTTAAATCCGTTGCTAGGAAGCGACGTATGACTTGCTCCGATCCTCCAAGGCCATAGAGTTGAGTGGGGGCCATCTTGCCCTCACTTGACTTCCTGTCTGAGAGGACAGCGGACCGGATCGTTTTCCCAGCTACCGGTGGGTCCAGTAAGCGGGGAAAACGCCCGGGAAGCGGAGGGGGGTGCACCTCTCCCACCACCCATAAGGGTGATCCCGTGGCAAATCCGCCGGTTGGACCACCCTTATGTTAAAGCAGACCTCCCGCAGTTTAAAAAAAATGCCAGGGCTATGACAGCTATCCGCCCGGTATTTACCGTCAAAGTACCGATGTAAACTGTGGTGGGCGGTCCGTAAGTTGATAAACATGCAAATACCGGAACAATAGAGTATAAATTAGTGATCGACCGATATCGTTTTTTTAATGCCGATACCGATATTTTGGTCATCGGATATCGGTCGGACGATATTTTCGGGCATGTAAAACTTTTTTTTTTTACCAGGTACTCCTTGTTACTTGGCACTGTAAAGCATTCAAAACGCCAAGTTTGGCTGTTTTGAATGCTGTTAGTTTTTTGATTTTGGCGCCGAGTACCTGGGAATGATGTCATGACATCACTTCCCGGTTTTTTACATGGAGACCCGATCAGAGCCGAATGTGGCTTTGATCGGGTCTTCAGTTCGGCGGCCATGCAGGTAGCATGCCCAGGTCTCCCGCGGATGACGGCGGGAGGGGGGGGGACGTCCCCCCCCCGCTCCTTGTAATGACAGCCGAGCAGCTTCTCATGGACGCCGGTACCGGGGTGATGCCCCTAGCTGCAGGTATCATTCTGGTACAAGCATTTTCCCGAAATATCGGCAATATTGGTAACCTCAGGGGCCGATTCCAATATATATCGGGAAAAGTGCATATCGGCCCCCGATATATCAGTGGTGCCGATAATCAGTCGATCCCTAGTATAAACCCTCTGTATCTGTCCATCCATCTCACATCTATTGCCATGTTATACCATACCTTCTGTTCCTGGTCCTCTATGACCAGTAGATGGGCTCCCATCCCTTCACACATTTCCCGACTCTCATCCCATGTTCTGTATTCTTCTCCAGATGAAAAGTAATAACAGTTCTCTCTGTGGCACAGCCAGCCAGCAGGACACACCGTATACCCTATAAGAAAATGTTTTCATTGCTTTTAGTTATTCTAAAAAAATCATCCAATGCTTTTCAGAGGTTGAGGTTCCCCTTCATCAGGACTAAAAAGTTATAACACTGGTGGTAAAGGATATGGATAATGGATAAGGTAATGAATATAAACAGCAGTGATTTGGGTTAAAGTGGGAGTAAATTCCTATGTATCATTTTTACCTATAATAAGGCTTACCTGTAGGTACAGTAAATATCTCCTAAATGTGCTCGTGTCGCCAGCACATGCGCCAGTGGCGACTGGTGCTGGAGGATTTTGCAGGGGGCGCGGACAGGCTATAGCTTTATCTACTGCCTCTGTTATTTTAGGGGATAGCAACTTGACCACAGCCTGTGCAATTTGCACAATCAGAAGAAGCAGGAGAGGGAGAGTGTTGAATGTCAGCTGCAATACCTGTGTCTGTGTCTCGTGCGGTGGCCATTTTGGATTTCTTGCCGGCTGTGACATAGTCCGGCAGCCAGCGGGGGAGTGACTGGGAGCAGGTCCTGTTTCTGGCCACAAATTGCTCCATCTAGCTGGACTATAACCAGATCTCCCAGACTCTGCCCTCCAGCAGTCATGGCTCCTCTGGTGCCCGGTGCCGCGGCTTCTGCGTTGACACGGTCTTCAGCCTCCCATCCTGGTTGGCCAGGGCAGTAAACTGGAAGCTGATGCAAGGACAACATGAAACTGGCCTATTGGGGCCTCAGGCTGTGGCTATGTACATTTGAGGAGTGACGGACCAGGTAGAGACCTGTTGGTCCTGCCCCCCGCACAGTCCTTGTGGACTGGCCGCCACTGACATGCATTCTGCAGGAACAGCATACCCGTGCCATTCCTTCAGAGACGTAATGTAAACAGCAACTCCCGCTTACATGCGCTGGAGTGACGTCATCGCTAGCTCAGCCATTCATATTGTGAACCCGAAAAGAAGACCGGGTGAAGACGGAATCCCCTTCGTTTTCAGGTAAGTCTGTCATAGTGTGCTAGAATGTAATGCATACTAGCACATTGTGACCTAAACTGCCCTGGGCCCGATTTTTTTTTTTTTTTTTTTCTGTTGTGATTTACTACCCTTTTAAGATTGGAAAACGCTCCTGCCTAATTGCTTCCAGGAACAAGTACATTTAAGCCCTACTCAGTTATTACTCATTGTAATTATAAATGACCCCAGTCTCGATTTCAGTTTTATAATTTTCCAGCCCCAATGAAGAGGGGCCTTTGAAACCCCAATATGTGTTGGCTGCTTTTGTTTTGTCTACAATGAAAAATGACATTTATTCTGGATATACACTATATTGTCAAAAGTATTGGGACACCTGCCTTTACACACACATTACCTTTAATGGCATCCCAGTCTTAGTCCGTAGGGTTCAATATTGAGTTGGCCCACCCTTTGCAGCTATAACATCTTCAACTCTTCTGGGAAGGCTGTCCACAAAGTTTAGGAGTGTGTCTATGGTAATGTTTGACCATTCTTCCAGAAGCGCATTTGTAAGGTCAGGCACTGATGTGTATGAGAAGACCTGGCTCACAGTCTCCGCTCTAATTCATCTCAAAGATGTTCTATCGGGTTCAGATCAGGACTCTGTGCAGGTCAGTCAAGTTCCTCCATCCCAAACTCGCTCATCCATGCCTTTATGGACCTTGCTTTGTGCGCTGGTTCAAATCACTTGATGGAGGGGGGATTATGGTGTGGGGTTGTTTTTCAGGGGCTGGGCTTGGCCCCTTGGTTCCAGGGAAGGGAACCATTAAGACATCACCATACCAAGACATGTTGGACAATTTCACGCTCCCAACTTTGTGGGAACAGTTTGGGGATGGCCCCTTCCCTTTCCAACATGACTGCGCACCAGTGCAGGCATGGGGTCCCCTCCAAAATCCATACCAGACCTTTATCTGAGCACATCAGAAAGGGCAGTGCCCCCGGGTGACGTAGTTGGGTGGCCCCGCCCCTTTCCTATATAAGAAATGTCAAAGCACAGAGCGGGCAGATGACAGGAGGCCTCCCAAGAAGCGAGAGCGTTTGTTAATTTATTTTCTATTTTTTGGGTCCGGCGAGCAGAGTTATTGACAATGGATTTACATTGAGGGACACTATTTTTATTTTTTAATAAAGGACTTGTCAAAAACTGTTTCTTGTGGTTATTACTTTTTGACACTTTTTTGGTGAATGGGTAGGATACCCATTTACATGGGGGGGGCAGATCTGGGGGCCCCCCTTGCTAATGGGGGCTTCCAGATTCTGATAAGCCCCCTGCCTTTAGACCTCAACAACCACAGCTTAGGGTTGTCGGGAAGAGGCTCTTGTCCCCAGGGCGAATACCCTGCAAATTTGGGTGTTTGGCGCCCGATGAAAAGGCAAATGTTTGGCCCAAACTCATGCTCGGGCCAAACCGTTCACCCATTCCTAGATAATAACCTAGGTGAGGGTTTCTCAACCTGGATTCCTTGGAACCCTAGAGGTTGCTTTGAGGTTCCTTGAGCATTAAAGAGTTTCCTACTCACGGCAAGCACCAATATCAATGATCTTTTTAGCTGTGTGTAAGGGGGCATTTTTCCCATTGGTCAAAAATAATAATTTCTCTTTGGGATTAATAAAGTATTCTGAATTCTGAATTTGAACAATGTAAGAGTGTCCTTCTCCCACTGACAATTAATAGAAGGGGTCTTTCCCCCATTGGTCATTAACGTATGGGACCACTACACCGCCTACCAATAAAAGAAGGGCCTTTTCCAGCAACCACCAATGTAAGGGACACTACAATTTGCACCGTTTCTTATCTGCCCATTATTATTATTTGTTACATTTCATGGTTGTTCTTAAAAACAATGCTTTCCTATAAAGCAGGGTTTTAATATTCTAAGTACACTACATTCTTTATTCTTGTATGTATTATTTTATTTACAACTTCCTGACCAAGCAACTGTGCTGTGAGCTAGAGATATATTATCAGGAAGGGTTCCCTGAGACATGAAAATAAAATGACAGGTTCCTTTGTATTAAAAAGGTTGATAAAAGCTGCCATAGGCTAAATGTAATAAATAGGGATGGGCTCTGTGTTTGAGTCGAACGGAAGTTCGACTCAAACATCAGCTGTTCGTGTGTTCGCAGAGGCCACGCTCCACACTATATAAGGCTGCTGCTTACACGGCAGCCGTGTATAGTGTGTTACAATAGAGATTAGGCAGGTAGTTGGTGCATAGTGTATTGAGTTAGTTTAGTGCAGTCAGTGTAGTGTGCAGGCATACCCCACTTTTAAAATGTATGGATATGTTGTAGTCCTGGGTACCCTCTTGATGCTCCCCAAGTTTTGTGTCTCTGTCACTTAAAGTTCAGAAGCAGTGCCATGTCAAGCTGACCAACATTACCCATAGATGCCAATGTTAAAAACTGTGAGCAGTGCCATGTCAAGCTGATCAAGATTTCCCATAGGAGCCAACGAGCACTGATAGCTGAAAATTGGTCTGGACAGGAAGGGGGTGACAGTGCCCTGTATTTAAGTGGTTAAGGGGAACCCTATGACCGAATTAAAAAAAAAAACGGCATGCCCCCAGCCCCCCCATCTACATCAGGCCCTTAGGGTCTGGTATAGATTTTAAGGGGAACTCCACGCCAAAATTAAAAAAAAAATGGTGTGGGTCCCCCCCCCCCCCCAAATCCATATCAGACCCTTTTCCGAGCATGTCTTTTTTTTTTTTTGTTTTTTTTTTTTTTTACATTTAGGCATTTTTTTCATTTATTTTTTTTTATCTGTATTGCTGCCGGGAGTCGGCAATACATTACAGCCGCAAGCAAGTTTAAATGACATTTTTTTCTTTTAGAAATGTCAGTATTGCTGCAGCAGGCTCCATACATCATACAGATGCGCCACTTTACAGGCAGACTCAGGGGACCCCCCAGGCACAATATTTAAAGGAATTTATAATTTTTCTTGTTTTACTTTAAGCATCATTAAAATCACTGCTCCTGTAAAAACGTGTAGCACTACTCTCATGGGAGCTGCTGAGTGTGGGTTCACCTGGGTTACCATTAGCAACAGCAGAACATTCTGACATGTTTCCAAGTGTTTTTACCTCAGACAAGGACCAGTCCAGTTTCTTTGGTTTTTATGTTTTATTAGGAACTTGGATAGGAGAAGGGATGAGTGGGATACTCCAACTGAACTGAACTATGCACAATAGGCAGGGACAATCCGTAAAATTGCTGATTAACGCTGATTAAATGCTGAATAACGCTATGTTGAGCTAGTCCCGGCAAGGCCGCTTATTCACTTTGCCCTTGGCTGTAAAAGAGTCCTTAAATGTTCCTGAGGTAGCTAATCTTTAAGGTAGACTGTATTGCTGAGACTTCAGGGCCCTTCCTGGCGCCCTCTTTACCCCCTAATCTTCAGGGCTTGACAACTTGGCACCCCCTTTACTGGATCACTCTGGGTTAGTAGGCTCCTTGATCCCCTTGACCCCTCTGGAGTGGTCCCCTCTCTTAGGCAAACCCCTGGGCAGATGCTTAAGTACTCACGACACTGTTTTTCCAGAAGTAATCTGCCCAGCAGCTCCACTTGGTCAACGCACTGGATCCTTCTGCAGCACAGCTCAACCCCTGATCCCTAGGCCAACTGCCTGGACCACCTTCCTCACTTCAGCAGGAGGAGAGACAGCCGTCCACCTCCTCCTGGGACTTTGCTCCCGCCAAAAGACACCCTGTCACATGCCCCCTCCCAATTTATTCCCCAACCCAGGATGCATTGCCGCAATGCCCCCCCACTGGGACAGTCATAAACCCTGGTGTGCTATTCGCTAGGTTTCCTCCACTGTCCAACAAGGTCCCTCATTGGATACAGTGGGGAGACTCCCCAGACTCAACAGGTCACACCTGGAAACATGTGACAGGCTAAATAATAGATCAGACCCTCCTGATATGCAGACAGGGGCACTCTATGCTTTACATAGCACCTACCTAGGAGGGTGCTACAAACGATTGTTTTAAAAACATTTTTTTTGCATTGATACATGTCCCCCAGGGCAGTACCCAGGTCCCCCATACATTTTAATTAGGACAATAACTTGCATATAGGCCTTTAAATTGAGGACTTTTGATTTTTCATGTTCGTGTCCAATAGACTTTATTAGAGAACTTTTTCCCTGTTTGAGATGTTCTATGGCGAACTGAACAGAAGGCAGTTCAGCCCATCACTAATGATAAAAATAAACTTACCTGTACATGATTGGGAGAGGTTCATCCTTAGCTGGTTGTTCTCATTTTCGAAAGACTGACCTTTATAAACTGAAAGGCACAAGAACAGGGGACAAAATAGGTAGAATAAAACTCTTGCATGTTATAAGGGTTCCGTTGGCTCTGGGGCAGCCGCCCCCTACAAAAATCCTGCCAAACTCCAGGAGTATCCCACAAACTTGGAAAGGGGGAAAAGGGAAAAGGAACACATGTACAAATAATACATTAGGTGCAAAAAAATAAGTATACATCTGCTATACAAATTTAAAAATGGGGTGCATTAAATAATGCACCCCCACCAAAAAAAAACTCAGTTTAGTGAAAATAAATTAACAAATGTAAACAGCCTAGCTGACTACCTCTGAAGTTGATGTCACCTGTAGAGGAGAAAGCAAAGAGGTTAGGCATACTATACACATTTAAAATAGCATGGGCTACCTCATCTTGGTAATTTGAAAAGAAGACCCTCTCAGCAGAGGCTTCTCATCCTGTTCCCTGACTTCTCTGCTGTCCAGTCTTGACAGGACGTCCCAAATCCTCCTGGTAGGTGAGTCTGTTGCCTATCACTGGCTACCTAATGCAGAGTCAGTAGAAAAGAGTGAATGCATCATTTCTCTGCTGTAGTCCAATAGCACTCTTCCTAATTTGAGACAGGATGGGTCACTGGAGCCTGAGTGATCCATAGTCCTGCCAAGTCAGAGATGTTTTCTTTTGGGGGCCTCTGGTACCAGAGCACCCCCCACTAGACTTTCTGGATGCACTGCCCATTCTCCTAGCGGCCACCCGCATAGTTTTGTTATGGCCCACTGGCCCAAGGACAGTTCCACTGAAGCTGTAATAATATTTGTAATCCAGTGATCCCGGCCCAATGGCCCAAAGGATCCATGAAGTTGGTGTCCCTCTTTGTGACCCTGGCGTGATAGCCCAAGGGGTCTGTAGAACAACAAAACATGTAAGGAATATGAATAAAATGGGGGTACAAGCCCCAATAGCATCTTTTGAGTCAGCAGTGTGTGCTCTTTGTTTTGGCTAGCCAGTCATTTTTTTTTTTTCTTGATGCAGTCTCTCCTTAAATGTAATATTCTAGGTGTGGGATCCTTACAAGGTTTCCCTGACTGTCCCGAACACGGACTGACCACGCCTGTCCTGATCCGTCTGGGCGGTGGACTTCCACCCGATCCACATATATGGACTGCTTTACCTAGCACCTACCTAGGAGGGTGCTACAAGCGACTGTTTTAAAAACATTTTTTTTTTGCATTGATACATGTCCCCCAGGGCAGTACCCAGGTCCCCCATACATTTTAATTAGGACAATAACTTGCATATAGGCCTTTAAAATTAGGACTTTTGATTTTTCATGTTTGTGTCCCATAGACTTATTAGTGTTCGCATGTTCACTAGAACTTTTTCCCTGTTTGAGATGTTCTAGTGCGAACTGAACAGGAGGGAGTTCAGCCCATCACTAGTAATAAAAATAAACTTACCTGTAGATGATTGGGTGAGGTTCATCCTTAGCTGGTTGTTCTCATTTTCCAAAGACTGACCTTTATAAACTGAAAGACACAAAAACAGGGGACATAATAGGTAGAATAAAACTCTTGCATGTTAGAAGGGTCATCGCTTATCAAGGTGTAAATCAGAGAGAAGAATTATTTCTGATGGTCTTCATGTCCTTCCAACAACCACTCTGATTCTACATTTTATCAGGCAGTTTGATAACACAGGACCAGAGACTCTTTCTTCTAATGGATTGTGACCAGCATACTGTATAACTTACCCAGTGCTTCAATAATACGAATGAGGATGATATTGGATCCTACAAGGACAGTTATAATGACCCCTTTCCAGGAAGGCCACCAGAGTTTCTTCCCACTGTTATCTGTAGAGATTTTAAAGTCTTGGATTAATCATAGTAGGACAAAACCCATCCTACTTTATATTTCAGAACTTTATGACAGCCATGATCATACCTGAGGATAGGGGTGGAATAGAGTGTGTGGGGCTAATTGCAGGGCTAATATCATAATGAATGTTAAGGATATATATGTGGTTTCACAGGTCCCAAGGGTGGGGAACATGTTTCCATGGATAGTGGTAATCACCACCAACAACCTTTTGTACCACGTAGCCAAAACTAAATGGAGAAACACATACACAACTTGTGGCATCCTGCCCTTTTAGATGGGTGGGGCATGGATAAGCCCTGTCCATTATTAAGGTGCCTTTTCAAAGAATTGCAGCGGATTTGTTTGGGTCTTTGTTGAAGATTGCTAGGGACCACCAGTATATTTTTGCTTTAGATTACGCAACCCGCTATCCAGAAGCAATTCCTTTGAGAAACATCTTGGCAAAAACCATCACCAAAGAACTATTCCATATGTTCATCCTCACTGGAATAGCAAAAAAGATGGTTATGAATCAAGGGACACCCTTTATGTCAGGAATGATGAAGGAGTTACAATATGTACACTGCTGAAGAAGATCATTAATCAAACATTTAAGAATCTCTGTATATCATTCATAGTTACATAGCTAGTCTGGTTGAAAAAAGACAAGTCCATCCAGTTCAACCAATACTGATGGGTTGGTGGAGTGGTTTAACAAAGCACTAAAAAGTATATTGTGTTGGGTAATTCACAAAGATGGGTGAGGCTGGGATTGTCTTCTTTCCTATCTCCTGTTTGCTCTCTGCAACATCTGAAATGTCCCACAGTCAACCAGAGGGTTTTTTTTCTATTGAGCAGCTATATGGTAGATAGTCCCACAGCCAACTGGATATTGCGAAAGAAATTTGGAAAGAAGAAGCCATGCCCCACAGCAGTTTGATTTAAATATGTCTCTCCAATGTAGGAGTACATAGTATGAATGCTAAAAAAGCCGTGTTCTATGGCTGTAAGTGCTGCAGAAGACAATATGGACATTGGGGTGAAGAATGAAAGTAATGAAAAAAAACAGCATTTACATTGGGATTGGAAATGGTGTATGGAATTGGTGGTCGGCTAAATGCAGTATATGCAGGTTTTTTTGTATGTGACATGGGAAGAATCAATGAATACATGAAGAGTTATTGCTCTTGTTTGTAGGCAGAATGAGGAAGACATATTCTTACTTGACTGGTGCATAAGAACAGAGATTGTCAGCAGCTGGTTTAAGTAGGAGTGCTGGCAAGACTGTGGAAAGGGCCAGAGGGGATCAGAGAGAAAGGAGGGATGATGCTGTTCAGAGTGGGTGAAGGCTGATTTTGGAGTTTGATCATGGACGAAATGTGGGCTTGTGAGTATAGTGAGTGACCAGTAAGGATAGGCTGGGTCTGAGGAAGTGGGTCCTCCCATAAAAACGCGTCAGCCAAGCTTACACTGACCCCAGCAGGTCTCCTGGCACCATCGGTGCACCTCAGCAGTCTTGGAGGTGACTTTTTCCACTTTTATTTGACATGTGTATATGCGTCATGCGTTTGTGAGTATAATGTATGTTATACTTTCATTTTTAATAAACAATTTTAGTGGTAATGCACTAGGTCGGCACTCCCTTCTCTTGTTATTGTTGATGGGCTGGGTCTGGACTGGGGTACATGTGGACTGCATAGAGATTGTGATCACGGAACTCAAAAACACTACAGGAGGTGCTGGTGGGGATTTGGATTTAAAACAAACCAGAGGCTGATGGGGAGACTATTGGGGGTGAGATACTGGCTGATGGAGAAATAGATGTGAGGAATGTAAATGTACTGAGGATAGGGGAGAGATTGGGACACGTGACAGCAAACATGTCGAAACAAGAATCTGTCAGGGAGGCTGATGGTATTGGGAAATGGCTGTCCGGGGAACAGATTGGAATGTGGGAGGGATGTGTAGGCTTGATTGTGGTGGAGACAGGCTCAGGCAAAGATCCACTCTCAGGTACTGGAAGGAACAACAGTATTTATCAGCACACATAAATTAGATGTGAAGCCGTAGCCCAGCAGTAGGGAAGCTGGGGCCCGGTACCAGGGCATGGCCTGACATTAGAGAAACACTGATATACAGTAAAATATATGTGTGTGTGTTTTTGTACAAGATATTTTTATATGCTATAACAATCTTGTAGCCAGAAGCACATAGGTGTTTTATACCTCAGTACAGAAATGATGTGTATTGAGCTATTCGGCTCTCATACCTGATAGAGGCAAAGCTAATGAGAAGGCTTCCCATACACCTCCTGTTGAGAACCCCCTTGTGTTGATGACAGGGTATAGCAGGACAAGGAGTGACATAAATGCCTGTGGTAGGTCCTGACCATATGACAGCCTGGATACTGCTGAGATGTTTTGATTGCAGGACTGGATCTTGCGCAGGTTACTATCACACTAATGGAAAACAGGAACGTTCAGGTGCAGGAGTCAGAGCTCTAGTCACTACAAGCCAGAGTCAGCAATAACCAGGCAAAGGAGGCACAGATTCAGAAGGCAGAAGCAGGTTAGAAGTCAGGTCAGGGTTGGTATCATATGGGTAGAAGCAGTACAACATCAGCAGGCAGAGGATAAAGTTAGAGCACAAGCCAAGGTCGATAGTAGGAGATCAGAATTAAACAAAGTCAGGAGGCAAAGCTGGGTCAAAGCACAGAATAAACAGGAAGCAGGTCTGGTCATGGGTCAGGTGAGTGGATGACCTCTCAGCAATTCCTTGAGCTCTGATATGCCTTAAATAGGCTACACGCATGAGTCAAGGGCGTATCATGAAATCAGCGGGCCCGTGTGCAAGATCAAAAGTATGCTCTAGGCATTGTAAAAATAAATAAATGTGGGTCACGTAGCGCGCCTTGCCAGAAAGTGGGTGTGGTTTAAACTGCACTAAATATTGGGTGTGGCTTAAAAGGGGTGTGGAGTTTGAGATGACTTACATAGTGCAGAATGTGGTATTGATAAATAGGGAATGTACAGTGTGGAGTGTATGGAGATGGATAGTATGTGCAGTTGTTAGGATTGAGTTCACCTGCTGGTGGCACTGTGTTGCCCTGGGCTGAATGCTGCACTTCCAGTGTCCACCAGCAGGTGTCTCCCAGAAGCCAGCAGGCTTCTATGATCACTTATAACTGTATTCAGCTGCCAGGTGGCTATTTAAGGCTGCTCCTCCCTTTCCCAGGTGCGTCACTATTTTGATTGCCTCCTTGCTGCCTAAACCTAGTGTCTGTGATCCTGATCCATCCTGTACCCCCTTTGCCTTGTTCCTGCTCTCTGCCTAGTATCCAGGCTTGCTTGCCCTCTTCCTTGCTTCCCTGTTACCCTTGTCCCTTATATTGTATATACTTGCAGATAGTTTGTTTTCAGGTTCTTTAGTTATTTGTCTTTGGGGTTGGGTTTGTTTGCTGGCTGGCATTTTCCATGTTCACTGTTGCTGTGTATTCAGGTTTATGTGGTTCACTGTAATAAATCTCACCTTAAGGTTATTTATATGGTTTGGTCTCCGTTTTGATGTGTAGCTACATGTGTCTTGTCTCCCTAGCTTCTGCAGAACCCTGACAGCAGTAGAAGGCTGTGAAGTGTGTGGAGGTGGGTATTATGTGCAGGAGAGGAGTATGGAGTGTATGGCGGTGGGTAGTATGTGCAGTAGAAGGGTATGAAGTGTATGGAGGTGGGTCTCATGTGCAGGAGAGGAGTGTGGAGTGTATAGCGGTGGGTAGTATGAACAGGAGATGAGTATGGAGTGTATGGCTGTGGGTAGTATGTGAAGGAGAGGAGTATGGAGTGTATGGCATTGGGTAGTATGTGAAGGAGAGGAGTATGGAGTGTATGGTGGTGGGTAGTATGTGAAGGAGAGGAGTGCGGAGTGTATGGTAGTGGGTATTATGTGCAGGAGAGGAGTATGGAGTGTATGGCGGGGGGGGGGTAGTATATGCAGGAGAGGAGTATGGAGTGTATGGCAGTGGGTAGAATGTGCAGGAGAGGAGTATGGAGTGTATGGCAGTGGGTAGTATGTGCAGGAGAGGAGTGCGGAGTGTATGGAGGTGGGTAGTATGTTCAGGAGAGGAGTATGGAGTGTATGGCGGTGGGTAGTATGTGCAGGAGAGGAGTGTGGAGTGTATGGCGATGGGTAGTATGTGCAGGAGAGGAATATGGAGTGTATGGCCGTGGGTAGTATGTGCAGGAGAGGAGTGCAGAGTGTATGGATGTGGGTAGCATATGCAGAAGAGGAGTATGGAGTGTATGGCCGTGGGTAGTATGTGCAAGAGAAGAGTATGGAGTGTATGGCGGTGGGTAGTATGTGCAGGAAAGGAGTGCGGCGTGTATGGAGGTGGGTAGTATATGCCGTAGAGGAGTATGGAGTGTATGGAGGTGGGTAGTATGTGCAGGAGAGGAGTGTGGCGTGTATGGAGGTGGGTAGTATATGCAGGAGAGTGTATGGAGTGTATGGAGGTGGGTAGTATGTGCAGGAGAGGAGTGTGGAGTGTATGGAGGTGGGTAGTATATGCAGGAGAGGAGTATGGAGTGTATGGAGGTGGGTAGTATGTGCAGGAGAGGAGTATGGAGTGTATGGAGGTGGCTAGTATATGCAGGAGAGGACTATGGAGTGTATGGAGGTGGGTAGTATGTGCAGGAGAGGAGTGTGGAGTGTATGGAGGTGGGTAGTATGTATAGTGTGACAGACAACAGAGGGTTGTAGTCAATGGAGAACATTCAGAACAAGGTCATGTTACCAGTGGGGTACCTCAGGGATCTGTACTGGGACCAATTTTGTTTAATATCTTCATAAGTGATATTGCAAAAGGCCTCGATGGTAAGGTTTGTCTTTTTGCTGATGACACAAAGATATGTAACAGGGTTGATGTTCCTGGAGGGAAACGCCAAATGGAAAAGGATTTAGGAAAACTAGAAGAATGGTCAGAACTCTGGCAACTGAAATTTAATGTGGATAAGTGCAAGATAATGCACCTGGGGCGTAAAAACCCAAGGGCAGAATATAGAATATTTGACACAGTCCTGACCTCAGTATCTGAGGAAAGGGATTTAGGAGTAATTATTTCAGAAGACTTAAAGGTGGGAAGACAATGTAATAGAGCAGCACGAAATGCCAGCAGAATGCTTGGATGTATAGGGAGAGGTATAAGCAGTAGAAAGAGAGAAGTGCTTATGCCGCTGTACAGAACACTGGTGAGACCTCACTTGGAGTATTGTGCGCAGTACTGGAGGCCATATCTCCAGAAGGATATAGATACTCTAGAGAGAGTTCAGAGAAGAGCTACTAAACTAGTACATGGATTGCAGGAAAAAACTTACCAGGAAAGGTTAAAGGACCTTAACATGTATAGCTTGGAAGAAAGAAGAGACAGAGGGGATATGATAGAAACTTTTAAATACATAAAGGGAATCAACTCGGTAAAGGAGGAGAGCATATTTAAAAGAAGAAAAACTACCACAAGAGGACACCGTTTTAAACTAGAGGGGCAAAGGTTTAAAAGTAATATGAGGAAGTATTACTTTACTGAGAGAGTAGTGGATGCATGGAATAACCATTCCTGCAGAAGTGGTAGCTGCAAATACAGTGAAGGAGTTTAAGCATGCATGGGATAGGCATAAGGCTATCCTTCATATAAGATAGGGCCAGCGACTATTCATAGGATTCAGATATATTGGGCAGACTAGATGGGCCAAATGGTTCTTATCTGCCGACACATTCTATGTTTCTATGTTTCTATAGGAGAGGAGTATGGAGTGTATGGCGGTGGGTAGTATGTGCAGGATGGTGTCAGTAGGGCAGTGAACGTGTCAGTAGTTATTTTTATTATATATTTTTTTACAATTTTGTATTTTTTTTTACAATTTAATTTTTTTATATTTGTTGCAATTCTTTTTTTATTTTTGTTTTTATTAGCCCTGTTGAGGGACTTTGGTGAGATATCAGGGGTCTAAGCAGACCGCTGACATCTCCCCTTTGAGACAGAGAAAGGGACTGAGGACAGAGATTCATCATTCTTTTCCTATGCAACCTCAGCTGCACTGAAGATGAATAAACAGGAGGCAGAGGCTCCTCCTCATTCATAAACTGAAGCATCGTAAACACAGTTTACGATGCTTCAGTTATGACTCGACAGAGTCAGTGATCACCGACTTTGCTCATTCAGAAAAGAAAGGGGCCAGTAAATTACATATTTACCAGACCCCTTCCTCCACTCTCCATCCTGACAGATTGCCTGCAGCCGGCGGGAGAGGAGGGAAGTCAGCAGCGCTATGGGGGGATGAATGGGGCCACAGGAGGACACAGGGGTGAGCTGGAGGAGTACACAGGAGGGCCAGGGTAGGACACAGGGGGATAGAGGAGGACACAGGGGGGGGGACCAGAGGAGGACACAGGGGGCTGGAGGGGATGCAGGGGGGCTAGAGGAGGACACAGGGGGGACTGTGGGAGAATTCAGTGGGGCCGAAGAAGGACACAGGGAGGCAGTCAGAGATGATTGGTTCAGTGGTGGGGGCAGTTACAGGCAGTCACTGATCTCCCTGTATAGCTTTCAATGATGCAACTGACAGCCACAGGAGTGAGAGGACGAGAAGCTCCTCCCTCTCTGCTTCTCCTCCTCTCCCTCCCGCAGCTGACAGCTGCTTCATTGAAAGCAATACAGGGAGATTGGTGCTTGTAATTGACCCCACCACCACACCAATTACATAGTTACATAGTGAGGTTGAAAAATGGCACCAGTCCAATCCAGTTCAACCTATGATGAGTGTGTGTGTGTGTTTTCTGTTAACCATACATTGTATACCCCTGTATGTTGTGGTCATTAAGGTGCCCATCTAATAGATTTTTGAATCTACTGATGCTCCCTGCTGACACCACTGCTTGTGGAAGAGAATTCCACATCCTTACTGCTCTGACGGTAAAGAACCCTTTACGCAGTTTATGGTTAAACCGCTTCTCTTCTAATTTTAGTGAATGGCCGCATGTCTTTTTAAATTCCCTTTCGCTGAAAAGTTTGTTCCCCATGCTAGGGTCATCACCAGTACAGTATTTGTACATTGATATCATATTCCCTCTCAAGCGTCTCCTCTCCAGAGAGAATGAGTTCAAGGCTTGAAGTCTGTTCTCATATCTGAAGTTCTCCATTCCCCTTAATTAGCTTTGTTGCCCTTCTCTGGACTCTCTCCTTCCTGAGGACCGGTGCCCAGAACGGGACGGCATACACCAGATGTGGAAGAATAATCATTTTATCTCTGGAGTGATTCCCATTTTTTATGCATGCCAGTATTCTGTTGGCTTTGCTTGCAGCAGCTTAACATTGCATGCCATTGCTCAACTTGTCGTCTACTAGGACCCCCAGCTGCTTTTCCATCTTAGATTCCACCAGAGGTTCTCCCCTCTAGCGAATAACTTGCTTTCATATTTCTGGCACCCAAATGCATTACCTTACATTTTTCAACAATAAACCTCATTTGCCATGTAGTTGCCCACCCCATTATTTTGTTCAGCTCTTCTTGTAAGGTTTTCATGTCCTGTGTAGAATGTATTGCCCTGCTTAGCTTAGTATCCTCTGCAAATACTGAGATTGAGCAATTTATCCCACCCCCTAGATAGTTTATGAATAAATTAAACAAGATTGGTCCCAGGACAGACGTGCTAATAACATTAACATTACAGTCTATCGTCCCTCATATTCACTTGATATACAGGCATACCCCTTCCCCTTTTTTACCCTCCCTATCTCTGCGATTAAAGGAATACCCTTGAATAGTTGACAGCCAATCATGAGAGCTGTCAAACCAAGTCTCTGAAATTCCCACAAAATCATCCTCAAGTTCTCCCATCTTGCTAGCCAGATTTCTAGCATTAGTAGACAAACCTCGTAATTTTGTCCAGTTGCATACTATACCCTTGTAAGATATTATGAGGCTGCACTTTGGATTTGTCAACTTACCCACCTTGGGTTTTGGATCCACTAATGCCCCCCAATATTGCCTATTGAACCCTGTTCCCCGCTGGCTAGCGCTACATCTGGATCCCCCCCCCCCCCCCCCATCACTTAGTTTAAAAGCCCATCTAACTATTCGGTCATCTTCTCTCCCAGTAAAGCTGCTCCCCATTTAGGTGCAGTCTGTCCCTCCTTTAAAGTCGGCCCAGTTCTCCAGGAACCCGAACCCCTCCTTTGTACACCAGCTCCTCAGCCAATTGTTAACTTCCCTAATCTCCCGCTGCCTCTCTGGTGTGGCTCGAGGCACAGGTAGTATTTCCGAGAATACTACCTTAGATATCCTACTCCTCAATTTAGCTCCTAAGTCCCTGAAATCCTTTTTTAGGACTCACCACCTTCCTCTAACTTTGTCATTGGTACCCATGTGTACCATGACAGCTGGGTCCTCCCCAGCCCACACAATATTCTGTCCACCAGATCTGTGATGTGCCGAACCCGAGTGCCAGGTAAACAACATACTGTTCGGCGCTTACGGTCTTTGTGACAGATTGCCTTCTCTGTCCTTCTAATAATTGAGTCCCCCTACCACCAGAATCTGTCTTTTCTTACCCTTAGCCTCACTCCCGCCCTCAGTGAAGGAGTTTTTCCCCTGGCAGCTAGGGGCGTTGCTCTGCTGCAGCAATGCTGGTCCCTGACTGGTTTCTCCAACATTACGCAACAAGGCGTATTTATTGGGATATTCCAGCCCAGGAGTGGCCTCCTTAACTCTTTCCCCTCTACCCTTCCTTAATGTCACCCAACTACTCTACTCTTGTGTCTGCACCCTTGTATCTCCACCTCCCTCCGTGCTGGCCCCTGCCGAGTACAGTCCCAACCCCTTCTTTAGTATGGAGATTCTTCTCAGTATTGCCAGTTGCTTCCCTAGATTCAGGACCTGGACTTCAAGGAAAGCAATGTGCTCACATTTTGTGCAGCTGTATTTGCCTCGATGATTGGGGAACACATACATGCCACAAGATGTGAACCGAGTCGCATCTCCACACCCGCCAAGCATCCTACCCACTTATTTATAGGGTATTATGGAATTTAACTCTGACCTATTAACTGTTAACAATCATCCCAGACTGTCAATAAGGGATAGATCCTCCATGGGTGCAGTGTGGATCAAAGCACAGTGCCCCCCCCCCCCCATCGGGGCCCGTCTTCAGTGAACACCCTGCACCCATGGATGATACACCACTGGCATTGATGTACTAGTTCATGAACTGCCCCATGCGCACATTGAGATCTTTGGGCATGGTCATCACACTCACACTCTGCACACTTTTAGATGCAGTATCGGGAAATGCTTCACCTACATAATATTTGAACTGGGAGATACTGTAGTGGTACATGAGGACCTGTCTAAAAATTAGGATATTAGAAATATGGCTTAATAAAGGACGTGGATATCTGAAATTATTGCCACTTTTACTGTGGGAGCTTTGATAATCTCTTGATGTAAGCTGAATTTTGCGGCTTGGGCTTTTTTATATCAGGAGGCTGATAGGGAAATATCTTAAAGCGGAGTTCCACCCAAAAGTGGAACTTCCGCTTTAGGGAGTCCTGACCCCCCGACATGCCACATTTGGCATGTCATTTTTTGGGGGGGGGAGCGGGTACCTAGTTTTGACAGGTACCCGCTCCCACTTCCGCTCGGAGCGCCGCGGCGCCCTGAGCGGAAGTTCTCCTCTCCCCCTCCCTCCCTGCAATCTTCTGGGACACGTCAGAGGTCCCAGAAGATTGCCGGCCAATCACGGCGCGCAGCGCGACTCGCGCATGCGCAGTGGGCACCCGGCTGTGAAGCCGCAAACTGTAACAGCCGGGTGCCCACAGCAGTGATGCCGGCGCCGTGGGAGAGGATCGAGGCTTCCGGCGGCCGCATCGCTGGACCGTTGGACAGGTGAGTAAATGGCTGGAACTCCGCTTTAAGCTGTATTTGTACATGATTTTGTTATAGTCCTATGTACTGTCCTATTATTGCTTGCATGTTTGTTTGATGCTCATATACAGTTATAAGGTTAGAGCCGAAGGGCAGATGAAGATGGGGCTGATGCCCATAATAGCCCCATTTCTTCATCTTTTCCTTATCCTGCACTAGAAAAAAAAGAAGCATGGAGTCTGAAGTCCCCGAGTCATGTGACACCAGTGATTCCTCTATTTTAAGTGGTGACTGCTAATACCAGTGATCCCTATTCTGGAATAAATCCTAAATCCCATCAATCATTTATGCATTATTATAAACAGAAGACCCTCTTACCTGTTGTCTCCATGACTGATAATACAAGAAGTGTCCTGAACTGCTGTACTGTGATGCCTGGTGCAATAGGATATATGTATGATATTACATACACTATACAAGTGTGACTGCACTACCTCCCCCTGTTCCTGTGTGGTCACCTGGGCTGAGATCCTGTGTGGTCTGCCCAGTCCAGTCTAACCATGAAGAACAGTGTAAAGATCTTAACATCCTGTATTTCAGTATATGTATGAGTGTTTGTATGATCTTGTAAGGAAATTAGATTGTTAGCTCCCTCTGGGTGCAGGAACTAATGTGACCTAGTCTGTGTGTCACCATGCAGTGTCAGATTTATAAGGGGGCAAAAGAGGAAACTGCCCTGGGCCCCCTAACAGAAGGGGCACCCTCTATACAAAAAATAATATAAAACAATATAAAAACTATATATAATAGTGAAAAAATAATAAAAAATAAAATAATAAAAATAATAATATTATAATTAGTGTTGAGCGAACACGGACTGTATTATTCGTGTTCGTACCGAATAATTGGATTTTTTTTACCCGAACACGGACACGGACACTTTACTGTATGTTCGGGTAAAAATCCGTGTTCGGTCGTTTTATTACCGGGTTTTGCATGCTTTGGCGCTCTTTTCATGGCGGGCTTTCAACAGCCAATCAACAATCGTTTAACTGGTGTGCCTTAAGCCATCCCAGCCATGCCTGCAAATGTCTTAGTAGCTGTGATTGGCCGTCTGAAGCATGTGACCAAGTCTTTATAAGTTCGAGGCAGCCGCCGCAGCAGCGTCATTCTGCTGCTTAGCTAAGGGACAGAGCACACATCAATGTGCTGGCTGCTGATTAGGGAAAGATAGGCAGGAAAAAACCATTTGTGTCCGGATAGAATTGAGGGACAGGTCGGAGTGTTTAGGCAGGGCGAGTTGTAGGCATTTTAGGGATAGAGTCTGCTGAATTATAGGGTCAGTGTCTTCTACAAACTACAATCGATATTGCTGTGTGGGGGGTGGGGTGAATCTGCACTCAATCCTGATCTACGATCTCTTCTCAATCCTGTTAGGGACAGAGTCTGCTGAATTTTAGGGAAACTGTGTTCTACAAACTACAATCGATATTGCTGTGTGGTGTGGGATTGGAGATAGGCAGGTGTCAGTGATCCACATCCATTTTTCTGTGTGTGAGCTGCAGTGAACACAATCTTTTTGGGCTGCAGTGAACACAATCTTTTTGGGCTGCAGTGAACACAATCTTTTTGGGCTGCAGTGAACACAATCTTTTTGGGCTGCAGTGAACACAATCTTTTTGGGGTGCAGTGAACAAAATCTTTTTGGGGTGCAGTGAACACAATCCTTTTTGGTGTGCAGTGAACACAATCTTTGTGGGGTGCAGTGAACAAAATCCTTTGTGGGGTGCAGTGAACACAATCTTTTTGGGGTGCAGTGAACAAAATCCTTTTTGGGGTGCAGTGAACAACATCCTTTTTGGGGTGCAGTGAACACAATCTTTTTGGGGTGCAGTGAACAAAATCCTTTGTGGGGTGCAGTGAACACAATCTTTTTGGGGTGCAGTGAACACAATCTTTTTGGGGTGGAGTGAACAACATCCTTTTTGGGGTGCAGTGAACAAAATCCTTTTTGGGGTGCAGTGAACAAAATCATTTTTGGGGTGCAGTGAACACAATCTTTGTGGGGTGCAGTGAACACAATCTTTTTGGGGTGGAGTGAACAACATCCTTTTTGGGGTGCAGTGAACAACATCCTTTTTGGGGTGCAGTGAACACAATCTTTTTGGGGTGCAGTGAACACAATCTTTGTGGGGTACAGTGAACAGAATCTTTGTGGGGTGCAGTGAACACAATCTTTGGGGGGTACAGTGAACACAATCTTTTTGGGGTGCAGTGAACACAATCTTTGTGGGGTGCAGTGAACACAATCTTTTTGGGGTGGAGTGAACAAAATCATTTTTGGGGTGCAGTGAACAACATCCTTTTTGGGGTGCAGTGATCAAAATCCTTTTTGGGGTGCAGTGAACACAATCTTTTTGGGGTGCAGTGAACAAAATCCTTTGTGGGGTGCAGTGAACAGAATCTTTGTGGGGTGCAGTGAACACAATCTTTGGGGGGGTACAGTGAACACAATCTTTTTGGGGTGCAGTGAACACAATCTTTGTGGGGTACAGTGAACAGAATCTTTGTGGGGTGCAGTGAACACAATCTTTGGGGGGTACAGTGAACACAATCTTTTTGGGGTGCAGTGAACACAATCTTTGGGGGGTACAGTGAACACAATCTTTTTGGGGTGCAGTGAACACAATCTTTGTGGGGTGCAGTGAACAACATCCTTTTAGGGTGCAGTGAACACAATCTTTGTGGGGTGCAGTGAACAACATCCTTTTAGGGTGCAGTGAACACAATCTTTGTGGGGTACAGTGAACAGAATCTTTGTGGGGTGCAGTGAACACAATCTTTGGGGGGTACAGTGAACACAATCTTTGTGAGGTGCAGTGAACACAATCTTTGTGGGGTGCAGTGAACACAATCATTGTGGGGTGCAGTGAACTCAATCTTTGTGGGGTACAGTGAACACAATCTCATACTTCTGAAGATTTGAGGGTGCTGCCTGTTCCATACTCCCCCTACTCCTCATCTAGCCTTTTAGGGGTACAAACAATAGTAATTGGGGCCTAGTGTGGTTGTGTACGTGTGATATACATACACTTTTTTTGGATCATATTTTCTATTCCGCTATTTAATCAAAAACCTTTGGGGATCAGTTAAATTGGGGGATAGTCTGTGTTGGTACGTGTGAGAGAGATCCACCTTTCCAAGTTGTTGGGGTTCATCTCATACTTCTGAAGGTTTGAGGGTGCTGCCTGTTCCATACTCCCCCTACTCCTAGCCTTTTAGGGGTACAAACAATAGTAATTGGGGCCTAGTGTGGTTGTGTACGTGTGATATACATACACTTTTTTTGGATCATATTTTCTATTCCGCTATTTAATCAAAAACCTTTGGGGATCAGTTAAATTGGGGGATAGTCTGTGTTGGTACGTGTGAGAGAGATCCACCTTTCCAAGTTGTTGGGGTTCATCTCATACTTCTGAAGGTTTGAGGGTGCTGCCTGTTCCATACCCCCCTACTCCTCATCTAGCCTTTTAGGGGTACAAACAATAGTAATTGGGGCCTAGTGTGGTTGTGTACGTGTGATATACATACACTTTTTTTGGATCATATTTTCTATTCCGCTATTTAATCAAAAACCTTTGGGGATCAGTTAAATTGGGGGATAGTCTGTGTTGGTACGTGTGAGAGAGATCCACCTTTCCAAGTTGTTGGGGTTCATCTCATACTTCTGAAGGTTTGAGGGTGCTGCCTGTTCCATACTCCCCCTACTCCTCATCTAGCCTTTTAGGGGTACAAACAATAGTAATTGGGGCCTAGTGTGGTTGTGTACGTGTGATATACATACACTTTTTTTGGATCATATTTTCTATTCCGCTATTTAATCAAAAACCTTTGGGGATCAGTTAAATTGGGGGATAGTCTGTGTTGGTACGTGTGAGAGAGATCCACCTTTCCAAGTTGTTGGGGTTCATCTCATACTTCTGAAGGTTTGAGGGTGCTGCCTGTTCCATACTCCCCCTACTCCTAGCCTTTTAGGGGTACAAACAATAGTAATTGGGGCCTAGTGTGGTTGTGTACGTGTGATATACATACACTTTTTTTGGATCATATTTTCTATTCCGCTATTTAATCAAAAACCTTTGGGGATCAGTTAAATTGGGGGATAGTCTGTGTTGGTACGTGTGAGAGAGATCCACCTTTCCAAGTTGTTGGGGTTCATCTCATACTTCTGAAGGTTTGAGGGTGCTGCCTGTTCCATACCCCCCCTACTCCTCATCTAGCCTTTTAGGGGTACAAACAATAGTAATTGGGGCCTAGTGTGGTTGTGTACGTGTGATATACATACACTTTTTTTGGATCATATTTTCTATTCCGCTATTTAATCAAAAACCTTTGGGGATCAGTTAAATTGGGGGATAGTCTGTGTTGGTACGTGTGAGAGAGATCCACCTTTCCAAGTTGTTGGGGTTCATCTCATACTTCTGAAGGTTTGAGGGTGCTGCCTGTTCCATACTCCCCCTACTCCTCATCTAGCCTTTTAGGGGTACAAACAATAGTAATTGGGGCCTAGTGTGGTTGTGTACGTGTGATATACATACACTTTTTTTGGATCATATCTTCTATTCCGCTATTTAATCAAAAACCTTTGGGGATCAGTTAAATTGGGGGATAGTCTGTGTTGGTACGTGTGAGAGAGATCCACCTTTCCAAGTTGTTGGGGTTCATCTCATACTTCTGAAGGTTTGAGGGTGCTGCCTGTTCCATACTCCCCCTACTCCTAGCCTTTTAGGGGTACAAACAATAGTAATTGGGGCCTAGTGTGGTTGTGTACGTGTGATATACATACACTTTTTTTGGATCATATTTTCTATTCCGCTATTTAATCAAAAACCTTTGGGGATCAGTTAAATTGGGGGATAGTCTGTGTTGGTACGTGTGAGAGAGATCCACCTTTCCAAGTTGTTGGGGTTCATCTCATACTTCTGAAGGTTTGAGGGTGCTGCCTGTTCCATACCCCCCCTACTCCTCATCTAGCCTTTTAGGGGTACAAACAATAGTAATTGGGGCCTAGTGTGGTTGTGTACGTGTGATATACATACACTTTTTTTGGATCATATTTTCTATTCCGCTATTTAATCAAAAACCTTTGGGGATCAGTTAAATTGGGGGATAGTCTGTGTTGGTACGTGTGAGAGAGATCCACCTTTCCAAGTTGTTGGGGTTCATCTCATACTTCTGAAGGTTTGAGGGTGCTGCCTGTTCCATACTCCCCCTACTCCTAGCCTTTTAGGGGTACAAACAATAGTAATTGGGGCCTAGTGTGGTTGTGTACGTGTGATATACATACACTTTTTTTGGATCATATTTTCTATTCCGCTATTTAATCAAAAACCTTTGGGGATCAGTTAAATTGGGGGATAGTCTGTGTTGGTACGTGTGAGAGAGATCCACCTTTCCAAGTTGTTGGGGTTCATCTCATACTTCTGAAGGTTTGAGGGTGCTGCCTGTTCCATACTCCCCCTACTCCTAGCCTTTTAGGGGTACAAACAATAGTAATTGGGGCCTAGTGTGGTTGTGTACGTGTGATATACATACACTTTTTTTGGATCATATTTTCTATTCCGCTATTTAATCAAAAACCTTTGGGGATCAGTTAAATTGGGGGATAGTCTGTGTTGGTACGTGTGAGAGAGATCCACCTTTCCAAGTTGTTGGGGTTCATCTCATACTTCTGAAGGTTTGAGGGTGCTGCCTGTTCCATACTCCCCCTACTCCTCATCTAGCCTTTTAGGGGTACAAACAATAGTAATTGGGGCCCAGTGTGGTTGTGTACGTGTGATATACATACACTTTTTTTGGATCATATTTTCTATTCCGCTATTTAATCAAAAACCTTTGGGGATCAGTTAAATTGGGGGATAGTCTGTGTTGGTACGTGTGAGAGAGATCCACCTTTCCAAGTTGTTGGGGTTCATCTCATACTTCTGAAGGTTTGAGGGTGCTGCCTGTTCCATACTCCCCCTACTCCTAGCCTTTTAGGGGTACAAACAATAGTAATTGGGGCCTAGTGTGGTTGTGTACGTGTGATATACATACACTTTTTTTGGATCATATTTTCTATTCCGCTATTTAATCAAAAACCTTTGGGGATCAGTTAAATTGGGGGATAGTCTGTGTTGGTACGTGTGAGAGAGATCCACCTTTCCAAGTTGTTGGGGTTCATCTCATACTTCTGAAGGTCTGAGGGTGCTGCCTGTTCCATACTCCCCCTACTCCTAGCCTTTTAGGGGTACAAACAATAGTAATTGGGGCCTAGTGTGGTTGTGTACGTGTGATATACATACACTTTTTTTGGATCATATTTTCTATTCCGCTATTTAATCAAAAACCTTTGGGGATCAGTTAAATTGGGGGATAGTCTGTGTTGGTACGTGTGAGAGAGATCCACCTTTCCAAGTTGTTGGGGTTCATCTCATACTTCTGAAGATTTGAGGGTGCTGCCTGTTCCATACTCCCCCTACTCCTCATCTAGCCTTTTAGGGGTACAAACAATAGTAATTGGGGCCTAGTGTGGTTGTGTACGTGTGATATACATACACTTTTTTTGGATCATATTTTCTATTCCGCTATTTAATCAAAAACCTTTGGGGATCAGTTAAATTGGGGGATAGTCTGTGTTGGTACGTGTGAGAGAGATCCACCTTTCCAAGTTGTTGGGGTTCATCTCATACTTCTGAAGGTTTGAGGGTGCTGCCTGTTCCATACTCCCCCTACTCCTCATCTAGCCTTTTAGGGGTACAAACAATAGTAATTGGGGCCCAGTGTGGTTGTGTACATGTGATATACATACACTTTTTTTGGATCATATTTTATATTCCGCTATTTAATCAAAAACCTTTGGGGATCAGTTAAATTGGGGGATAGTCTGTGTTGGTACGTGTGAGAGAGATCCACCTTTCCAAGTTGTTGGGGTTCATCTCATACTTCTGAAGGTTTGAGGGTGCTGCCTGTTCCATACTCCCCCTACTCCTCATCTAGCCTTTTAGGGGTACAAACAATAGTAATTGGGGCCCAGTGTGGTTGTGTACGTGTGATATACATACACTTTTTTTGGATCATATTTTCTATTCCGCTATTTAATCAAAAACCTTTGGGGATCAGTTAAATTGGGGGATAGTCTGTGTTGGTACGTGTGAGAGAGATCCACCTTTCCAAGTTGTTGGGGTTCATCTCATACTTCTGAAGGTTTGAGGGTGCTGCCTGTTCCATACTCCCCCTACTCCTAGCCTTTTAGGGGTACAAACAATAGTAATTGGGGCCTAGTGTGGTTGTGTACGTGTGATATACATACACTTTTTTTGGATCATATTTTCTATTCCGCTATTTAATCAAAAACCTTTGGGGATCAGTTAAATTGGGGGATAGTCTGTGTTGGTACGTGTGAGAGAGATCCACCTTTCCAAGTTGTTGGGGTTCATCTCATACTTCTGAAGGTTTGAGGGTGCTGCCTGTTCCATACCCCCCCTACTCCTCATCTAGCCTTTTAGGGGTACAAACAATAGTAATTGGGGCCTAGTGTGGTTGTGTACGTGCGAGATACATACACTTTTTTTGATCATATTTCCTATTCCGCTATTCAATAAAAACCTTTGAGGATCAATTGAATTGCGGGATAGTCTGTGTCGGTACGTGTGAGATCCACCTTTCCAAGTTTTTGGGGTTCATCTCATACTTCTGAAGATTTGAGGGTGCTGTCTGTTCCATACTCCTCCTACTCCTCATCCATCCTTTTAGGGGTAGAAACAATAGTAATTGGGGCCTAGTGTGGTTTTGTACGTGCGAGATACATACACTTTTTTGGATCATATTTCCTATTCCGCTATTCAATAAAAACCTTTCTAGGGCAAGATCTTAAATTACAGAAATATGAGGAGACCGTCAAATAAGGGCCGTGGCCTGGGTCGTGGTGCTGCTGGTAGAGCTCCTGTTGCAAGGAGAGGACGTGGTCGATCTGTGCCAGCTACACGCACAAGTGAAACACCTTCCTCAAGTGTGAGTAGGCGACAGAACCTGCATCAGTATTTGGTAGGGCATCAAACGCCCCTAGAAGTGATGAGGCCAGAACAAGTTGAGGCGATAGTAGATTGGTTTGCTGCTGACAGTGCCTCCAGTTCCTTCACATTGTCTCCCACCCAGTCTACTGCAGAAAGGTCAGAGTTGGCACCTGCAGCCAATGTCCAACCGTCTTTCACCTCACCCCCTTGCAAATCAGGCCAGCAGTCTGAGCCCCAAGCCATACAGCAGTCTCTTATTCTTTTTGAGGACTCTGTCAGCAGGGTTTCCCAGGGCCATCCACCTAGCCCTGCCCCAGAAGTGGAAGAGATTGAGTGCAGCGATGCCCAACCACTTATTTCTCAAGATGAGTACATGCAAGGATCATCGCAGCACGTCTCCGATGATGACGAAACGCAGGTGCCAACTGCTGCGGCGTTCAGCATTGTGGAGACCGACAAGGAGGGCAGGGGTGAAGACTGGGTGGAAGATGATGTGGAGGACGATGAGGTCCTCGACCCCACATGGAATGAACGTCATGCAGGTGACCTGAGTAGTTTGGAGGAAGAGGCGGTGGTCGCACAGAGCCACCAGCACAGCAGAAGAGGGAGCAGGGTGCAGAAGCGGAGCGGCCGTGCCCTAGACACTACGCCCGCTACTGCCCAACGCAGCAAGGGAACGAGCGCACCAAAGTCAGCTCAAAGGAGTTCTCTAGCGTGGAAGTTCTTTAGAAAATGTGCTGATGACAGGACACGAGTGGTTTGCACCCTGTGCAATCAGAGCTTGAAGCGAGGCATAAACCTTCTCAACCTGAGCACAACCTGCATGATCAGGCATCTAAGTGCAAAGCACGAGCTGCAGTGGAGTACACACCTTCAAAACCAAGAAACGTCTCTGGCTCATCCTGCTTCCTCTTCTGCTGCAGTCTCGGCCGCTCCAGCCACATCTGTAGTGATACCGGCACCTGCCACCCCGCAAACAGACGATCTGTCAGCAACACCACCACCTGGGTCACCAACAACCATCTCCACAATGTCCCGTGGAAGCGTTCAGCTTTCCATCTCCCAAACACTTGAGAGGAAGAGGAAGTACCCCCCTACCCACCCGCGATCCCTGGCCCTGAATGCCAGCATTTCAAAATTATTGGCCTTTGAAATGCTGTCATTCCGTCTGGTGGAGACGCACAGTTTTAAAAACCTTATGTCGGTGGCTGTCCCACAGTACGTCGTGCCCAGCCGCCACTACTTTTCCAGGCAAGCCATCCCTTCCCTGCACAACCAAGTGGGGGAAAATATCAGGTGTGCACTGCGCAACGCCATCTGTGCCAAGGTCCACCTAACTACGGATACGTGGACCAGTAAGCACGGTCAGGGGCGTTATATCTCCCTAACGGCACACTGGGTAAATGCAGTGGCGGATGGGCCTGAGGCGGATAGCAATTTGGCGCATGTCCTTCCACCACCGAGGATTGCAGGGCGCTTCAGTTTGCCTCCTGTTCCTAACTCCTCCTACTCCGCTTCCTCATCCTCTACCGCCTCCTCATCCGGACAGCGTAACACCTTCACCACCAACTTCAGCACGGCCAGGGGTAAACGACAGCAGGCAGTTTTACAACTTGCCTGTTTGGGGGACAAACCACACACCGCGCAGGAGTTGTGGAGGAGCATGGAACAGCAGACAAATGAGTGGTTGCTGCCAGCGAGCCTCAAGCCCGGCCTGGTGGTGTGCGATAACGGGCGAAATCTCATAGCAGCTCTGGGCCTAGCCGGTTTGACGCACATCCCTTGCCTGGCGCATGTGCTGAATTTGGTGGTGCAGAGGTTCCTTAAAAACTACCCCGATATGTCAGAGCTGCTGCAGAAAGTGCGGGCCGTTTGTGCGCACTTTCGGCGTTCTCACCCTGCTGCTGCTCGCCTGGCAGCGCTGCAGCGTAACTTCGGCCTTCCCGCTCACCGCCTCATATGTGACGTGCCCACAAGGTGGAACTCCACCTTGCACATGCTGGAAAGACTGTGCGAGCAGCAGCAGGCCATAGTGGAGTTTCAGCTGCAGCACGCACGCGTGAGTCGCTCTGCGGAACAGCACCACTTCACCACCAATAACTGGGCCTCCATGCGAGACCTGTGTGCCTTGTTGCGCTGTTTTGAGTACTCCACCAACATGGCCAGTGGCAATGACGCCGTTCTCAGCTTAACTATCCCACTTCTATGCCTCCTTGAAAAAACAATTCGGGCGATGATGGAAGAGGATGTGGCACAGGATGAGGAGGAGGAGGAGGATGAAGAGGTAACATTTCCAAGGCTTTCAGGGCAGTCATTCGCAAGGGGCTCCGAGGGTGGGTTCCTGCACACGCAAACGCCAGGGACGCAATTGTCCAGCAGGGGCACAGTTCTGGAGGATGAGGAGGATGAGGAGGAGGAGGAGCTGGAGGAGGAGATGGAACCATGTTCACAGCAGGGTGGCACCCAGGCCAGCTCATGGCCATCACTGGTGCGTGGCTGGGGGGATACAGAGGACACGGACGATACACCTCCCACAGAGGACAGCCTTTCGTTGCCTCTGGGCAGCCTGGCACACATGAGCGATTACATGCTGCAGTGTCTCCACAACGACCGCCGAGTTGCCCACATTCTAACTTGTGCTGATTACTGGGTGGCCACGCTGCTGGATCCCCGTTACAAGGACAACGTACCGTCCTTAATTCACTCACTGGAGCGCGATCGCAAGATGCGCGAGTACAAGCGCACGCTGGTAGACGCCATGCTGCTGGCATTCCCATCTGACAGCGGGGCCACAGTGGAAGCACAAGGCAGAGGAGGAGGAGGAGGAGGTCGCCAACGCAACCAGGGCACCGCCAGCACCTCAGAAGGCAGGGTTAGCATGGCCGAAATGTGGAAAAGCTTTGTCAGCACGCCACAACAAACAGCAGCACCAGCAGCTCAGATGGAACGTCTTAGCAGGAGGCAGCATTTTACCAACATGGTGGAGCAGTATGTGTGCACACGCCTACATGTAGTGAATGACGGGTCTGCCCCCTTCAACTTCTGGGTCTCCAAATTGGGCACATGGCCTGAGCTTGCCCTTTACGCCTTGGAGGTGCTGGCGTGCCCTGCAGCCAGTGTATTATCTGAACGGGTATTTAGCACGGCTGGGGGCGTTATAACAGACAAGCGCAGCCGCCTGTCCAGAGACAATGTGGACAAGCTCACGTTCATTAAAATGAACCAGGCATGGATCCCACGGGACTTTTCCGTACCTTATGCAGAATAGCAATGGATACCGACCTTACCCACCCATTGTTCCATTTTTGCTCTTTCTCACTCTTTTGGGGTGTATCCTCATTTAAAATTTTTGAAAAGAAGCAGTGTTGGCTACCTCGTCCTCCTCCTCAGGGCCAGATTAATGTAGGGGCTATTGGAGCTGCAGCTCCAGGCCCCTACCTTTTATATAGGCCCCGGGTTGGCCATATTCACTGTTACCGCTCTTCTGTCACTTGTAAACACAGAAGTCTGGCTTCTATGCTCGCTTCCCCAGGCAGCACCCTCAGAACCTCCCCACACAGCGTGAAGGCCGGACAAGGAGGGACAGTTGGCGATGCATGGATGTGTTTATGGGCTTCAGAGACAGCATCCCATGTTGAATTAGGCATGCATGGCTGCACCCTTCCTCCTCTGGGTGCATTGCAAGGCACGGCCCTTAAGGCCCTTCAAAATCCTCAGCACCAAGCCCATGATGCTGTTAATCCGGCCCTGGTCCTCCTCCACCGCCGCTTCCACCTACACCGCCCATAGGTGTGCGCAGCCTATTGCATTAAGGTGTGCACCCCAAAGTTGAAATACACATGCATGTGTTTGCCAGCAGGGAGAGTAATGTATCGGGGCCATGTACCTGTAGGCAAGGAGAAATAGAGCAGAGCAGGTCCCAGGGAGATCTTTCCCATCTCCTCACTGGCAATGCTATGTGCCCTAGGTGATTAGGGTGTGCCCAGGCACACCCAGCACACCCTGTGCGCACGCCTATGTCACCGCCACATCCACCACCACCTCAACCTCCCTCCTACTCCATATGGGCCTCGTCCTTCAGAGATGAAGAAGAACATTGTTTTATTTTTCTGTTTTTTTTTGTTGTTTTAAGTTATTTCCCTATCCACATTTGTTTGCAGAGCACTTGCCATGCTCTTAATTACGTTTTGCTGCCATTTGCAGCACTCTAGCCCTTTCCTTTGGTGTTTTAGAGCCATTTTAGTGCCTTAAAGTTCGGGTCCCCATTGACTTCAATGGGGTTCGGTGTCCGGGAAAAGTTCGGTAAAAGTCCGGGACACGGACCCGGACTTTTTTTTAAAGTTCGGCCGAACCCGTCGAACACGGACATCTAGGTGTCCGCTCAACCCTAATTATAATAATACAAAATATATAATAATAAAAAGAGTACTTTCTTTTAATAAATGCATCTTGGGAAGTAAGATTTTACTGACCATCATTTGTTAAATTTTTTTTGCTTTGGACTGGTAGTTTGTATCATTTTTGAAAACAAACTTTGGCAGCTAAAGCAAACCACACATAGGGGTTGATTTACTAAAGCAAATAGACAGTTCGCAAGTGAAGCTGCACTCTTTTTTTCTTTGTAAATAGAAATGTAGTAAAGTTTCACTTTGTAAAGAATACGCAATCAGGTGCAAGGAAAAAAAAGGCTTTTTGCTTGCACATGATTGGATGATAGAAATGAGCAGAGCTTTACCACAACTGCTAAGCTCTGTAAAATGAGTGCAACTGCACTTGCAAAGTGCGCAGTCTATTTGTCTTTACTATATCAAACCCATAGAGTGCTTACACCCTTAACCACTTCCTGCCCGCGCTATAGCAAAAAGACGGCTACACCGCAGGCTTAGTTTGCCGGGAGGGCGTACATGGATGTCCTCCCGTGATCCCGCTGCCCGCGTGCCCCCCCTGAGTCCCCTTCGGACTCAGCTGATCACAGATCTGGGTAAAGAGCCAATCACAGCTGCCCTTTACTATGTGATCAACTGTGTCCAATGACAGCTGATCAAGGATGTAAACACAAGGCAGTTATTGGCTTTTCTTTCCTCATGCTGACAGCATGAGGAGAGAAGAGGAGAGCCGATAACCTTCTAGCATTAAAGGGACATTGACACTGATAATGGGGGCACTGATTATCAGTGTCCTGATTATCAGTGCAGTCCCAACAGTGCCCACCAGTGCTGCCAATCAGTCCCCACTAGTGCTGCCAATCAGAGTCCATCAGTGCCTCCTCATCAGTGCCACCTATCTGTGCCATCTACCAGTACCCATCAGTGTCATCTATAAGTGCCCATCAGTGCCACCTATCAGTGCCCATCAGTTCTGCCTCATGAATGCCCATCAGTGCAGTCACATCAGTGACCTCATCAGTGCCCATCAGGGAAGGAGAAAAATTACCTGTTTGCAAAATTTTATAACAAACTATAAAAAAAAATTTTTTTTCACAATTTTTGGGCTTTTTTGCTTATTTGGCAAAAAAAATTAAAAACCCAGTGGTGAATAAATGCCACTAAAAGAAAGCTCTATTTATGTGTGTGGAAAAAAATGATAAAAATTTCACATACGTGCAATTGTCATTCAAAGTGCAACAGCGCTGAAAGCTGAAAATTTGCCTGGGCAGGAAGGGGGGGGGGGGGTTAAAATGCCTGGTAAACAAGTGGTTAATGATGGTGGCCTATGACTGCATGGGTGTGTGCAGGTGTGACCTCAGAATGATATTGTGTCATGCATTTTAAAAATCTGTGACTGTCATTAAGAAAGAGTGTGTGAGGGGCCCGACCCCACCCCCACCCCCCAAGGTCTAAATCTGGCTCTATCCCCATGTCAACTCCCCCTAAAATCCAGAGTCACCCTGTATGTTGCCACAAACTGGATATAATTGTGTTTTGTTCATTTTATGTTATTATGAAAGAGCCTTATTCTGTATGTGTGAACTCTGCATAGTACCACTTATACTGGGTTTAATATGTCAGCATGGACACTGCATGGAATAGTAGCACTTTTGCATCCTTCTTGTTTCCGAAGCGCACTGCACAACTTTCAATGTTTGCTCAGTGTCTTTTGTACTGTGTGCATTGGTAAGTCCTCTTTCTACTGGATCTTAAGCCAAACCCCTTAAAAAAATTTGCCAAATTCAGTTTTTGCAGCAGCACGTGCTTATTCCTTTTCACCCTAAAAAAGGTCCTTTTAGGTTTTTATTGAAATCCAAAATAGCCCATAAAGAGTTTTCAGTGATTACCACATGCCCAAACACCACATCCTCTTGGGTTGTACAAAGAATTAATCATGGATTAGATGAGGTTGAAATTATTTCATAGACTCACTAGAGTATTAAATGCGATGGTCCAAGGGCCCCTGGACCAAGCGATAAAACAGTTTAGTTTGTTAGTGAATCTACATCCCCACCACCTTCCTCAAATTTATAGAAGATGTCATCACTGCCCTGATCTACCAGCAAGGATCTCCACCAGAAAGCATTTGCTCTGATTGTATCAGCAAACTTAATGAGCGCCATTTCCCTGAGAACATGCCACAAACCGAAACAGGAAAAAGATGTTGGGTATGCAGCAGAGGGGAAATTAGGCAAAACACCAGTTTTCATTGTCCCTAATGTCCCTCCCAACCAGGCTTATGCACCACCAGAGAGTGCTACCGATATTATCACACATGACTAAAATATTAGTTCCCCTATTTTTAACAGCCTGCCATTTCCCCACTTCTAATATCTGTGCTAATCATTTGCCTGCTGCATTGAATGACCATGCCTCTGCCCAGGGCCGCTGATAGGGGGGAACCACTGCTCCTCTTATAGGGGGCCCGAGCACACAGGGGAGCCCACACAGGGAGGGGGATTAGTGACAGAAGACAGTTGTGTCTCTTCCTCTACCAAATAAAAGCTTGTCTCTCCCCCTTTCCCTGCTGCCAGCTTTCAGCTGCAAGAGGAAGAGAGACACAATTGTCGTCTGTCACTAATCCCCCTCCCTGCGTGGGCCTCCCCTCTCAGTGCTGGCTCTAATGTTAGCTCTGCTAGGTGAGTTTGTTAGCTGTGTAACTTTGTTTCTCTCCCTGCAGCTATTCCTATACTCAATAGGTAACTGTGAACTGATATGAATCCACCACGAAAAGAAAATATCTTCCACCAGTAGGTGAATCTGCTTACCAGAGCCACCTGGCCTCAAGGGTCATGACTAGCGTAGAACAGATGTCACTATAAAACCTGGCTGAACGGCCAACCCACCACCCACTTGCACCCCTTTCACCTTTACCTTATCCCAATAATCGAGACAACACCGTAAGTGGAATAAAATTGGCCATAGCAGCCCTTTTATTACCCAATTTCAAATTAAATTAACATAAATTAACATAAAGGAAAAAAAACATTCCTTTAAACAGAAACGTCAAAAACAGTTAAAGCTTTTGTTGGTCTTTGAGGCCCCCCATTTTAATGTTCAGATAAATACTACACTGCGGGCCCACTTAAACATAATAGGCCTCCAGCCGCAAAACTCCAGCTCTGAGGCAACACTCTACCCGCAGTGTACCCATGTTTCCTTCCAGTCAAACTGACCTCAACTGGAACGCACCAGAGGGAACCTACCACCAGTGGGTCCCGAACCATTATCTTGACTTAAAGGTTCTTGCACCTGCCAGCAAAGACCAACAAAAAGACGCCACAGCTGCCACGACATCCCAGGCAAACCTGTCAAAAAGAATGTGTGTGAAGGTGCGCTGGTATAGGATGAGTGAAAGCTGCTACCTGAACTGTGCTTCAGTGAATAGGATGTGTAAATAATAGGTGCGCTAAAACAATATGATGCATAAACAAATATACAAATAATGCACAATTGCATAAAGTGATGAAGTGAGATCAATGTGATATCAATAATTGAAAGTCCAAAATCCCACTGAGTGCCTTGGATAAACTCAAAACTTATAGGTGCAAAAAACTCTTAAAATGTAGTGCATTCCCAAAGTCCACAAGAGCTCCAAGTGTTGAAGGTTGAAAAGGTGCACTGTATATGGCCGGTGCTCTATAGTGAAAAATCCCACCACCAACACGCTATCCTCCTTACCAAATGCAATGAATTGGAAAGCAAAATTCATTAGATGCTGTTGGGAGGGAGGAATCAAAATCACCACCCTGTGAAAATGCAGGATAGGCCTCTTACCAAAAATCAGGTAACTCAGCGCAGGGAATATACATAGGTGATGCCTTTTCAATCTGTAGTGATCGGTGGCTGTTTTCTCTAATGATCCGTCTCGTTACTGACTCTCCAGGTTAAACATGGGCATGATGTAAGAAAAAAACATATACAGACCATGGCGTGATATCCCCGGGATAATTTAATGAATATCAAGTGTTGCACTTACATTCAATATGGAAAACAGTGGCGACAATACAGACTGGTTTGCCTGACTCGGCTGCAGACCGAGCAGTGCTGGACGTCCGTGGCGGCGCGACACGCCTCCTCTCTGACGGCGTTTCCTCTCAAACGGGCTTCTACTGAGATAGGAGGGACGTGCGCGCCGCCACCTCCGTCCTTATGAAGCTCCGACGTGTGACCACTTCCGGTGTCCGCAATGAATGTGCGGAAGTCCTAACTTATACAAATGATTCTACTGCTAAATCCATTACAAAACACTTCAATCTCTATTATAGTGAACGAAGACAAAACAATCTTGGCAATAATGGATATATTCAATAAATCAATGTGCAAATTAAAAATTTAAGGACTCCGGAAATGAACACTGGCCCGACTTCCTGTGTTAATGTATAAATTCAATATATAAGCTAACAACAGAAATACGGGGAATATGAGTATGGGACTAGTAAAAGTCCATTTAAAATGCAATATAAATGATTCATATATAAAAACAATCATAAATATAGTTATATTAAAATATATTAAAACATATTAAATATATACTAAACTCATTTAATTGCTCATACTGTTTAAATATAAAATTCTAAAAATTTATTTATTTATTAAAATGGATATAAAAAGATAAAATGAATAAAATAGATGTAGATTGAGCAAGGAATTAACTATTATTTATATGGGCATTAATGTCCCATTCAATGTTGTGTCCCCAGGGCCTAAAGCACTTCATTTCATAGATCCAGAAGGTTTCCCTTCTTGAAATGGATCTCTTCAGGTTACTACCTCTCCAATGCGGTGTGTATTTTTCTATCACTATAATTTGTAGGTTTTTTGGATTTTTGTGATGACACTTGGAATAGTGTAAAGATACACTATGTCCAGTGAACCCTTTTCTTATGTTGGAGAGGTGTTCCCCTATTCGGATACTGGCGGTGCGTATAGTCCTCCCAATGTATTGTAGTCCGCAACTACATTGGAGGAGATAAATGACCCCTTTAGTGTGGCAGGAGATAAACTCCTTGATCTGATATTCTTTTTTGGTAGTGGTAGATGAAAACTTTTTAGTCCGTATGGTTTTCGCTTCTCTACAAATTTGACAATTTCTACAAGGGAAGAAGCCTTTCATGTCTGGAAAAAATTTTGGTGTTATAGGTTTTTCAATCGGATTATTGGCGATAAGATCCTTTAAATTCTTCGCTTTCCTATAGATCATACTAGGATTATCGGGGAGAGAAGGCCCCAATATTTTGTCTCCTTGTAAGATGCTCCAATGTTTTTTGAAGACATGGTTAAGCCATTTGTAATTCTGAGAAAATTGTGTAACGAAGGCATATTCAAATCTAGGCTGAGCTTGGTGAGTGGAATCAGTCAATTTGGGCAAAATGAGGTCTTCTTGTGTTTGTTGTCCCATCAATTCAATTTCTTGATCCAATATCTGTGGCATATAACCTTTTTCTAAAAATCTTTCTTTTAAAACATTGGCTTGTTCAATAAAATCCGACTTCTTGGTACAGTTGCGTCTAATACGCTTAAATTGCCCTTTCGGGACTGAGCCAAGCCACTTGGGATGGTGGCAACTGTCCATGGTAATGAACCCGTTTTTGTCAGTCGGTTTAAAATAGGTCTTAGTGATAAAACCCGAGCCTTGTCTTAAAATTACTAGATCTAAAAAATTGACCGCTGTGGGGCTAGATTCATAAGAGAATCTAATGCCCCAACTATTGCAGTTTAGCTGGTCCATAAAAACTTTTAGTGATTGGTTACTCCCTTTCCAGATAAAAATTGCGTCGTCAATGTAGCGTCTCCAAAAAACGAGCTCCCTGGGCCTGTGGGAGAATATATTGCGATCCTCCCACAAGGCCATGAAGAGATTCGCCACACTGGGGGCAAATTTGGCCCCCATCGCTACTCCGGTACGTTGGAGATAAAACCGTTGATTGTAATAAAAGTAATTATGTTCCATGCCAAAGGTTAAAAGGTTTAAAATAAACTGTTTATGTGCCACTGATATGTTTTGATGGGTGTCCAAGAAAGTGCTTACTGCTTCGTATCCCATCTCATGCGGAATTATTGTATATAAAGACGCCACATCAGCAGTCACGAGTAACACATCTCCTTCTATATTCAATTGTCTCATTTCTTGGATGCACTGCGTGGTGTCTTTTAGGTAAGCTGGGGTTTCTTGGACCAAAGGTTGCAAGAAGTGGTCTATATATTTCCCAATTCTAGAAGTGACGGAATCGATCCCACTAACGATGGGTCTTCCGGGGGGTTTCGTTAAATTTTTGTGGATTTTTGGGAGATAATAAATAATGGGCAATCTAGGAGAAAGAGGTATTAAAAATTCCTTTTCTTTCTTATTTAAAATCCCATCTTCAAAACCTTGTTTAATAATAGTTTCCAATTTCCTCTTATATCTGTGGGTGGGGTCTCTTTTTAAAATTTCGTAAGTATTAGTGTCTGCTAAGAGGTTGTTCATTTCCTCTATGTAGTCTTCTTTCTTCAGCAGCACTATTCCTCCCCCTTTGTCCGCTGGTCGGATGATAAGATCTTTGTTGTCACACAAAGTCTTGATCCCCTTTCTTAAATCTGTTTGAGGTTTATGTTGTATCACTTTTTTGTCCAGTTCATTCAGCACAGTGTCTCTAAACACTGTGATGTTGCTACTCTGAGTACCAGACGGGTTAAAAAGAGAAGCATTTCTCAGATTGGTAGATTGTGTGGAACTGGTTTGATACGACACATAATTCCTTTCACCAGCTTTGGATAGGAAATGTCTTTTTACATTCAATTTTCTTACAAATTTTTGAATGTCTATAAAGGTTTCGAATTTATTCAGAGATTGTTTAGGGGCATATTTGAGACCTTTGCTGAGTGTATGTTTCTCGCTGTCTGTGAGTGCCACCCCACTCAAGTTGAATATGCCAATCTCTTCTTGATTATTCTTCTTTTTATTTTTACCACCTCTGCATCCTCTTTTTATCTTTTTCTTTTGTTCTTCTTTGGGCCCTGTCCTAAAAAACTCCGCTTATTGGGGTTAATGGGGGTTCTAGACTGGGGTTCCGCCCTCAAATCTTCTCTATTTTCATATCCTTCGTGTCTTAAGGGTTCAAACCTCGTATTGTTGTTTTGAGGATAAGACCTAGGGGTTTGAGGTGTATCCGGATAATTGCCCATATAGTCCATCCTAACCCGTCTAGGAGATCTAGATCTCGAACGTTCCCGTTGTCTCTCTACTGATCGGGGTGGATTCCCAAAGTCTCCTCTGTGTGTTTCTTGTTTAGTGGGCCGAAAGTCTTCTCTGTGATTCTCTTTCTTTTTTGCCTTCTTTCCCTTTCTATTTTGAGAGGTGTCTCTTAATGGCTTGTAACCTTTATATGGAAGATTGGAGGAGGGTTGTGGTTTAGTTGATTCTTCCGGTGCCAACGTTCTCTGTTTTGCTGGATTTTTAAAACCAAAAGGTGTAGCAACCTTCTTAGATGTTCCTTCATCTGGATCATCTTCTATTGTGTCCTCCACTTCTTCTTCTTCCATAAGATTAATCTGCCATTTGAAAACTTTGGCTGAATGGTAATCTTCTAAATCCCTGAAGTATTTTTTTCGTTTTTTGGCTTTCTGTTCTTCTTCTTCAATTGTCATAATTTCTCTAAGTTCCTGATTGTAGATCTTGTAAGTTTCTTCTGCCATATGAGGAGACAATTTTTCTTTAATTTCCATAATTTCCTTGTTCAATCTAATAACCTTCTTCCTTCTTTTGTCAATCAGAAAGTTAAGGAGACTCATCCCGGCTCCGTTGAAAAATTGGAACCATTCTTCAATGTCTGAGTCTCCCTGGTCTGGATAAATGGTCCATCGCAAACTTCTTGGTACCATCTTTTCTTGGACGTACTTCTCCAAGAATGCGATGTCCCATGAGGCATGTAGTTCTGCCACCATCACGTTCTTTAGACGCATAAAAATGCCTCTAAGATCATTGGATTCTGAGGCATTTTTGACAAAAACATCATCTACTGCCAAAACTCTGTTCTTGTGATATTCAAAGATATCCATGAGGTATACCTGCTGCTACCCGTGTAGTATAAGTTGAATGAATGTGTGTGAAGGTGCGCTGGTATAGGATGAGTGAAAGCTGCTACCTGAACTGTGCTTCAGTGAATAGGATGTGTAAATAATAGGTGCGCTAAAACAATATGATGCATAAACAAATATACAAATAATGCACAATTGCATAAAGTGATGAAGTGAGATCAATGTGATATCAATAATTGAAAGTCCAAAATCCCACTGAGTGCCTTGGATAAACTCAAAACTTATATTTTATACTTATTATACTTATTATACTTATATTTATATTTAAACAGTATGAGCAATTAAATGAGTTTAGTATATATTTAATATGTTTTAATATATTTTAATATAACTATATTTATGATTGTTTTTATATATGAATCATTTATATTGCATTTTAAATGGACTTTTACTAGTCCCATACTCATATTCCCCGTATTTCTGTTGTTAGCTTATATATTGAATTTATACATTAACACAGGAAGTCGGGCCAGTGTTCATTTCCGGAGTCCTTAAATTTTTAATTTGCACATTGATTTATTGAATATATCCATTATTGCCAAGATTGTTTTGTCTTCGTTCACTATAATAGAGATTGAAGTGTTTTGTAATGGATTTAGCAGTAGAATCATTTGTATAAGTTAGGACTTCCGCACATTCATTGCGGACACCGGAAGTGGTCACACGTCGGAGCTTCATAAGGACGGAGGTGGCGGCGCGCACGTCCCTCCTATCTCAGTAGAAGCCCGTTTGAGAGGAAACGCCGTCAGAGAGGAGGCGTGTCGCGCCGCCACGGACGTCCAGCACTGCTCGGTCTGCAGCCGAGTCAGGCAAACCAGTCTGTATTGTCGCCACTGTTTTCCATATTGAATGTAAGTGCAACACTTGATATTCATTAAATTATCCCGGGGATATCACGCCATGGTCTGTATATGTTTTTTTCTTACATCATGCCCATGTTTAACCTGGAGAGTCAGTAACGAGACGGATCATTAGAGAAAACAGCCACCGATCACTACAGATTGAAAAGGCATCACCTATGTATATTCCCTGCGCTGAGTTACCTGATTTTTGGTAAGAGGCCTATCCTGCATTTTCACAGGGTGGTGATTTTGATTCCTCCCTCCCAACAGCATCTAATGAATTTTGCTTTCCAATTCATTGCATTTGGTAAGGAGGATAGCGTGTTGGTGGTGGGATTTTTCACTATAGAGCACCGGCCATATACAGTGCACCTTTTCAACCTTCAACACTTGGAGCTCTTGTGGACTTTGGGAATGCACTACATTTTAAGAGTTTTTTGCACCTATAAGTTTTGAGTTTATCCAAGGCACTCAGTGGGATTTTGGACTTTCAATTATTGATATCACATTGATCTCACTTCATCACTTTATGCAATTGTGCATTATTTGTATATTTGTTTATGCATCATATTGTTTTAGCGCACCTATTATTTACACAAAACCTGTCAAAAAACAAAGAAAAAGAACAAACCCCCCACCAAGGAACCAACAAATAGAGGTTAAACAATAGGGAGGGAGGGAGGGGCGCTTCTTCTGCCAAGTGAGGGGATTTTGGCGCCCCCCAGCAGATCCCACCTCTTCCTGCCTGCCAGCCCCACCTCCCCCTAAAGCTAGCTAAACAACTTAGGCTCCCCCCATGACCACTGCTAACTTGTTTCCTGACTTAACCCCTACACTCCCCTGTCCACTTAGTCATGCGGGCCCTATGCTATCGCTCCGCTCCTGCTCCGGGCCTCCCTATAGCGCTTGTAACTCTTCACCAGGCACCGAATCCAGGTAGGGGATCACAGGGCACTCATCCAAGAAGGTCCAACAAAACTCGCATGGTAGCAGGACATAAGCAACCCATAAGAAGCAATGGAAAAAGTACCATAGTGTAAAACCATCATTTATTGGGAACACATCACACGGAATTGCACTTACATAAGAGTCAAGAGCATAAGAAAAAGCCGGCCGGCTACAGCTGAAAACCCGTCAGGTTTACTTTGAAGATTCAGCAATCATTTCGACGATCATGGGTGTTTTGTTCACCGTTGTTATATTATCATTTCACTGCTGTATGAGTTATCTGTGATTGTCAATTGGACACAAATGTTTGTTTTTTAGCGCAACTATTTTTGTTATTTCTGTTTGGCTGGGTGTTATCTCACTATATATCATCTCCTTTATTATTGTTTAGCGCAGTTATGTTTTCCCCTTTTTATATTCCTATACTCAGCCTGTATATTTTTTTTATCTTTCTCTTTATCTTTTTTCACAGTGCCAGTGATAGCACTGTTGTATGTGCACTGCGCGCTCAATGGATGACATACCATCCATGGAGAGAGCTGTGCTGTGACCATGACTCCCGCGTGATTGTGTGGGAGCTTCATCATCGCATTTTGGCCAAACAGCTGGAGCCCAAGAACGCAGAGAGAAGACCAGACAAAGAAGGAATTCCTCTTAGTAGTGACAGCACATCGCTGGAAAAATCTGTATTTTTTGTAAGTCTGACATAATAACATTTCACCAAAGCCCTCCCCCCCTACCTTTCTCAACAGGTTAATTAAAAAAATAAATAGAAAAATATTATTAAGGGCTCAATCACACAGGTACTCTGGCAGTGTGAAGGAGGGGTTTGGGCTGGAGACACCTGTCATTCTATGGGGATGCAGCACCTGTACGAACACAGCCGCAGGCCCTAATTGTACAAGTATGCAGGTGATTGGCCCCCAAATGCACACTGTCTATGTGCAAGCTGTACATCTGCATCCCCACCCCTGTCAAATTAGGACCTGCAGTAGTATCAGAGTAGAAAAAAAAATGTTGCTTTTTTTCCGGGTTTTGGACTTTCCAGATTAGGGTCTGGAGGCTTCAAAGAGATTAAGTGAGAAGAAGCCTCTACCCCTGTGCACATGTCTTACCAGATCGAGGCCCTAAGCCTGATGTTCCTGCCTGCTGCCTGGGCCAATAGTTTAACTGTGATGACCATATCTCTGCCTGTAATGACCCAGGACATGTTTATGGACCATGTTCCTGCCTGCTGCCTGGACCAATACTTTGGCTGTGCTAATCATATCTCTGCCTGCACTGATCCGGGACTTTTTTTATGAACCATGTTCCTGCCTGTTGTCTGGACCAATACTTTGGCTGTGCTGACCATATCTCTGCCTGCTGCCTGTACTGATCCCGGACTTTTAAGGACCATGTTCCTGCCTGATGCCTGGATGATTCCTTTGACTTTTGCTGACCACATTTCTGCCTGCTTCCTGGAGCCTGGAGTGTCTCTCCTCTGTGGAAACTGCTCTACTAAAGCCACAGGTAATATTTGTTTACCCTTTGTTCATCTTAGCTGTAAAAAATTTTCACACGTGTGGTATCATCATACTTGTTGAGTTGAGTTGTAGCAGAATGTATTTTGGGGTGTAATTCTTGGTATGCTCATGCTGTGCTTTAGACATAAAGCAAAAAGAACAAAAAAAGGGCGCACCGACCTAGCGCATTATCCTCAATAAAAGGCTTTATTTAAGTGACATTAAAAATGGCTTGAGGTCAGTGTTTGCAGCGTTGCTAAAAATTGACTGAATTAAATGTGACCTTAAACAACTCATCTGTGTTAATTAATCACTAATAATTAATCAATAAAGTGCCACTATAGTGTTAGGTCTGTGCAAAAAGGCAATAAAAAGTGCAGATATTACAATGTAAAACTCATAAATAAAGTGCAGCCTTAGTGCATATTAAACAGTCCATAAAAACAGTCCTTCAGTGGAAAACAGAAGCTTGATGCTTGTTCCGTGCTGCTTTGGGGTGCCCCCCTTTGGGTATTTACTTACCACTATGTGGTTTGATTGAAGCAGTATATGTTGATACTGAATTCCTTTGGCTCCTGTAGGGCTGTTGTGCTGTAGGTATGAAGCGATCCTGTCTCAAGGTGGAGTAATCCCTTCTTCTATGAGCCTGCAGGCTCATAGAAGAAGGGATTACTCCACCTTGAGACAGGATCGCTTCCAACCTACAGCACAACAGCCCTACAGGAGCCAAAGGAATTCAGTATCAACATATACTGCTTCAATCAAACCACATAGTGGACACCAGAGATGACTGACGCGTTTCGAGGCCTAGCCTCTTCCTCAGGAGTAGCCTCTTCCTGTGAGTAGCCATTTTTAATGTCACTTAAATAAAGCCTTTTATTGAGGATAATGCGCTAGGTCGGTGCGCCCTTTTTTTGTTCTTTTTGCTTTTAGTAGCGGTGGACTACCCTAGTCCGATAAGGGCAGCAAGACCTTAGCCATCTGAGAAGCCAATTGTCAGTCCCGTGAGGAGTGTGGTCGAGGGGCCTGGATACCAAGCGCAGGAGAAGGGTGGTTACACCTTATTGTTTTTTGTGCTTTAGACATATTTTATAAATTGACAACTTTGGGTAAAAAAAAATAATAATAATAATAATCATTTTCTTTCCACATTTCCCAAAAACTTGTGGAAAAAAATGACATAATCAAAAGACTTTTTTTGCCTCATAGGATATACATTTGGGTGTTTGGCTTCCAAAATTGGGTCATTTTGTGGGTGTTTATTTTGTCCTGGTGCTCCAGGGCCTTCAAAAGTGTGATAGATAGATAGATAGATAGATAGATAGATAGATAGATAGATAGATAGATAGATAGATAGATAGATAGATAGATAGATAGATAGATAGATAGATAGATAGATAGATAGATAGATAGATAGATAGATAGATAGATAGATAGATAGATAGATAGATAGATAGGAAATTAGATGTGTAATTTATACTCCTAAACCGCCTGAAGGTGCTGCTTGGATATTGGGCCTCTCTATGTGGCTAGGCTGTAAAAATTTCTCACACAGGTGGTATTGCCATATTCAGGAGGAGTAGCAGGTTGTATTTTGGGGTGTAGTTGCAAGTATGCCTATGCCGTGTCAGAGAAATAACTTGTTAATACGACAATTTTGTGGAAAAAAAAACACATTTTATTTTATTTCCTAAATTTCCAAAGAATTGTGGAAAAAATTACAATTTCAAAAAGCTCACCATGCCTTTTACTAAATACCTGGGACTCTCTACTTTCCAAAAAGGGGTAATTTGGGGAGTATTTGTACTGTCCATACATTTCAGGGCCTCAAGAATGAGATAGCAGTCAGTACATCAGGTGTGATCAATTTTCAATGATACTGTACATACCATGCACAGACTAAATAATATACACTAATTTGGATTATGTTTTACCAAAGAAATGTAGCAGTATTTACTATGCAGGTATGGCGAAGCACCTACAGTATAGGAAATGCTCTCTCTCCTCACTTTGCCCCCCCCCCCCCTAACTAATGTCCTCTTTAATCCTCTTATCCTTGATACCATTTCCTATGGGCGCACGGTGGGGCGATTTTGTAAACCCTATCTCTTGTAAGATGCTTTCTTTTGGAGATTTACAACCCAAATATCATGTACCCAAACAGGGTATGCATTTCTCATATCTCCAAATCAGACACCTTTTTACCTCTATATTCCCGTCATGTATTTTGGATACACCCACTTCATTTGAATACATTTATGCCCAGGGACCCTATCAATCCCAATTCATTTCATCCATCTACAAAATATTACATGAAGCCACCCCACTTACTATAGACCTCCACCCCTATATGGGCAAGTGGTCACAAATTCTACATACCTCTTCCCTGTTGGGGTAGGATTTGTATCTAAATCATCTAGATTTGTGGTGAAGAGAGAGACTACTGTCAAGATAATAATGTTTTGGTATAGAACCCCTGAAATGCTCCATAGTCATGACTTCTCTAAATCTCCTCTATGCGGTCGATGTGGCACTGACATTGGGTCGCTTTACCACATTTTTTTGGCGATGTTCACTGATACAATCTTTTTTGGCTAAGGTTATATCTATGCTCCAAAACTTGTTAAATGCATCCCTTCCACTAGATCCATTATATTACCTGCTGGGTCTTCCCTTTCCAGGGATAAAAAAGTCCATCAAACAGTTTATCTCCTACATTTTACTGGCTGCACATAGGGTTATCCAATTGTGCTGGTTATCAGTGGATCCCCCCATACCTTGTTTCTTCATACTATTTCTGAGATCTGCAGAATGGAGTATCTCACTGCATCTGTTAATCAAACAATGCCACAATTTACCAAAATATGGGAAGTATGGGGCCAATATGAGTATGGCACTCCAACTGACACATCCTAAAATGTGTCTTCATCTCTGAACGTCTTTTCTCTTATGTCCTTGATTCCTTACATAGCAGATTTATTTTGATTACTTTGATTATTTACTCCTTTCCAATCGATATGTTTGCCCTGTCTTTGAAGGTTGAATAATTGATTTTCCTGTCGTTTGCTTAATTCACTTTGAGGTTTATTTGCTCTGATGTATGATATACAGTAGCTACAAACTGTAACCTCTGTATTTTCCTAAAAAAACTTCAATAAATATACAATTTTGACAAAAAAAGACGTAGCAGTATTAAATTTAACCCAAATTTATTAGGAAAAACGGCTTATTTGCAGAATTTTATAATAGAAACTAAGAAAGTTTTTCAAAATGGTAGCTATTTTTTTGCTTATATCTCAGAAAAAAAAAAAAAAACCCAGTGGTGATTAAATACCACTAAAAGAAAGCTCTATTTGTGTGAAAAAAAAATGATAAAAATTTCATATGTGCACAGCATGACTGCACAATTTTCATTAAGAATGCAACAGTACTAAAAGATGAAAGTTGGCCTGGGCAGGACAAGAGTAAAAGTGCCCGGTATTGAAGTGGTTTAAGCTTTTAACGACTTCTGGACCAGAAGGTTTTCCCCCTTAATGACCAGGCCATTTTTTTTGCAGTTCAGCACTGCGTTACTTTAACGGACAATTGCCCGGTCGTGCGACGATGTACCTAAATAAAATTGATGTCCTTTTTTTCCCACTAATAGAACTTTCTTTTTGGTGGTATTTGATCACCTGTGCAATTTTTATTTTTTGCACTATAAACAAAAAAAGAGCGACAATTCTGAAAAAAAAAAAAAAAGAACAACATTTTTCACTTTCTGCTATATAACATTCCCAAAAAAAAAAAAATCAAAAAATCAAATTGTTTTCATTATTTTAGACCAATATGTATTTTGCTACATATTTTTGGTAAAAAAATCGCAATAAGAGTATATTGATTGGTTTGCGCAAAAGTTATTGCGTCTACAATCTAAGGGAAAGATTTATGTCATTTTTATTTATTTTTTTACTTCTAAAAGCAGCGATCAGCGATCTTTAGCAGGACTGCAACATTGTGGCGGACAGATCTGACACCAAACTGACATTTTTTACACTTTTGGGGGGACCAGTGACACTACTACAGTAATCAGTGCTAAAAATATGCACTGTTACTGTAATAATGACACTGGCAGGGCAGGAGTTAACACCAGGGCTTATCAAATGGTTAAATGTGTCCCTTGGGAGTGCTTTCTAAATGTTTGGGGGATGTACTTATGGAATAAACACAAGGACCTAAATAGGAGGAACACAGGCCCCTGTATTCATTGCTGACAGAACAGAGGACTGGCATGTTTACAACGGCAGACCGCCATTCTGTCTTAACGGAAAGCGATCGTGGGTGCCCAGTGGCAATCCCGGCCTCTGGACCCGCAGATCAGCTTCCCCTGTGGTGAATAGTCGGCACACATGCCCCCACTCGTGGTCCCGCACAGTTACGTTGTTTCCAGGGACAGAGCCGACCTGCCGCAGTATATGTACTGCTGGTGGTCTGCAAGTGGTTAACATAAGCACCTAAACAACATTCACAATAGTCTGAATATCTGTTCTTACCTTGAGTGCTGGACCAGCATTCAACAAACTCAACAACCCACTTAAGGACATAAACCATGAACCATCTAAACCAACCTCCTTCACCCTGGCACCCTTAAGTGCCTTGAGGTTTCTTCAGGGGTGCCTTGGCAAAATGCCTAATAATGGTACAACAATTGTATCAAAGCCATTGTGCACCATAACAACCTTCCTAATGACCAATTACATCATCAGTTTATAGGGAGTATGTCAGTCACCTGCATAGCATCCTTGTTTGACCCTCCCCTGCCCCTTTCCATCAGTGTTGGGGTCACAATAGCTGAATGAGGGAGAATAGAAGCATTGGAATACTAGTCAGTACCAATTTGCATAAGTGTATTTTCTTTGGAAGAAAAAATCACATCTAACGTTGGGTTTCCTACATGTGTGGATGTTGTTGCATTATATAAAACTATGAGAATAGTTTTTACAATTTAGAATGGGGTGTCTCAAGACTCAAGATTGATCTAAAACACTGATCTAAACCATGGCAAGGTACCAACCGCAATTTAAGATCTGACCATCAAATAGAAATCAGGGTGGCAAACCTGTCAGATGGCAGGAATCTTTAAGGTCAATGTCTGTTCCCCAACCTTTGGAAAATAGACCCCAAAGGCTACCCCCATACAACTTAATCCAATCAGGTCAGTGAGTGAATCAAAACATTGACCTTTAACATGCTACATCTTCAGAGCCACTTAAAGAAAAACTAAACCCACTGAGTTAAAGTGGAGCTCTACTCAAAAGGGGAAGCTCCACTTGTCTGCCTACTCCCCCCCCCCCCCTCTGCTGCCACATTTGGCACCTTTTGGGGGGAGGGGGTGGGTACCTGGTTTTGACAGGTACCCGTTCTCACTTCCGGCTCAACTCGTGGTGGAAATCTGACCTGAAAATTTTTCTCCACCCCCCTTTCGACTGCAGCCTTCTGGGACACTTCATAGGTCCAAGAAGACTGCGGCTCATTCACAAAGCACAGTGCGGTTTGCGCATTCGCAGTAGGAGATCGGTTGTGAAGCCGCAAGTCAAGATGGTGGTGCCAGTACCTGAGAGCTGATTGATGAATTGGCTCAGGTGAGGACACCGCTGAATGCCTGGACAGGTAAGTGCCCTAATATTAAAAGTCAGCAGCTACAATTTGTAGACGCTGACTTTAATTTTTTATTTTGGTGGGGGAAGGGTGGGGAGGGGAGCTGAACTTCTTTTTCTGTGAATGATAAGACTACATTCACATGGGCTAAACACCACCTCTGGACTCAGCAATACTCTGTGCTTTGGCCACATACAAACTGGCTGATTAGCTGCAACCAGTTTGTGCACAGTCAAAAATTCTTTAGAAGTGCCACCCCAGGATACACACTGTTCAGGGTCAGTTGGAGCCTCTATTTGTGTGTAACCAGTTAGATGAGTGGTTATGTGTGAACAGCGGTGGCACTGCCGATTGATTAGTACAGAGAACCAACCTGGCAGCTGCTGTTGGTCACACCAAATGTGGGCAGGCATCGTTTACTACCACCAGGAAAACTCTACTGATTCTTACTGGCAGCTGCCCCTGGCTACCCCATGTGCCTGTGTAAATGTGACCCTACTGTCACAGTGGTTTGCATTCTCAAACAAACTGGCAATCCATCAAATGCAACCCTAGGAATTTGAGGTGCTGCTCCAAACCATAATCCTTCAACTCCGGTGACTTCTTCTCAAGGGTGCAGGTGGCTAAGGAGCTCGTCCATTGGCTCTGTATCATAAACTGTAAAGGGAGAAACACCGCCGCACACCAACCCATCCTGAACAGTGAAACAACAAGATGGGTTCAGCTTGACTTCCACCCAAGCCAAGCCCTATGGGGTCAAATGGTTTGTGTCATAACTAATCACATGTGCAGCACAGTGGCGACTGCAAATCAAGCAGAGGCTAAGATGGCAGCTTCCTTGTCTGTAAAGGATTGGGGGGGGTTTAGTTCTGCTTTAAAGTTCCATACTCCCAGCAGTCAAGGCTCCCTTTCACTGGTGCTCATGGAGCTATCATGCACAATAAAAATACAACAATTGTTATCAAACCCGGGATTTCCCGATGAAGGAGTGGAGTCCTAGTATCTAGAATTTGAGGATAAAGTCATCTTCCTGTATTACTTTGTATTATGGATCAAGCAGTGTGTCCATATGTTGGGAGATCACTGTTAGATCTTCAGGACTCTCTTCTGACAAATCCAGTTTTGTTTGAGTTGACAGTCACCCTTATAATATCCAGCAGTTGCATGCATCCTTACACAGTTTCCTGAAGATTTTGTTGATATGTGAAATCTGGGTAATAAATAACAATGAGTAGTTATGAGGATCTATTGTTTTCTGGATGAACAACATTCATATTCTCAGTGTAGATGAAGAGTCACTTACAGGCTGGTATTATAGAGCTGACCGTCCACCCATCTCCATCCATCTCCATCTCTGTACAGACCAATCCAGAACTGTGACACTGCTTGTCCTGCTTGTCCTCCGATGGATCTGTTTATAAATTCCTGGTAACACAGAAAATGATCTGTCAAAATCCAACCACAGACATCAGACACACATATTGGAGAGAAGTCTGAAGATCTGTCTATTCCATCATTTCTTTAGAAGTTGATGATCCATAAACTGGAATTTTTTGAAAATTGTCTATTGTGTGGGCCTGAGATGGTGCAACACAGCCTCCCCTGACCCACCACCTCCATATATCCAAGGCTCTGCTATTACTTCCGTGGGCCAAGAACCAGCATGATAGGTGTTTGGCTGTAGACCAGAGGGAGATCAGCACCCATACACCATCTGATCCCGCCACACAAGGATTTTATTGCTTCCAGTAACCAGCTGTCCTACTGTGGTTGAAGAAGAAGCTGGTGAAGCATGATATGCACTTCACCAGCTTCAATGAGTTCCATTATGCTAGGGGTTTGCCCCCTATGTGATAGCAATAAAGTAAAGTGAAAAAAACTAAAGCTTAAAAAAATTAAAGTTGCAAAATGTTTTTTTTTTTAAAAAGCACAGAGTTTTTTTTAAGCTCCCCCCCACACACACATACATACACGCACACGTTGGGTGCACCTACATGCAAAAAACATTGATTGCATCATACATTACATACTGTCATGAATGTTGAAGTGAGAGCGATTTACTCTAGGGCCATCATTCCCTGTTAACTTTGATGAGCAATAATCACTTCCCTAAAGACACTAAAGACGCCCAATCATAACTCGTCTTCCATCCAATACTGAGCCAAATTGACCTATCAGACGCCTTGTCGGTATATAAATGTCTTCCGCGAGCGCAGCGGGTGGATCGCTGATGACGTCATAAGTTTGATGACGAAACGCGTCGGGTCACGCACTACGCCCACGTCACTTCCGGTCACTGGAACGCACGCTAGGACGCATACTGGCATCGCTGCACTTGCTGATTGTGAGCCGCATTGTTCCTGTTGTACATGTAAGTGACTACGTTTTTGATTAAAGAAAGTACATACATACTATACCATGAGTCTCCCTCCTTCCTTGTGCCCCATCTGAGACCACCACACCCATTAGGAGGATTTACAGTGGATGCATATAGAATCCCTTGGGAACAGTGGAACGGATCCTCATACACATCATAGTGGGAACGGTTGTGGATTATCTGGGAACCATTCCAAAGACCATTTACCTGAGCTAGACCCTAAGGGGTCGTCTGGTGAGTGGGTGCATAACTAGGTGGCGGATTCCCTCCAGTGTTTCGATCCTGCATGTGGACATCCCCCTTTTTTTACACTGAGCACATAGCACTTTGGAATTGTTTGGTTTATTGCACCTTTGCACCAGTATTCAAAACTGAACTTTGTTAAGCACAGACTTTTTTATTCAATATTTTTTAATTTTTTATAAATTTCAGCACTTTGAAGAACCGGTTGGGTGTTCACTTTTTATATGATTTTTAAGTGTGTGTTTTTTATTTGCATTTTTATTTTTGCATTTTTATGAGTTATGTATAGGGTTGAGCGGACACCTAGATGTCCGTGTTCGACGGGTTCGGCCGAACTTTAAAAAAAAGTCTGGGTCCGTGTCCCGGACTTTTACCGAACTTTTCCCGGACACCGAACCCCATTGAAGTCAATGGGGACCCGAACTTTAAGGCACTAAAATGGCTCTAAAACACCAATGGAAAGGGCTAGAGTGCTGCAAATGGCAGCAAAACGTAGTTAAGAGCATGGCAAGTGCTCTGCAAACAAATGTGGATAGGGAAATAACTTAAAACAACAACAAAAAAACAGAAAAATAAAACAATGTTCTTCATCTCTGAAGGACAAGGCCCATATGGAGTAGGAGGGAGGTTGAGGTGGTGGTGGATGTGGCGGTGTCATAGGCGTGCGCACAGGGTGTGCCTGGTGTACCTGGGCACACCCTAATCACCTAGGGCACATAGCATTATCGCTCTGTTTGCCAGTGAGGAGATGGGAAAGATCTCCCTCGCACCTGCTCTGCTCTATTTCTCTTTGCCAGCAGGGAGAGTAATGTATCGGGGCCATGTACATGTAGGCAAACACATGCATGTGTATTTCAACTTTGGGGTGCACACCCTAATGCAATAGGCTGCGCACACCTATGGGCGGTGTAGGTGGAAGCGGCGGTGGAGGAGGACCAGGGCCGGATTAAGAGCATCATGGTCTTGGTGCTGAGGATTCTGAAGGGCCTTAAGGGCCGTGCCTTGACATGCACCCAGAGGAGGAAGGGTGCAGCCATGCATGCCTAATTCAACATGGGATGCTGTCTCTGAAGCCCAACATCGGCAATCGGCAACTGTCCCTCCTTGTCCGGCCTTCGCGCTGTGTGGGGAGGTTCTGAGGGTGCTGCCTGGGGAAGCGAGCATAGAAGCCAGACTTCTGTGTTTACAAGTGACAGAAGAGCGGTCACAGTGAATATGGCCAACCCGGGGCCTATATAAAAGGTAGGGGCCTGCATGGAGCTGCAGCTCCAATAGCCCCTACGTTAATCTGGCCCTGAGGAGGAGGACGAGGTAGCCAACACTGCTTCTTTTCACAAATTTTAAATGAGGGTACACCCCAAAAGAGTGAGAAAGAGCAAAAATGGAACAATGGCTGGGTAAGGTCGGTATCCATTGCTATTCTGCACAAGGTACGGAAAAGTCCCATGGGATCCATGCCTGGTTCATTTTAATGAACGTGAGCTTGTCCACATTGTCTCTGGACAGGCGGCTGCGCTTGTCTGTTATAACACCCCCAGCCGTGCTAAATACCCGTTCAGATAATACACTGGCTGCAGGGCACGCCAGCACCTCCAAGGCGTAAAGGGCAAGCTCAGGCCATGTGCCCAATTTGGAGACCCAGAAGTTGAAGGGGGCAGACCCCTCATTCACTACATGTAGGCGTGTGCACACATACTGCTCCACCATGTTGGTAAAATGCTGCCTCCTGCTAAGACGTTCCATCTGAGCTGCTGGTGCTGCTGTTTGTTGTGGCGTGCTGACAAAGCTTTTCCACATTTCGGCCATGCTAACCCTGCCTTCTGAGGTGCTGGCGGTGCCCTGGTTGAGTTAACGACCTCCTCCTCCTCTGCCTTGTGCTTCCACTGTGGCCCCGCTGTCAGATGGGAATGCCAGCAGCATCGCGTCTACCAGCGTGCGCTTGTACTCGCGCATCTTGCGATCGCGCTCCAGTGAGTGAATTAAGGACGGTACGTTGTCCTTGTAATGGGGATCCAGCAGCGTGGCCACCCAGTAATCAGCACAAGTTAGAATGTGGGCAACTCGGCGGTCGTTGTGGAGACACTGCAGCATGTAATCGCTCATGTGTGCCAGGCTGCCCAGAGGCGACGAAAGGCTGTCCTCTGTGGGAGGTGTATCGTCCGTGTCCTCTGTATCCCCCCAGCCACGCACCAGTGATGGCCATGAGCTGGCCTGGGTGCCACCCTGCTGTGAACATGGTTCCATCTCCTCCTCCAGCTCCTCCTCCTCCTCATCCTCCTCATCCTCCAGAACTGTGCCCCTGCTGGACAATTGTGTCCCTGGCGTTTGTGTGTGCAGGAACCCACCCTCGGAGCCCCTTGCGAATGACTGCCCTGAAAGCCTTTGAAATGTTACCTCTTCATCCTCCTCCTCCTCATCCTGTGCCACATCCTCTTCCATCATCGCCCGAATTGTTTTTTCAAGGAGGCATAGAAGTGGGATAGTTAAGCTGAGAACGGCGTCATTGCCACTGGCCATGTTGGTGGAGTACTCAAAACAGCGCAACAAGGCACACAGGTCTCGCATGGAGGCCCAGTTATTGGTGGTGAAGTGGTGCTGTTCCGCAGAGCGACTCACGCGTGCGTGCTGCAGCTGAAACTCCACTATGGCCTGCTGCTGCTCGCACAGTCTTTGCAGCATGTGCAAGGTGGAGTTCCACCTTGTGGGCACGTCACATATGAGGCGGTGAGCGGGAAGGCCGAAGTTACGCTGCAGCCCTGCCAGGCGAGCAGCAGCAGGGTGAGAACGCCGAAAGTGCGCACAGACGGCCCGCACTTTCTGCAGCAGCTCTGACATATCGGGGTAGTTTTTAAGGAACCTCTGCACCTCTGCTAACCCTGCCTTCTGAGGTGCTGGCGGTGCCCTGGTTGAGTTAACGACCTCCTCCTCCTCTGCCTTGTGCTTCCACTGTGGCCCCGCTGTCAGATGGGAATGCCAGCAGCATCGCGTCTACCAGCGTGCGCTTGTACTCGCGCATCTTGCGATCGCGCTCCAGTGAGTGAATTAAGGACGGTACGTTGTCCTTGTAACGGGAATCCAGCAGCGTGGCCACCCAGTAATCAGCACAAGTTAGAATGTGGGCAACTCGGCGGTCGTTGTGGAGACACTGCAGCATGTAATCGCTCATGTGTGCCAGGCTGCCCAGAGGCGACGAAAGGCTGTCCTCTGTGGGAGGTGTATCGTCCGTGTCCTCTGTATCCCCCCAGCCACGCACCAGTGATGGCCATGAGCTGGCCTGGGTGCCACCCTGCTGTGAACATGGTTCCATCTCCTCCTCCAGCTCCTCCTCATCCTCCTCATCCTCCAGAACTGTGCCCCTGCTGGACAATTGTGTCCCTGGCGTTTGTGTGTGCAGGAACCCACCCTCGGAGCCCCTTGCGAATGACTGCCCTGAAAGCCTTTGAAATGTTACCTCTTCATCCTCCTCCTCCTCCTCCTCATCCTGTGCCACATCCTCTTCCATCATCGCCCGAATTGTTTTTTCAAGGAGGCATAGAAGTGGGATAGTTAAGCTGAGAACGGCGTCATTGCCACTGGCCATGTTGGTGGAGTACTCAAAACAGCGCAACAAGGCACACAGGTCTCGCATGGAGGCCCAGTTATTGGTGGTGAAGTGGTGCTGTTCCGCAGAGCGACTCACGCGTGCGTGCTGCAGCTGAAACTCCACTATGGCCTGCTGCTGCTCGCACAGTCTTTGCAGCATGTGCAAGGTGGAGTTCCACCTTGTGGGCACGTCACATATGAGGCGGTGAGCGGGAAGGCCGAAGTTACGCTGCAGGCGAGCAGCAGCAGGGTGAGAACGCCGAAAGTGCGCACAGACGGCCCGCACTTTCTGCAGCAGCTCTGACATATCGGGGTAGTTTTTAAGGAACCTCTGCACCACCAAATTCAGCACATGCGCCAGGCAAGGGATGTGCGTCAAACCGGCTAAGCCCAGAGCTGCTATGAGATTTCGCCCGTTATCGCACACCACCAGGCCGGGCTTGAGGCTCGCTGGCAGCAACCACTCATTTGTCTGCTGTTCCATGCTCCTCCACAACTCCTGCGTGGTGTGTGGTTTGTCCCCCAAACAGGCAAGTTGTAAAACTGCCTGCTGTCGTTTAGCCCTGGCCGTGCTGAAGTTGGTGGTGAAGGTATTACGCTGTCCGGATGAGGAGGCGGTAGAGGATGAGGTAGCGGAGTAGGATGAGTTAGGAACAGGAGGCAAACTGAAGCGCCCTGCAATCCTCGGTGGTGGAAGGACATGTGCCAAATTGCTATCCGCCTCAGGCCCATCCGCCACTGCATTTACCCAGTGTGCCGTTAGGGAGATATAACGCCCCTGACCGTGCTTACTGGTCCACGTATCGGTAGTTAGGTGGACCTTGGCACAGATGGCGTTGCGCAGTGCACACCTGATTTTTTCCCCCACTTGGTTGTGCAGGGAAGGGATGGCTTGCCTGGAAAAGTAGTGGCGGCTGGGCACGACGTACTGTGGGACAGCCACCGACATAAGCTTTTTAAAACTGGGCGTCTCCACCAGACGGAATGACAGCATTTCAAAGGCCAATAATTGTGAAATGCTGGCATTCAGGTCCAGGGATCGCGGGTGGGTAGGGGGGTACTTCCTCTTCCTCTCAAGTGTTTGGGAGATGGAAAGCTGAACGCTTCCACGGGACATTGTGGAGATGGTTGTTGGTGACCCAGGTGGTGGTGTTGCTGACAGATCGTCTGTTTGCGGGGTGGCAGGTGCCGGTATGACTACAGAGGTGGCTGGAGCGGCCGAGACTGCAGCAGAAGAGGAAGCAGGATGAGCCAGAGACGTTTCTTGGTTTTGAAGGTGTGTACTCCACTGCAGCTCGTGCTTTGCACTTAGATGCCTGATCATGCAGGTTGTGCTCAGGTTGAGAAGGTTTATGCCTCGCTTCAGGCTCTGATTGCACAGGGTGCAAACCACTCGTGTCCTGTCATCAGCACATTTTCTAAAGAACTTCCACGCTAGAGAACTCTTTTGAGCTGACTTTGGTGCGCTCGTTCCCTTGCTGTGTTGGGCAGTAGCAGGCGTAGTGTCTAGGGCACGGCCGCTCCGCTTCTGCACCCTGCTCCCTCTTCTGCTGTGCTGGTGGCTCTGTGCGACCACCGCCTCTTCCTCCAAACTACTCAGGTCACCTGCATGACCTTCATTCCATGTGGGGTCGAGGACCTCATCGTCCTCCACATCATCTTCCACCCAGTCTTCACCCCTGCCCTCCCTGTCGGTCTCCACAATGCTGAACGCCGCAGCAGTTGGCACCTGCGTTTCGTCATCATCGGAGACGTGCTGTGATGGTCCTTCCATGTACTCATCTTGAGAAATAAGTGGTTGGGCATCGCTGCACTCAATCTCTTCCACTTCTGGGGCAGGGCTAGGTGGATGGCCCTGGGAAACCCTGCTGACAGAGTCCTCAAAAAGAATAAGAGACTGCTCTATGGCTTGGGGCTCAGACTGCTTGCCTGATTTGCAAGGGGGTGAGGTGAAAGACGGTTGGACATGGGCTGCAGGTGCCAACTCTGAGCTTTCTGCAGTAGACTGGGTGGGAGACAATGTGAAGGAACTGGAGGCACTGTCAGCAGCAAACCAATCTACTATCGCCTCTCTGTGTTCTGGCCTCATCACTTCTAGAGGCGTATGATGCCCTACCAAATACTGATGCAGGTTCTGTCGCCTACTCACACTTGAGGAAGGTGTTTCACTTGTGCGTGTAGCTGGCACAGATCGACCACGTCCTCTCCTTGCAACAGGAGCTCTAGCAGCAGCACCACCACGACCCAGGCCACGGCCCCTATTTGACGCTCTCCTCATATTTCTGAAATTTAAGATCTTGCCCTAGAAAGGTCTTTATTGAATAGCGGAACAAAAGAACAACAGTATCGCACGGGTGTATCTCACAGTCAAATATGCAAACTATGCCGCAATTTAATGTTTTTTACACCAAAAGGGTGTGTATTGAATAGCGGAATAGGATAAAAAACTGTGTATCTCACACGTACAAACACAGACTATGCCCGATTAAATTTTTTCCTACCCTAAAGGGAGGATGAGGAAGAGGAGTATAGAACAGGCAGCACCCTCAAAGCTTCAGAAGTATGAGATGAACCCCAAAAACTTGGAAAGGTGGATCTCACACGTACCGACACAGACTATTCCGCAATTTAATTGAGCCCCAAAGGTTTTTATTGAATAGCGGAATAGGAAATATGATCAAAAAAAAGTGTATGTTTTTCACACGTACAGAAGCACACTAGGCCCCAATTACTATTGTTTGTACACCTAAAAGGATGGATGAGGAAGAGGAGGAGGAGGAGTATAGAACAGGCAGCACCCTCAAAGCTTCAGAAGTATGAGATGAACCCCAAAAACTTGGAAAGGTGGATCTCACACGTACCGACACAGACTATTCCGCAATTTAATTGAGCCCCAAAGGTTTTTATTGAATAGCGGAATAGGAAATATGATAAAAAAAAAAGTGTATGTTTTTCACACGTACAGAAGCACACTAGGCCCCAATTACTATTGTTTGTACACCTAAAAGGATGGATGAGGAGGAGGAGGAGGAGTATAGAACAGGCAGCACCCTCAAAGCTTCAGAAGTATGAGATGAACCCCAAAAACTTGGAAAGGTGGATCTCACACGTACAGACACAGACTATTCCGCAATTTAATTGAGCCCCAAAGGTTTTTATTGAATAGCGGAATAGGAAATATGATAAAAAAAAAGTGTATGTTTTTCACACGTACAGAAGCACACTAGGCCCCAATTACTATTGTTTGTACACCTAAAAGGATGGATGAGGAGGAGGAGGAGGAGGAGTATAGAACAGGCAGCACCCTCAAAGCTTCAGAAGTATGAGATGAACCCCAAAAACTTGGAAAGGTGGATCTCACACGTACCGACACAGACTATTCCGCAATTTAATTGAGCCCCAAAGGTTTTTATTGAATAGCGGAATAGGAAATATGATAAAAAAAAAGTGTATGTTTTTCACACGTACAGAAGCACACTAGGCCCCAATTACTATTGTTTGTACACCTAAAAGGATGGATGAGGAAGAGGAGGAGGAGGAGTATAGAACAGGCAGCACCCTCAAAGCTTCAGAAGTATGAGATGAACCCCAAAAACTTGGAAAGGTGGATCTCACACGTACCGACACAGACTATTCCGCAATTTAATTGAGCCCCAAAGGTTTTTATTGAATAGCTGAATAGGAAATATGATAAAAAAAAGTGTATGTTTTTCACACGTACAGAAGCACACTAGGCCCCAATTACTATTGTTTGTACACCTAAAAGGATGGATGAGGAAGAGGAGGAGGAGGAGTATAGAACAGGCAGCACCCTCAAAGCTTCAGAAGTATGAGATGAACCCCAAAAACTTGGAAAGGTGGATCTCACACGTACCGACACAGACTATTCCGCAATTTAATTGAGCCCCAAAGGTTTTTATTGAATAGCGGAATAGGAAATATGATAAAAAAAAAGTGTATGTTTTTCACACGTACAGAAGCACACTAGGCCCCAATTACTATTGTTTGTACACCTAAAAGGATGGATGAGGAAGAGGAGGAGGAGGAGTATAGAACAGGCAGCACCCTCAAAGCTTCAGAAGTATGAGATGAACCCCAAAAACTTGGAAAGGTGGATCTCACACGTACCGACACAGACTATTCCGCAATTTAATTGAGCCCCAAAGGTTTTTATTGAATAGCTGAATAGGAAATATGATAAAAAAAAGTGTATGTTTTTCACACGTACAGAAGCACACTAGGCCCCAATTACTATTGTTTGTACACCTAAAAGGATGGATGAGGAAGAGGAGGAGGAGGAGTATAGAACAGGCAGCACCCTCAAAGCTTCAGAAGTATGAGATGAACCCCAAAAACTTGGAAAGGTGGATCTCACACGTACCGACACAGACTATTCCGCAATTTAATTGAGCCCCAAAGGTTTTTATTGAATAGCGGAATAGGAAATATGATCAAAAAAAAGTGTATGTTTTTCACACGTACAGAAGCACACTAGGCCCCAATTACTATTGTTTGTACACCTAAAAGGATGGATGAGGAGGAGGAGGAGGAGGAGTATAGAACAGGCAGCACCCTCAAAGCTTCAGAAGTATGAGATGAACCCCAAAAACTTGGAAAGGTGGATCTCACACGTACCGACACAGACTATTCCGCAATTTAATTGAGCCCCAAAGGTTTTTATTGAATAGCGGAATAGGAAATATGATCAAAAAAAAGTGTATGTTTTTCACACGTACAGAAGCACACTAGGCCCCAATTACTATTGTTTGTACACCTAAAAGGATGGATGAGGAAGAGGAGGAGGAGGAGTATAGAACAGGCAGCACCCTCAAAGCTTCAGAAGTATGAGATGAACCCCAAAAACTTGGAAAGGTGGATCTCACACGTACCAACACAGACTATTCCGCAATTTAATTGAGCCCCAAAGGTTTTTATTGAATAACGGAATAGGAAATATGATCAAAAAAAGTGTATGTTTTTCACACGTACAGAAGCACACTAGGCCCCAATTACTATTGTTTGTACACCTAAAAGGATGGATGAGGAGGAGGAGGAGGAGTATAGAACAGGCAGCACCCAAAGCTTCAGAAGTATGAGATTGTGTTCACTGTACCCCACAAAGATTGTGTTCACTGTACCCCACAAAGATTGTGTTCACTGTACCCCACAAAGGTTTTGTTCACTGCACCCCACAAAGATTGTGTTCACTGTACCCCACAAAGGTTGTGTTCACTGCACCCCACAAAGATTGTGTTCACTGCACCCCACAAAGATTGTGTTCACTGTACCCCACAAAGGTTTTGTTCACTGCACCCCACAAAGGTTTTGTTCACTGCACCCCACAAAGATTGTGTTCACTGTACCCCACAAAGATTGTGTTCACTGCACTCCAAAAGGATTGTCTTCACTGCACCCCACAAAGATTGTGTTCACTGTACCCCACAAAGGTTTTGTTCACTGCACCCCACAAAGATTGTGTTCACTGTACCCCCCAAAGATTTTGTTCACTGCACCCCACAAGGATTGTCTTCACTGCACCCCACAAGGATTGTCTTCACTGCACCCCACAAAGATTGTGTTCACTGTACCCCACAAAGATTGTGTTCACTGCACTCCAAAAGGATTGTCTTCACTGCACCCCACAAAGATTGTGTTCACTGCACCCCACAAAGATTGTGTTCACTGCACCCCACAAAGATTGTGTTCACTGTACCCCCCAAAGATTTTGTTCACTGCACCCCACAAGGATTGTCTTCACTGCACCCCACAAGGATTGTCTTCACTGCACCCCACAAAGATTGTGTTCACTGTACCCCACAAAGATTTTGTTCACTGCACCCCACAAAGATTGTGTTCACTGTACCCCACAAAGATTTTGTTCACTGCACTCCAAAAGGATTGTCTTCACTGCACCCCACAAAGATTGTGTTCACTGTACCCCACAAAGGTTTTTTTCACTGCACCCCACAAAGATTGTGTTCACTGTACCCCACAAAGGTTTTGTTCACTGCACCCCACAAAGATTGTGTTCACTGTACCCCACAAAGATTGTGTTCACTGTACCCCACAAAGGTTTTGTTCACTGCACCCCACAAAGATTGTGTTCACTGTACCCCACAAAGGTTGTGTTCACTGCACCCCACAAAGGTTTTGTTCACTGCACCCCACAAAGATTGTGTTCACTGTACCCCACAAAGGTTTTGTTCACTGCACCCCACAAAGATTGTGTTCACTGTACCCCACAAAGATTGTGTTCACTGCACTCCAAAAGGATTGTCTTCACTGCACCCCACAAAGATTGTGTTCACTGTACCCCACAAAGGTTTTGTTCACTGCACCCCACAAAGATTGTGTTCACTGTACCCCACAAAGGTTTTGTTCACTGCACCCCACAAAGATTGTGTTCACTGTACCCCCCCAAAGATTTTGTTCACTGCACCCCACAAGGATTGTCTTCACTGCACCCCACAAGGATTGTCTTCACTGCACCCCACAAAGATTGTGTTCACTGTACCCCACAAAGGTTTTGTTCACTGCACCCCACAAAGATTGTGTTCACTGTACCCCACAAAGATTGTGTTCACTGCACTCCAAAAGGATTGTCTTCACTGCACCCCACAAAGATTGTGTTCACTGTACCCCACAAAGGTTTTGTTCACTGCACCCCACAAAGATTGTGTTCACTGTACCCCCCAAAGATTTTGTTCACTGCACCCCACAAGGATTGTCTTCACTGCACCCCACAAGGATTGTCTTCACTGCACCCCACAAAGATTGTGTTCACTGTACCCCACAAAGATTTTGTTCACTGCACCCCACAAAGATTGTGTTCACTGTACCCCACAAAGATTGTGTTCACTGCACTCCAAAAGGATTGTCTTCACTGCACCCCACAAAGATTGTGTTCACTGTACCCCACAAAGGTTTTGTTCACTGCACCCCACAAAGATTGTGTTCACTGTACCCCACAAAGGTTTTGTTCACTGCACCCCACAAAGATTGTGTTCACTGTACCCCACAAAGATTGTGTTCACTGTACCCCACAAAGGTTTTGTTCACTGCACCCCACAAAGATTGTGTTCACTGTACCCCACAAAGGTTGTGTTCACTGCACCCCACAAATGTTTTGTTCACTGCACCCCACAAAGATTGTGTTCACTGCACCCCACAAAGATTGTGTTCACTGTACCCCACAAAGGTTTTGTTCACTGCACCCCACAAAGATTGTGTTCACTGTACCCCACAAAGATTGTGTTCACTGCACTCCAAAAGGATTGTCTTCACTGCACCCCACAAAGATTGTGTTCACTGTACCCCACAAAGGTTTTGTTCACTGCACCCCACAAAGATTGTGTTCACTGTACCCCACAAAGGTTTTGTTCACTGCACCCCACAAAGATTGTGTTCACTGTACCCCCCAAAGATTTTGTTCACTGCACCCCACAAGGATTGTGTTCACTGCACCCCACAAGGATTGTCTTCACTGCACCCCACAAGGATTGTCTTCACTGCACCCCACAAAGATTGTGTTCACTGCACCCCACAAAGGTTTTGTTCACTGCACCCCACAAAGATTGTGTTCACTGTACCCCCCCAAAGATTTTGTTCACTGCACCCCACAAGGATTGTCTTCTCTGCACCCCACAAAGATTGTGTTCACTGTACCCCCCAAAGATTTTGTTCACTGCACCCCACAAGGATTGTCTTCACTGCACCCCACAAGTATTGTCTTCACTGCACCCCACAAAGATTGTGTTCACTGTACCCCCACAAAGATTTTGTTCACTGCACTCCAAAAGGATTGTGTTCACTGCACCCCAAAAAGATTGTGTTCACTGCAGCCCACACACAGAAAAATGGATGTGGATCACTGACACCTGCCTATCTCCTATCCCACACCACACAGCAATATCGATTGTAGTTTGTAGAACACACTTTCCCTAAAATTCAGCAGACTCTGTCCCTAACAGGATTGAGAAGAGATCGTAGATCAGGAGAACTAAGTGCAGACCCCACCCCACACAGCAATATCGATTGTAGTTTGTAGAACACACTGACCCTATAATTCAGCAGACTCTATCCCTAAAATGCCTACAACTCGCCCTGCCTAAACACTCCGACCTGTCCCTCAATTCTATCCGGACACAAATGGTTTTTTCCTGCCTATCTTTCCCTAATCAGCAGCCAGCACGTTGATGTGTGCTCTGTCCCTGATCTAAGCAGCATAATGACGCCGCTGCGGCTGCCTCGAACTTATAAAGACTTGGTCACATGCTTCAGACGGCCAATCACAGCTACTGAGACATTTGCAGGCATGGCTGGGATGGCTTAAGGCACACCAGTTAAACGATTGTTGATTGGCTGTTGAAAGCCCGCCATGAAAAGAGCGCCAAAGCATGCAAAACCCGGAAATAAAACGACCGAACACGGATTTTTACCCGAATATACAGTAAAGTGTCCGCGTTCGGGTAACAAAAATCCAATTATTCGGTACGAACACGAATAATACAGTCCGTGTTCGCTCAACACTAGTTATGTATCATTTGCACTTTATGATGTAAAATAGGATATTCTGGTATCTTTGAGCGCTGTCTCCCCTCCCCATTCACTGTTTATTTTCTAGCATTTTATTTTACAATTTTGTATTATATGTGTTGCAACAGTGTTTTATTTCAGGTTTGTATTTGGAGGAGATTTATAGTTCTCACTGTTTTTGACATATTGACACTATTAAAAATATAAAACTATTTATGTTAGCAAAAGAAGCAATCGATATAATTACAACTTGGCTGAGTTGAAATTGTTCAATAAACCACTAAATTGATTAAATGGGGGGTCTTTATTGCGTTATTTTATTTTGTGGTTTGATTGTATAATCAAATTCATACATGTGGCCATCATTTAGGTGACAAGACAAAAGTGAGCTACCAAGAGCGTGCCATAATCATTTAGGTGACATTTTATACTGTGAGTTCAGCTGTTCTGGTCATTCCTGTATAACAGGGATCTCTAAGCTATGGCCCTTCAGCTGTTGCGGATCCCATGAGGCATTGCAAAACTCTGACATTCACAGACATGACTAGGCATGATGGGAATTGTAGTTCCTGAACAACTGGAGGGCCATAATTTGGAGACCCCTGCTGTATATTAAACATGCAGATTCTGGAACAATGGAGTATAAATCCTCTGTATCTGTCCATCCATCTCACATCTATTGCCATGTTATACCATACCTGCTGTTCCCGGTCCTCTATGACCAGTAGATGGGCTTCCATCCCTTCACACACTTCCCGACTCTCATTCCATGTTCTGTATTCTTCTCCAGATGAAATGTAATAACAGTTCTCTCTGTGCCACAACCAGCCACTGGGACACACAACGCACCCTATAAGAAAATGTTTTCATTGCTTTTAAAATCCATCTATTCATAATTGGAATGGAGAGGAGGATCTGAACTCCTTGTAGAAGCATTAGGAGATTGTAGATGATGAAAGTGTCAATCCACTGGTATGTGTCCTGAATAACTTTTATACATCTTTAATTAGTCTACCAAATCATCCAACCCATTTCAGGGGTTTGAGGTACCCCTTTTTTCAAGGTTAAAAAATGATAAAGCTGACATTTTAATGGTAATGAATATTAGATGAGGTAATGGATATATACAGCAGAGAATTGGGGTAGGATTGAGATGTGCTCCTGCCAAACCACATACAGTACTTGTATAAGTGCCTTTCATCACTGCCAGAGTTCTCCTCTGTATTTTAACCGGTTGCCGACCGCCGCAAGTACATATACTGCGGCGGTCAGCCCCGTCCAGGCAAAGTGACGTACCGGTACGTCACTAGCCTGGGAGCCAATAGCGGGCAAGCGCGCACCGCCGGAGGCGTGCTCCTGCCCCGGCTCGTTCACAGACACCTCCATGCATGTGACCGGCGGACCCGATGTCCGCCAGTCACTCGCGATCGTCCGCTGTGAAGGGAGAAAGGCAGGCGGCTAATGTGAACAAAGCCGCCTATCATTCTCCCATGTGTAAAAGCACTGATGTAACGGTCCTGCTATGTAGGACCGTTGATCTGTGCTGTTACACACACAGCCACATCCCTGCACAGTTAGAAGCACGCCCCTAGGGACACACTTAACCCCTCCCTCTCCAATAAAGTTAACCCCTTCCCTGCAGTGTCATTTTTACAGTAACAGTGCATATGTATAGCACTGATTACTGTAGTAATGTCACTGGTACCCCCAAAAGTGTCAAAATTGCAGTCAAGGGTCCGATCTGTCCGCCGCAATGTTGCAGTCCCGCAAAAAAAATCGCAGATCGCCGCCATTACTCATTAAAAAAAAAACCAACAAAAATCTTTCCCTTAGTTAGTAAACGCAAAACCAATCAAAATACGTTATTGTGATTTTTTTTTACCAAACATAGGTAGCAGAAAACAAATTGGCCAAAAATTTAAAAAAAATTTAGATTTTTACATTTTTTTGGGGAATTTCAAAAATGTGAAAAATATTGTTATTTTTGCAAAATTGTCGCTCTTTTTTTCATTATAGCGCATGATCAAAAAATCGCTCAGGTGATCAAATGCCACCAAAAGAAAGCTCTATTTGTGGGAAAAAAAGGACGACAAATTAGTTTAGGTACAGCGTCGCACGACCGCGCAATTGTCCGTTAAAGTCACGCAGTGCCGAATCGCAAAATACCCCCTGTTTAGAAAGGGGGTAAAATCTTCTGGGGCTTAAGTGGTTAAAAAAAATGACCCCAGTCTAGATTTCAGATTTATCATTTTCCAGTCCTGATGAAGCAGAGCCTTTAAAACCTTGAGATGTGTTGACCGATTTTGTTGAACATAATGATAAATAAAACTTATTTTGGACACATTAGATTTGATGATTTCATCATTTAACCTCTCCTCATTCTCACTTCTAAGGCTGGCCTAAATCTGGATGATGGCTCATAGAAACACTTCTATACATCAGGTTTTCAGCATGTAAGAGACAGCAAGGAGCTTGATGTGAGTGTTCCAGCTTCTTATCCCCGAACCACCAGATAATAGATGAAAGGTAATGGTGGGAACGGGTTTAGTACAGCAATCAGCAATATCTGGATGAAAAACTAAAATATGAAGTATGTTGGCTCCGCTCCCTGTATGCATCTCATGGATTCATGTTCAGGGTTAGCTGAATGTACCTTTTAATCAAAAGCCTCAACAAGCATAATCAATCATACTGTCCGTTACCACAAATAGATGTTGTGATGCCGGTGTTCTGTCAGAATACCATACCCTATCAGAATTCCATACCTCTGTCATTTCCAGTTGCAGATCAGCTGTGGCTTCGTCATGAATCAGCTGTACCTGCGTCACAAGTCCTGCTGCGCATGCACAGAGTAGGTAGGGCATTTTGATAACATCGTAAGGGGTCATGTGCCGGTGCATGCGCACCAACAGGTCGGGCAGCGGGATCTCTGATAACAAACATCCATCCAATCTCCATGGCCCACACTGCGCTGACCCGACACAGCGCCGAGCCAACACTGCACCGACCCGACAATCCGATCTCCATGCCCCACACTGCGCCGACCCGACAATGAGACAGTGGGTGTGCGCGTGTGGATAGGGAATAGGATTGTCTCATTGTCGGGTCGGCGCAGTGTATACCATGGAGATCAGATGGATGTTTGTTATAAGAGATCCCGCTGCCCGATCCGTTAGTGTGCATGCGCCTGCTCATGCGCAGTAGTACTTTTGCCTCACCTCTTATAATGTTATCAAAATTCCCTACCTATTCCGCGCATGCGCAGTAGGACGTGTGACGTGGCTACAGCTGGTGCATGACGAACCTGCACCGGAAATGATGTAGGTAGGGAAATCTGATAGAACACCGATACTTAGGCTAAGTGGATTTGCCGTTACTACTGCCTTGCTTCAGAGACCCTATTTACGTAGAACTACATGATTATGTGCACGCGGTTTCGGCGGCGCGCTGGCCCCCGGAGCCGCGCACCCGCTGTGATTAGACACAGTGGGAGGCGTGAGCGCGATCCACACCGACCTTCTGCAATCTTTGGCTAGAATGACAGAAGAGCCATCTGCCTATGTAAACAAAGCAGGCTGCTCTTCTGTCAGAGAGGCAGGGAAGATCGTATGATTCAGCTAAGCTCACAGATCTCTCTCTGCCTCTGTCCAACCCATCCCCCCACACAGTTAGTAAGCACAATAGGGAACACATTTAACCCCTTGATCACCCCCAGTGTTAACCCGTTCCCTGCCAGTGTCATTTATACAGTAACAGTGCATATTAATTAGCACTGATTACTGTAGTAATGTCACTGGTCCCTAAAAAAATTCAAAAATGTCAGTTAGGGGCCCGACCTGTCCACCGCAATGTCTCAATCCCTCTAAAAATCACTGATCGCCGCCATTACTAATAGAAAAAAAAAAAATAATAATAATAAAAAGTCCATAAATCTATCCCGTAGTTTGTAAACGCTATAACTTTTGTGCAAACCAACTAATATATTCTTTTTGGGATTTCTTTTTTTTACCAAAAATATGTAGCGGAATACAAATTGGCCTAAACTGATTAAAAAAAATTTGATTTTTTAAAAAAAATTTTGTTGGGAATGTTTTATAGCAAAAAGTAAAAAATATGGTGTTTTTTTCAAACTTGTCGTTATTTTTTGTTTATAGCGCAAAATCTAAAAACCACAGAGGTGATCAAATACCACCAAAAGAAAGCTCTGTTTTTGGGATAAAAAAAAGGACATCAATTGTATTTGGCTACAGTGTCGCATGACCGCGCAATTGTCAGTTAAATCAACGCAGTCCAAATCGCAAAAAAAATGGATTTTTGTAAGATCTTACCGTAAAATCCTTTTCTCTTAAGCTCATTGACAGACGTAGTCTTCTTGATTCTCAAGAGCTGGGTTATGTTGTCTCCGCAGGAGTAGGACTAGGCAGAAAGACAAAACGTTCTGGCTCCACCCTAGGGACAGTCCCTGAGGGTATATCCTCCCTCTCTCTGCTACAGGGAATCAGTTCTGTTCTAAAGCAGTAACAGAGAATTTAACCCAACCCAACTCAATGATAGAGGGGCGGGTACTACGTCTGTCAATGAGCTTAAGAGAAAAGGATTTTACGGTAAGATCTTACAAAAATCCATTTTTCTCTATCGCTCATTGACAGACGTAGTCTTCTTGATTCTCAAGAGCTGGGACATCCAGAAGCAGTGCCACAAAATGAGGGGTGGGATAGACAGAATCAAAATCCAATCTAGAAGGCCCAACCGGAGCCAACCAGAAGTATCAAAGGACTCATCGAGTAAACAGATGAGACCTACCCCACAAATCCTCGAGGTAGACCAACAGTCTCCTCAAACAGTGGCCTGCAGGAACCTTGCAGCCAGAAGAGGCATCTGACGATGCCATCACATAAACCTTATACAATATTGTAAAGGTATGAACCGACTACTAAACAGTTGCCTTGAAAACCTGAACCACTGACGCCTGATGGCGGAAGGTCCAGGAAACTCTAAGCGCCCGAGTAGAATGCGCCTTAACAGGGAACGGGGGATCCCGACCCTTAGATAAAATAAGCCTATACCACCGTCTGTCTGATCCATCTAAAGATGGTCGCAGCAGAACAGGCAACCCCTTCTTAGGGCCATCCGTGATCACAAACAGTGAATCCGTCTTACAAATTGAATCCGTAGTATTCAAGTATATCCTGATCGCCCGAACTACATCCAAGGAATGCCATGCAAATTCTCGAGGATGATTGGGCTAAGGACATAGGAAGGACAATACACTGTCCTTATTCAATGAAACTTTGAAACCACCTTAGAAGGAAGGATGGATTCGGATGAAGAACAACCTTATCCCTATGAACCACCAGATCTGGGGAACAACAGGATAATGCAGCCAGTTCTGACACCCTGCGTGCAGAAGTGATAGCCACCAAGAAGACCACCTTCTGGGATAAAGTAAGCAAGGGAATCTCCCTGATATTTTCAAAGGGAGGTGTCTGAAGAACCGACAGCACCAAATTAAGATCCCAGGATGGTAACGGCGCGTGCACTGGCAGAGCCAGGTGTCGCACCCCCTGGATGAAATTCCGCACCAAGGAATGAGTAGACAAAAGCTTCTGAAAGAAGATAGCAAATGCTGAAACCAGACCCTTGATAACACTCAAGGCTAGCTTCTGCTCAACTCCCTGTTGCAGAAAGCCAATATTCGGACTACCGAATAAAGATGTAGATGGAACCCAAGGGATTCACACCACCCAATATAAGACTTCCATGTACGATGATAATCTTTCTGGAAGTCGCTTTCCTTGTTTTAACTAGAGTAGGAATAACTGAAGCTGACAATCCCTTGTCCTTCAGCACCTGGGTCTCAATAACCAGGCCGTTTAAAACCAGCGATCGTAAAGCAGGATGGAAGATCGGTCCCTGAGACAGTGAATCCTCCCTGAGAGGAAGTCTCCACGGGACGTCCGCCACCAGTCTGACCACGTCGGCGTAACAAGCTCGACGAGGCCAGTCCAGAGCTGCCAGAATTACTGGAATTCCTTCCTCCTCTATCCTGCGAAGAAGTCTTGGCAGTAACCCAAGAGGAGGGAAGGCATACATTAGCTGGTATTGCCCCTACGGGGCGATCAGTGCGTCTGCGGTTTCTGCTAGAGGATCGCGGGAGCGAGCCACGAATCTCTGAACTTTCCTGTTGAATCGAGATGCCAACAGATCCATATCCGGGGTGCCCCATCGTAGGCACAACTGGTGGAAAACGTCTGGATGGAGGGACCATTCCCCCTGATCCAGAGTCTGACGGCTGAGATAATCTGCCTGCCAATTCTCCACCCCCGGAATGAACACCGCAGAGATAGCTGGAACAAATCGTTCCGCCCAGCGAAGAATGCAAGCCACTTCTTTTGGCCGCTCGGACACTCTTGGTGCCCCCCTGGTGATTGACATAAGCCACGGCCGTGGCGTTGTCCGACTGGATCCGAACCGGGCTGCCCTGGAGCTGCTCGGTCCAGTGAATCAGACAAAGTCTGATCGCTCTCAGTTCCAATACATTTATCGGTAACCTGGATTCTTCCGGGGACCAAAGTCCCTGGACAGATAACTGACCGAGAATTCCTCCCCATCCGGATAGACTGGTATCCGTGGTCACTGTCGTCCAATATATTGGCAGAAATGACTTTCCCTGGCTGAGCATCGGAGACCGAAGCCACCAGACCAGAGACTCTCTGGTCTGTTTGCTCAATCGGATCTGATTGTCCAGGGATTCCGGATTCCGATTCCATCTGAGAAGAATCTCTTGCTGAAGAATTCGGGTATGGGACTGGGCAAATGGGACTGCTTCGAAGGAAGCCACCATCAACCCCAGAACCCTCATGCAAGTCCGAAGGGAAGACCAGCTGTTGGATAGTAACAACTGGACTGCTGATTGAATCTTTCGGAGTTTCATTACCGGAAGAAAAAACTCTTGTCCTGACTGTGTCTAGAATTAGACCCAGATATTCGAGCCTCTGGGTGGGAACCAGAAATGACTTTTGCTGGTTCACCAGCCACCCGAATTCCTGTAAAGAAATCATAGTAATTTCTATGTTTTGTAGCAAGGTCTGAGGAGACTCTGCATGAAGCAGAAGATCGTCTAGGTAACCAAGGATCGATATGCCTCTTTGGCGCAGAAGTGCCAACATTGGGGCCAACACCTTCGTGAAGACCCGCGGAGCCGTGGCGAGACCGAAAGGTAACGCCACAAACTGATAGTGGTTCTCTTCTACGGAAAAGCGTAGAAACCGCTGATGTCCTGCGAAAATGGGAATGTGAAGATATGCGTCCTTGATGTCTATGGACGCTAGGACATCCCCTGGATGCAGAAAGGCTGCTACTGTGCGAATGTACTCCATTCTGAATCTTCTTATGTTGACAAAAGAATTGAGTGCCCTTAAGTCCAGAATTGGACGCACTTTGCCCTCTTTCCTGGGTATTGTAAATAGGTTTGAATAAAACCCTTGAAACCGTTCTGTCCAAGGAACGTGGACTACCACTCCTTGTTGTAGTAAATCTGTGACTGCTCTCCGCAGATCGTCTAAACAATCCGGGGATAGTCGGCTATTGGAAGGGAAGAATCGCGCCGGTGGGAGAGATCGAAACTCGATCTTGTACCCTGACCTTATGACTTCGCAAACCCATCTGTCCGGGATTCTGGAAAGCCATGGATCCGGGAACCGGCGAAGACGTCCCCCCACCCCAGTCATGGGTGGGGGCGCACCTTCAGGCTTTGGACGGTTTATCTTCAGGTCTAGAGGGGGCGGGCTTTTGCTTGCCCGACCAACGACCCCTGACGCCTCCTGCAGGAGCTTTGGAGGACTTAATTTTTTCACCCGCGGGACGAAAAAACCTCTTGTGAGCAGAAAAAGAAGGCCCTCGTCTTTGACGAGTTCCTTTACCTTTAAAATTTTGCAGTAAAAAGGTGCTCTTTCCACCCGTGAGATCCTAATGATCTCATCTAAGTTGGCTCCAAATAGACGCTCTCCTAAAAAGGGGATATTAGCCAATGCTTTTTTGGAACCTTGGTCGGCTAACCAACCTTTTAGCCACAGTGTACTGAGACAGATGCTCGCGCCAATAATGAAGTGGCGTCTAACGCCGCATCACACACACACAAACTGTAACCCCTGTATCATTTGTTCCAATAAATCTGATACCGCCTGAGGGACCTCTTCTAGGTCCCGGCGTAACCACTTGGTCCATACAGTTACAGCCTGCGAAACCAGACCAATAGCAATTATTGGTCTGAAAGCTGATCCAATCAAGGTAAACATGGTGCGAGACATAGCTTCTATCTTGCGATCCACTGGATCTTTAAAAAGACGGAGCGTCTTCTAGAGGAATAACCGTGGCTTTATTCAATCTAGCAATTGGTGAATCCACCACAGGTGGTTCTGTCCATTTCTTAATGAGGGTTTCCTCAAACGGATAACGCCTGTTAATGCGTTTAGAAATAGTAGAAATGCGTTTTGGCAGACTCCATTCTTCTTTGATTGGATTGCCAAAACATTTGGGCAATGGAAAAACCTTCGCCACTTTGATGCGTTTTTTAGTCCCAAAAGGGATTACAGTTTCAGCTATTTCTGACGGAATACCCTGTAATCTTAAGGTTTCTTGAACAGATACAATGAGTGCGTTTACCAACGCTTCCTCTCTGGCTATGGCTGATGCCGAAACATCCTCCTCACTGTCTGAAAAGACAGTACACGAGACACCAATACCAGATGAAGTACCTGCAACTGCAGAAATAGGCTCAGAGTCTGAATCCGAGGTTACAGATAATAAGGGGTTAGGCGGGGGTCGCTTACTTGCGCCCTGTCCCTAACAAGCCACTTCCACCCGGGACACAAAAGTTTCCATAATAGCGGGCAATGATTCAATCGTCAGTGGGGTGCTGGAGGATCCCGCAGACCCCTCGAGGGGATCCGGAGGAGATACATGAGTGGCAGGGTCCATGTTAATTCAGGACACCTTTGCCAGAAAACACAAAAAAACTTTTTTTTTTTTAAATAAAAAATACCTCTTTTTTTTTTTTTTAATTTTTTTTTTTTTTTTATGTGTCTCCCCCTAGCGCAATAGCGCCCCTCAGAGTACCTGCTTCTCGATCCCACAGAGAGAGAGAGGGACCCCCAAGGCTCACCAACCGATGCAGTGAAGTTTCCAACCAACTGCAGTCAGCGTCTGTCTTTTACAGACTGGAAGGATCTGTTGCTTTTTCCCGGGTAGAAGGACGTGGCTCCGCCCCCTGTGTACGCCTTCCGGCGTTCCCAGCTCTCCACGAGGTAGCTGGGCTCATGAAACATGGCCGCCCCCATACAGGAGACATTAGACTCCAAAAACATGGCGGCCGGCGTGACCTGAGGACATGCATGCACCTGGTCTACGGCAAAATGGCGGCGGACCGCCGAAATCGTTTTTCCCAGCACATCCACCTGCATCTCTGCTGAGTGGCGATTGATTGATCTACAGGAGATACACTACAAATAAGGTAGGATTATACCTCCTATGTCTGCTGTAATGCTACAGTCTGCTGGGTAGAGTGTTAGCTCTCAAACCAAGTCCACTTCCCACAAACACATACTGTATTTACAAGGGGGACTTTTAGTGTCAGATATATACTGACCATGTATGGAGGGGCCCATAATTCATACTGCCTCATAACAAGGAAAGAAAAAAGGGAACGTTTACTCACCATACCGAACCGACAGGCACCCTCTCTTCACAATACCCTTTCCACCGGGGTGGGGGTTTGTGGACCACTCCGGACGCCTCGACTCTCAGGTTCCTGGCGTCCAAGCGAGACTTTTAACTCGCAAGGTCAGTCCCTCCACTGGGACTCCGTCGCGGCCGACCCAGCGCGGAGCTCTGGTCTGCACGCGCTCGTAGGCAGAAACCGGGGTGACCACTGGATCTCAACATCCAGCCCGTCGCCCGGCCCCGCATACTTACTTGAATGTGTCGCGGCCGACCAAGCGCAATGCAATGGTCTGCGCGCGCTCGTAGGCCGGCTGGGGTGACCACTAGTGTCGCCCAGTCCGGCGTTTTTGCTTGAAGATCTCACAGGAAAAACACTGGAGAAAAAACTACCTAAAAAATATTTCTTCTAAAGAAAAAATCTTGCCAGGACCAAAAAGATCCCAGCAAGGAACTTAGGTCCTTACTCCTGACTAGACAGAAAAAAACTGATTCCCTGTAGCAGAGAGAGGGAGGATATACCCTCAGGGACTGCCCCTAGGGTGGAGCCAGAACGTTTTGTCTTTCTGCCTAGTCCTACTCCTGCGGAGACAACATAACCCAGCTCTTGAGAATCAAGAAGACTACGTCTGTCAATGAGCGATAGAGAAATGGCCTGGTCATAAAGGGGGTAAAACCTTCTGGAGCTGAAGTGGTTGAGTACCAATGTTTGTTGCTATTCCATGAATGTGTGCCATTTTGAAGCATGGCATGTTGGTATCTATTTACTTGGCGTAACATTATCTTTCACATTATATAAAAAAATTGGGCTAACTTTGTATTATTTGTGTATTTTTTCCAAAACAATTGTGTTTGTAAGACCGCTGTGCAAATACGGTGCGATAAAAAAATGCTTCAAACATTAACAAAAGGTTTGAATGAAACATATGAATTCGTTGTTTCATTACAATTTATTTTGAAATCTTTGAAATTAGTTGCTATTGTGTGGAGCACTGCCCCCTAGAGGACTGCTGAAAATTGCACTTTCTGGATTCCCCTGGGTTACCCTTAGCAACTGATAGCAGACAAATAGCTGACACCTGTCCAATGACTCTCCCACTGGAGTGGGAAAAAGGAGAAATGGCTCGTGGGACTTTACATGAGTTGAGTACATGTGGCTGGAGGTAAAAAGAAAAACCAATGGAATAAAAATAAAAAAGTAACTTTTATTGCAGTAAATTTTTCCTTTCTCCACTGGAGTGGTTCCCTTCCTGGGCAGACCTCTGGCAGGCTTCCCGGTACTCACGGACACTGTTCTTCCCGAGGTTGAGGTTGCTTCTGCCTCCAACTCCACTAGTCAGCTTTCCTGGACCTCCTGGCTCAGCGCCACAGTCTTGGCGCACTAGGCCGACTGCCTGTGACCACCATCCACATCAGACAGGAGGAGAGACAGCCATCACCCTCCTCTTGGGACCCGGCTTCCCGCCCAAAGACACCCTGCCACATGTGCCCCTGGCTTTTTTAACATATCCCAGGATGCACCACTGTTTGTGCCAAACCACTTGGATAGTTACAAAGCCTGTGTGTCACTGGCTGGGTTTCCTCCACTGTCCAACAGGCTCCCCTATTGGATACAGTGGGGACACTCCCTCTGACCAGATGAATCACACCTGGAGACATGTAACAGGCAGAAGTACCGATCAGGCTCCCCTGATAAGCAGATGGAGCAGACTATGTTTTCTTCCTAGCACCTATCTAGGAGGGTGCTACATGTAATTATGAGATTCAGATACATCCGAATCTCTGAATAATGAAAATTTTGTCCAAATTTAAATTCGTAACAAAACTAATCGCACATGTCTAGTAGATAACAGGACGTACCGCGAAATTCCTCTCTGGTGTCTCCACAGAGGTGCTTCCTTATTTCCATCATCCATTCCAGCTGATCTATAAACATGGAAAGGAATGGAAACATAAGACAAGTCTTTTTGTATGAGGTGTTCAGTATTTATATTCATTACATTTGTATGAAATAGATATGTCTTGTAACCCGGGAATCCCTGACAGCACAACCAAGTCTCTGACCTCACTTTTCCCCAATGCAGTTAAAGCTACACGACTTGGTCCAGGACCTCCTTAGCATGTGATTGGACAGTGAAGAAGACACAGCTCACTGATGAGGTCATCCCTCTACTCTCCCTTCCTCTCTTCCTATATTAGATTGACACCACTGTACATGAGCCTGATGGCCTCATAGCTCTGCTCTATGGGGGGTTACAGACAGCCAATATAAACACAGATTTTGGTACTATTAAAAACACACAATATATTGAAGGATCTCTAATGAATGTATAATAGGATTTAAAAATCTGCCTCAAAGAAAGTTAAATACGTGAGTCTAATTCTTTAAAGCGGTATTAACCACTTCAATACAGGGCACCCCCTTCCTCCCCAGACCAATTTTCAGCTTTTAGTGCGCTCACACTCACACTTTGATTGACAATTACTCAGTCATGATACACTTTAACCAAACCCAGGGGCGCGCATTAGCAGTGTTTCCTGCTGGACGTCATATGACGGCCAGTCGTAATAGTTTAACCACTTTGCGGCTGTCACTCTGTTATATGGCGGGCGGGAAGTGGTTGAACTCCAAGCCAATACTGTGTTATATTGCAGCTAACCAGTCATTAGATGTGGTGGCTGCATTTGTTTTTGTTTTTTTTTCCCTCTGTTTTTACCCTGATGATCTGGCCAGTAACACACCCCCACTCAGGATGAAGGAGAACAGGAGGTACATCAGAGAGCACCACTGTCAGTCTAGGGGATGGGGAGTGTTAATTTTATTAGCAGATTTAAATACACCAACAAATTGAAGCGGAACTCCAGCTCATACTTTATAATCATTTACAGCAAACATTTTTTTTTTTTTTCGCTTTTGGGATAAAGGTTTTACATGAATAAATGAAAGCTGATCATTGCAACCACTTGTCTACTGGGGATTTTAACCTTCTTCCTGCCCATGCCAATTTTAAGCTTTCAGCATCGTCACACTTTGAATGACAATTGCACAGTCATGCAACACTTCACCCATATGACATTTTTAGCATTTTTTTTCACACAAATAGAGTTTTCTTTTGGTAACATTTAATTACCACTTTTTTTTTTGCTAAACAAATGAAAAAAAAAAAAAAAAATCTGAAAAAAACAACTTTTTTTTAGCTTCTGTTAAAATATTTTTGCAAATAAATAATTCTTCTCCTTCCCTGATGTGCGCTGATGAGGCTGCACTGATTGGCGACACTGATGGGCACTGATTGGCGACACTGATGGGCACTGATAGGCGGCAATGATGGGCACTGATAGGCGGCACTGATGGGCACCAATAGGTGGCGCTGATAGACACTGATAGGTGGCACTGATGGACACTGATAGGCGGCACTGATGGGCACTGATAGGCGGCACTGATGGGCACTGACTGGCGGCACTAATGATGAGGCATTATTGGGCACTGATGGACACAGATAGGCACTGTTAGGCAGCACTGATGGGCATTAATTGGGACTGATCTGGCTGCACTAATAATCAGGGCACTGACTATTTGTGTGCATGTCCCCTTTCACACTTGCCAATTACCGGCTCTCTTTTCCTCACGCTGGGACAGTGTGGAAGGAAAGTACTGCCGATAACTGGCAAGTCTGTTTACATTGTGATCAGTAATCAGTCCTTTACTGTGATCTGTGATCGGCTTTGTTCGAGGGCAAAAGCGAACACAGAGTGCAACGGATGCGCGCCTAAGGGGGCATGGTTCTAGGAGGATGTCCCGGAACAACAGAGCTGCGCTGTAGCCGTCTTATGGCTATATCGCATTAATGAAGTGGTTAATCATCCCTGCCAGTGTTAGGTGGTTTGTCTCCTCTATGTAAACTGATATATTCTGCTAGAGAGCTTGAGCTTTTGAAAAACAACAGACGTGCTGGCTGGATCACCAGATAAAAATAAGGAAAGCCTAAAATAGAAAGACAAATGCAGTCATTACATCAAAGCATTAGGAAGCTGCAATATAATAAATGTTTGCTTTTGGGTTTAATACTGCTTTAATTCATGGTGTCAATTCAGTGGCAGTGATAAATACAAAACAGAGTTTACTCTTCAAAAAGAAAACACATATTTTATTAAATATGTAGCAAGGTATCCAGGCCTGTGGCCTGATGTGGGTCTGCCATTAGTACCGGTACTCTTCCCAGCCCATGTGAGCTGCAGCCTTGGGTGTGACAACTGAAGCAATGACAACTCCGGCATCTTTGTTTGTGAGTTTTATTATATTTATAGTGATTGGGAGAAGGGAATGAGTAGGATACTCCTTTAGGCTTGAACTAATTACACATGGGACTTTGTTTCTCCAAAAATGCCCGTTGGCGCTTCCTCAACGCCAGCCGGCGCTAGCCAACGCTCACTGACACTGAGAACACTCTGTAGAACAATATAAGTGCTGAATCCTCGACTTGTAGTCCAGAAGACACAAGACTGAGAACTGTAGAATTCCTGACTTGGTTATATTGCAAAAGTCACTGGATACTCTCTCCGCTTTGCTTGGCTTGAGGTAGTACAAGGGTAGAACTCTGGCTGTAACTTCAAGCTGACACACTCTGTACAATTCAGGGCCCAAATGCAGGCGCCCCCTTTATAGCTTGAACTCTTCAGGGCCCACTAACTAGGTACTCCCTCTGCAACTTCAGGGTCCTTAACCTAGGCACCCCCCTTACTGCTAGCTGATGACTGGATCCCAGAACCTCTTCCAAAGTGGTCCCCTCTAACTCTAGGCAGACCCCCAGGGGCAATCCGCAGTACTCACGACCTGTGTAGGCTTTCCTAGGACTGGACCCCTATCTCTCTCCGCAGGCTCTCAGCACACCGGATCCCCTCAGCTCGGCAAACTCAGGATACTCAGGCGACAGCCCGAGACATCCACCTTCCTCTAACAGGAGGACAAACAGCCGCACTCTCTCTCCTGGGACTCTGCTCCCGCTAAAGACATTGTGTCATGCACCACCCCCAAACTTATACCCACTCCCAGAATCCTTTGCAGCATAATCTGCCTTCTGGGGTAGTTACAAGCCTGGATGTGTCCCCTGATTGGGTTTCCTCCACTGCCCTATGAGAAGCCTCTCATAGGAGCCAGTGGGGAGACTCCCCCTTCAGCAGGCACACCTGGAGACCATGACACCCTACCTAAAAAAATCACAGCCCTGCTGTTAGGCAGACAAGGTCCACTATACATTTACCTAGCACCTACCTATAGGGTGCTACAAATAGAATGAGACAATTGATAAAAAGTTTTTCGCGAATGTTTATTTTACGTATATATACACTGCTCAATAAAATCAAAGGAACACTTTGGAAACACATCAGATTTTAATGGGGAAAAATCTCATGCTGGATATCTATACTTTCTGGTTTCCAGTATAAATTAAATGAATAATGTGTGATTGCGCTGCTCCAATAAATAAATACCTCTAAAAATAGATATAACGAAATGCACCACTAATCCCTCAGTGAGGGTCCCACTAACTAAAAAGAAAATACACTGCTCAAAAAAATGAAAGGAACACTTTGAAAACACATCAGATCTCAATGGGGAAAAATCTCATGCTGGATATCTATACTGGTATGGACTGGGTAATGTGTTGGGAAGGAAAGGATACCACATCGTTTGATGGAAATTAAAATGATCACCCTACAGAGGGCAGAATTCAAAGACACCCTGAAAATCAAAGTGAAAAAATGATTCAGCAGGCTAGTCCATTTTGCTGATATTTCATTGCAGCAACTCAGAATGGTGCTCAGTAGTTTGTATTGCCCCCATGTGCTTGTATGCATGCCTGACAACATCGGGGCATGCTCCTAATGAGACGACAGATGGTGTCCTGGGCTATTTCCTCCCAGATCTGGACCAGAGAATCTCTGAGCTCCTGGACAGCCTGAGGTGCAACCTGGCGTAGGATGGACTGAAACATAATGTCTTAGAAGTGTTCTATTGGATTTAGGTCAGGCGAGGGTGGGGGCCATTCAATGGTATCAATTTCTTCATCCTCCAGGAGCTGGCTGCATACTCTCACCACATGAGGCAGGGCATTATCGTGCACCAGGAGGAACCCAGGACCCACTGCCTAGCGTAGGGTGTGACAATGGGTCCAAGAATTTCATCCGTATATCTAATGCCAGTCAGAGTGCCATTGTCTAGCCTGTGGAGGTATGTTCGTCCCTCCATGGATATGCCTCCCCAGACCATCACTGACCCATCACCAAACTGGTCATGAAGAACGATGTTACAGGCAGCATAATGTTCTCCACGGCTTCTCCAGACCCTTTCACGTCTGTCACATGTGCTCAGAGTGAACCTACTCTCATCTGTGAAAAGCACAGGGCTCCAGTGATGGACCTGCCAATTCTAGTGTTCAATGGCAAAAGCCAATCGAGCTCCATGGTGCCAGGTAGTGAGCACAGGGCCCACTAGAGGATGTCGGGACCTCAGGCCACCCTCATTAAATATGTTTCTGATTGTTTGGTCAGAGACCTTCACACCAGGGACCTGTTGGAGGTCATTTTGTAGGGCTCTGGCAGTGCTCATTCTGTTCCTCCTTGCACAAAGCAGCAGATACAAGTCCTGCTGATGGGTTAAGGACCTTCTACGGCCTGTCCAGCTCTCCTAAATAACTGCCTGTCTCCTGGAATCTCCTCCATGCTCTTGAGACCATGCTAGGAGACACAGGAAACCTTCTGGCAATCGCACATATTGATGTGCCATCCTGGAGGAGTTGGACTGCCTGTGCAACCTCTATAGGGTCCAGGTATTGCCTCATGCTACCAGTAGTGACAGTGACCTTAGCTAAAGGCAAAACAAAAAAAAAAATGTAATTGGCCTCCAGCTGTAAAACCATTCTTGTTATATTAATAAATACATACTTGTGAAATGCATTGTACATCCCACATTGTCCCTAATTAGTTCTAGATCAGATTGGTCAAAGTTAATTTTAATTCTAGGAAAAAATCCTCCATATGGAGTAAATGGCAGGTCTGATAATCTCCTAGGCTGTAGCTAATTAAAAAAAATACCTGTAGATGGCTGGGTGATGGTCATCCCCATCTTATTACACTGGCTGACCTCATTTTCCAAAGACTGACCTTTATAAACTGGAAGACACAAAGACAGGAGACATAATAGGTAGAATGAAACTCTTACATGTTAGAAGGTCATCGTTTATCACAGTGCAAATCAGAGAGAAGATTTATTTCTAATGGTCTTTATGTCCCTCCAACCACCAATCAGATTCTACATTTCATTAGACACTTTGATAAAACAGGTCCAGAGACTCTCCCTTCTTAAGGATTGTGTGCAGCATACTGTATAACTTACACTGTGCTTCAATAATACGGATGAGGATGATATTGGATCCCATGAGGATAGTTATAATGACCCCTTTCCAGGAAGGTCGCCAGAATCTCGTACCGCTGTTACCTGTAGAGATTATCAAAAAAAAAACATGTTTTAATAATAATAATAATAATAATATTGGTATAAAAAAAAAATCCTTCCTACTTTATATTTCTAGAACTCAGCAGAGTGCAGAAATAAAGTGCAGTGGCTGGTTTCCTATCAAGTGAAGAGACAGGAACCAATCCTATCTTACTGTATATAGGAGGAATTGATGTCACTGTGATGTCACTTCCTCCTCTACAGAATTACACATCCGGGAAGTAGAGTGGAGCTGTGGAACTTCCCGGTGTTCTATCAGAATATCGCTACCCATCAGAAAATGCGACGGAAGTGAGATTGCAAACAAAATTGCTTACTCCGCATGCTCTATGCGTTCCAACGTGGCTGCTATGAATTTCAATAGGTTTCCTAATGTGACAAAACATGAAGGCAGCAGCAGACATCTTCTTACACCCAACCAAGTCTTCAATTTCACAAGTATTTTAGCATTAAACTCTCCTTATATACTAAAATAGACTGATTCCCCGTGACCAAGTGAAATAGTCTATTTCACTATATAATCAGTTTGGCGCTAAGCAGTGCGGGGTGTAGCAAGATGGCTGTCGCCTCCTTCTGTCTGCAGGCTTGTCGCTGTATATACTATAATAATAATAAAAACGGAATCTTGTATTTCAGGATATAAGGTGAGTTTACTGCTAAAATACTTGTAATATTGAAGACTTGGCTGGGTGTAAGAAGATGTCCACTGATGCCTTCATGTTCTGTCAGATTAGGAAACCTATTGGACAGCATATCGGCATGTGCAGTAAGCAGAAGGTCACTTCCGTTACATTTTCTGATGAGTAGCGGTATTCTGACAGGACACCGGCCACAAGTCAAACACATATTCATAGTAACAAGTCCTACATCTCCAAAAAAGTTTATCTAAATATAAAAACAAACATGTAATATATTGCAGTTTACCAGTCTTTAGATTTGGTGGCTGTATTAGCTTTCATTTTTCAAGCTAAGAACATTTTCAGCAAGTACAGAGAATACCTGTTGATCTTGCCAGAAATACACTGTCCTTTCAACTTCCGGTGGGCTAAAAGGAAAGCACAAACAATGGTATCCGTCTTTTGTAAACCAATAGTCCCATCAACTCACCATGCAAGTGAAGTTCAGCCTGTGTGACAACCAAGGCCATAAAGGGTGAACTTGTTAAAATAATTCCTGAGAATGGGGACAGAGTAGGATAGCATAATGGTGGGTGGGACTAACAGCAGGGCAATTAAAGGCATAAATGTTAAGGAAATAAATGGGGCTCCCCAAGTTCGGGGTGGTGGAAATGTTTCCATGGATAGTGTTAATCAAAGACCTTTTGTATCACTTAGCCAAAAAAAAAATAAAAAAATTTGAACAACTTGTGGTGCCCCACCATTTTAGATGGATCGGGGCATGGATAAGTCCTGTCCATTATTGGGTTACCTTTTGAGAAGACTGCAATGAATTTGGTGAATTCCACTAGGCCCCACCAGCCTATTTTTGTTTTAGATTATGCAGCCCATTATCCAGAATTGATTATTTGCAAATGCCTTGGCAAAGACTATAACCAAAGAACCAGAGATGTATAGTAACTAAGTAGAACTACTTCACTACTGTACTTAAGTACCGAAAGGCGGTATCTGTACTTTCCTAGATTAGAAGTTTTTTTCTCCTATTTCCACTTTTACTTCACTACATTTTTTCGATGATTTCAATACTTCTACTCCAATATTTTTTTTTTTGTGCTGCATAGTTACGATTATAAAAATTACCACTGCCAGAACAGTAGATGGCAGGTTTCATGAAGCTCAAAACATGAGTATTATCAGCGCATACGAAAATAAATGCTACTGTATGTATAAATAAAAGCTACATTTGAAATAATAAAAACCAATATGATGTTCAAACTTTTGACTTCTTTCTTTAATAACTACATAACACAGTACTTGTACTTTTACTTTCAGTACTTGAGTAGCAATTTTTTTTTCAAAACTACTGGTACTTTTACTTTGAGTACTTGAGTAGCAAAATTTAAAAAAAAAAAAACTACTTGCAATACTTAAGTACAAAAAATGTTGAATACTTTAGTACTTCTACTCAAGTCACTTTTTGATTGAGCACTTGTACTTTTACTCAAGTATGGGTTTTGAGTACTTTATACAACTCTGCAAAGAACTATTACATATGTTTACCTGCACTGGAATAGCAAAATAGATCCTTATGGATCAAGGGACTTCCTTTAGATAAAAAGTGATGAAGGTTTTATGTACATTGCTTATGATTAAATAGTTAGGAACCTTGGTGACTAGCGGGTTTATGGAGTGGTTTAACAAAACACAAAAAAGTATATTGTTGAAGGTAATTGACAAAGATCGGTGGGACTTGGATTATCTTCTTCCCTGTCACACGTTCATCCTCTACAAGGTCCCACAGTCTACCAGAGGGGTTTTCTGATATTGAGATGTATGGTAGATGGTCCCACAGCCTACTGGATATTACGAAAGAGATTTGGAGGTCACGCCCAACAGGAGTTCGATTTACCATGTCTCTCAGATGCAGGACCAAATCTTATAATCAGTGTTAGAAAACAGTGTGCTATGGCTATATGTACTACAGTAGACTGTTCAATGTAGACATTGGGGTGAAGAATGGAAAGGATAAAATATGCGGTTTTCCGAGTGACATGAGAAGAATAAATGAATTAATGGAGGACTATTGTCTTTGTTTGGAAGCAGAATGAGGAAGAAACATTTTAACTTGAACTGGGCTGGGGCAGTAGCACGTGTCTGTCAGCAGCTGCTTTAACGTATATGTGAACCCTCACCATGTAAAACCACCCATTCCATTTAAAATAGAAAAAGGCAAACCATGTATAAATAGTTGTAAAAAAAAAAACAATATAAATACTTTTTTTTACTCTGCTTTACAAGTGATCACATTTTATGCAGCTGAGAACAGAGAGCTGTGGGAGGAGAAACAGCAGCACACTGATCCTCCCAGTTAATGGCTGTGGTGGTGGGGGATGGGGGTGTCAGCAGAAGTCTGATCATTGGAGGAGAGCACACTGAGTTCTCAGCACAGCTAGAGAACTGACTAAGATATGTTTTCATGCCTAGTGTAGTCAGTTTTTATTAGGAAAGCAGAGGGACTGTCAGAAACACCAGGGATTTCACACAAAGGAAGCAATGCAAAGAGAACAGGAGACTTTTGCATACAAGTATATGGTACAGCACATATCAGGAATATGAAATGTTGGGTTTACATATTATTTATGCAGCGGTGCTGGCAAGTTTGTGAGAAAAGGTACCAAATGGTATCAGAGAAAAAGTAAGGAAGGTGAAGGTTGAGTTTGGAGTGTGACAATGTGTAATATGGCAGGATAATAGAGTTTTGACCCGATAAAGGACATCTATGTCTGAAGTCATTGCCTGTATTATTACTAAATCTTTGATAAACTCTTGATTTGTGCTGAATCTTGTGGTTTGTACGTTTCTATACCAGAAGGTTAATGTGGGGATCTCTCCAGTTGTATTGTACATGATATTCCTATAGTCCTATGTGCTGTCCTATTTGGTGCTTAAAAATGTGTTTGATGCACATTTACAGTTATGACATCATAAAACCTTTTCAATGTCTAATCTATGACGTCAGGACCAAAGGAAAGACAGGAAGGTTGCCCATAATAACCACATTTCATCATCTTTTCCTTATCCCAAATAAGGAAAATGAAGCATGGTGTCTGAATTCCTCGAGTTATGTGACCCCAGTGATTCCTCTATTCTAAGTGATGACCAATACCAGTGATCGCTGTGCTAGAATGAATCCTAAATCCCATCAATCATTTCCACATTAATATAAAACAGAAGAGCCTCTTACCGGTTGTCTCCATGTCTGATAACACAAGTAGAGTTCTGAACTGCTGTACTGTGATGACCGGTCTAATAGGATATACTGTATGTATTATATCACATACACTATACATGGTGTGACTGCACTGCCACCCCCCTGTTCCTATGTGGTCACCCAGGCTGAGATCTTCCCAGTCCAGTCTAACCATGAAGAACAGTGTAAAGACCACAACATCCTGTATTTCAGAGTATGTATGTGTTTGTGACCGTGCATGTATATTATATTGTTAGCACCCATGGGGTGCAGAAACTGATATGAATCAGCCTGTGTGCTGTTATGTCAACTCCCCCTTAAAAAAGCTTTTGGTGACAACTAAAAATGAATATACTGTAAATAAGCGGTTATATCAAGAATGAGCAGAAAACAAAATGCAAAGTCCCAAAGTGAATTCAAGTCCAAATCCACTGCTGTGACAATATTAATAAAGAAGTCTTGTGTAATCCAATGCTTGAAACACAGAAGTGCACCTGCCAACTCCAATTAAGAGGACTCTTACTGGAATCTTTGGACCCTTTATGTATCAACAGTAAAATAGGCACGTTAATTAAATCCCATTGGCAGGGGATCCGACTAGAACATCGTCTCCAGGGGGCCTAATAGCACCTCCAAGTCTCCAGACAAGGTCCGCTTATTGTCCAATCCAGTGACATGGAATAGTTCGCCACACTTTAATTTCTCATGTGTTCATTCTCCAACACAGTGTTGTCATATATTAGCATTGATGGGCACTAGGGATGATCGAACGTTTCAGGTCGACCATCGGTTCTACCCGAACATTGGCTGTTCGAGGTTCGGCCGAATTCCGAACTTTTTGCTGGAAAAGTTCGGAATTCGGCAACCAGAACCGACCAAAATGCAAAGGGACAGGAACTGGGCTTTAAAAGCCCGTGATTGGACCAGAACCATCAGTAAAAGCCAATTGAGGGGGCAGGAGAATGCTAGGAATGTGATTGGAGTGACTATACGCCCCCCAATATATAAGATAGCCCCCGCCAAATTCCTAGCATTGTAATACAGGGATGTGGAAGAGAGTGAAAGCAGTTCTGTTACTTCTGCTACAAAGTGTCATTTAGCAATTTTTAGTGTGAGGAAAGGGGTAGTTAGGGTGCTATTTTCCACTATAGTTAGATTTAACAATCTAGTTTCTGTAGGGAAAGTGTTAAGTGTAAGGGGACCGTAGTGTAGGGTTAACGGACTCTGACTGCTATGGCAGGGTGACAAAACCCTTCCATGTCAGGGTGACCACTATAGAGAAAAGATTGTTTCTCTTAGGTCACTTACAGAACAGCGATATGGCTTCTCGCCTGTCTCCCTGCTTTTTGCTGCAGGCGTTTATTGGGCATTTTTTGGGTGTCTTTGGAGGCAGGCATAACATCTGAACTTCTGTGTAGGGGTATATATACACACACACCCATGTATGTATATATACACATACACATATATAGGTGTGAAAGTAGTAGAAACCTATGGTTGCGCTAATGAAATAATTAACACCCATATGGCTTCTCTGCTATCACACCTACTGTATATGTGTGTATGTGTATAAATACATATAAGTGTGTGTGTATATATACCCCTATACAGAAGTTCAGATGTTTTGCCTGCCTCCAAAGACCCCAAAAAAATGCCCAAAAAAAACGCCAGCTGCAAAAACACACCTGGGCGTTTTTGTAGCTGGCGTTTTTTTGGGCATTTTTTGGGCGTCTTTGGAGGCAGGCATAACATCTGAACTTCTGTGTAGGGGTATATATACACACACCCATGTATGTATATATACACATACACATACAGTGGGTACGGAAAGTATTCAGACCCCCTTAAATTTTTCACTCTTTGTTATATTGCAGCCATTTGCTAAAATCATTTAAGTTCATTCTTCTTCCTCATGAATGTACACATAGCACCCCATACTGACAGAAAAACACAGAATTGTTGACATTGTTGCAGATTTATTAAAAAAGAAAAACTGAAATATCACATGGTCCTAAGTATTCAGACCCTTTGCTGTGACACTCATATATTTAACTCCGGTGCTTTCCATTTCTTCTGATCATCCTTGAGATGGTTCTACACCTTCATTTGAGTCCAGCTGTGTTTGATTATACTGATTGGACTTGATTAGGAAAGCCACACACCTGTCTATATAAGACCTTCCAGATCACAATGCATGTCAGAGCAAATGAGAATCATGAGGTCAAAGGAACTGCCTGAAGAGCTCAGAGACAGAATTGTGGTAAGGCACAGATCTGGCCAAGGTTACAAAAAGATTTCTGCTGCACTTAAGGTTCCTAAGAGCACAGTGGCCTCCATAATCCTCAAATGGAAGACGTTTGGGACGACCAGAACCCTTCCTAGAGCTGGCCATCCGGCCAAACTGAGCTATCGGGGGAGAAGAGCCTTAGTGAGAGAGGTAAAGAAGAACCCAAAGATCACTGTGGCTGAGCTCCAGAGATGCAGTCAGGAGATGGGAGAAAGTTGTAGAAAGTCAACCATCACTGCAGCCCTCCACCAGTCGGGGCTTTATGGCAGAGTGGCCCGACAGAAGCCTCTCCTCAGTGTAAGACACATGAAAGCCCGCATGGAGTTTGCTAAAAAACACCTGAAGGACTCCAAGATGGTGAGAAATAAGATTCTCTGGTCTGATGAGACCAAAATAGAACTTTTTGGCCTTAATTCTAAGCGGTATGTTTGGAGAAAACCAGGCACTGCTCATCACCTGTCCAATACAGTCCCAACAGTGAAGCATGGTGGTGGCAGCATCATGCTGTGGGGGTGTTTTTCAGCTGCAGGGACAGGACGACTGGTTGCAATCGAGGGAAAGATGAATGTGGCCAAGTACAGGGATATCCTGGACAAAAACCTTCTCCAGAGTGCTCTGGACCTCAGACTGGGCCGAAGGTTTACCTTCCAACAAGACAATGACCCTAAGCACACAGCTAAAATAACGAAGGAGTGGCTTCACAACAACTCCGTGACTGTTCTTGAATGGCCCAGCCAGAGCCCTGACTTAAACCCAATTGAGCATCTCTGGAGAGACCTAAAAATGGCTGTCCACCAACGTTTACCATCCAACCTGACAGAACTGGAGAGGATCTGCAAGGAGGAATGGCAGAGGATCCCCAAATCCAGGTGTGAAAGACTTGTTGCATCTTTCCCCAAAAGACTCCTGGCTGTATTAGATCAAAAGGGGGCTTCTACTAAATACTGAGCAAAGGGTCTGAATACTTAGGACCATGTGATATTTCAGTTTTTCTTTTTTAATAAATCTGCAACAATGTCAACAATTCTGTGTTTTTCTGTCAGTATGGGGTGCTATGTGTACATTCATGAGGAAGAAGAATGAACTTAAATGATTTTAGCAAATGGCTGCAATATAACAAAGAGTGAAAAATGTAAGGGGGTCTGAATACTTTCCGTACCCACTGTATATAGGTGTGAAAGTAGCAGAAACCTATGCTTGCGCTAATTAAATAATTAACACCCATATGGCTTCTCTGCTATAACACCTATATATGTGTATGTGTATAAATACATATAAGTGTGTGTGTATATATACCCCTATACAGAAGTTCACATGTTTTGCCTGCCTCCAAAGACCCCCAAAAAAATGCCCAAAAAAAACCGCCTGCACCAACACACCTGGGCATTTTTTTTGGCACAGGCATTTTTTTGGGCATTTTTTGTGGGTCTTTGGAGGCAGGCAAAATATCTGAACTTCTGTATAGGGGTATATATACACACACACTTATATGCATTTATACACATACACACATATAGGTGTGATAGGAGAGAAGCCATATGGGTGTTAATTATTTCATTAGTGCAAGCATTGGTTTCTGCTATTTTCACACCTATATATGTGTATGTGTATATATACATACATGGGTGTATGTATATATACCCCTACACAGAAGTTCTGATGTTATGCCTGCCTCCAAAGTCCCCCAAAAAATGCCCAAAAAAATGCTTGCTACAAAACCGGCAAGGTGTGAAAATAGCGGAGCCATATCCCTGTTCTATATTAATTCTAATACAAACAAACTTTTTTTATGGTTCTGGACATGCTATAGAGCTGAAACTTCACAGGTACACTTTTTAGACCCCCCAGACACTAAATCCAAAAAAATCTCATTTTTTTTTCAATAATTTTTTCAATAATTGTCTCTCTATCAAAAATGACAATTTTAAGAACTTTTTTTGTGTGATTAATAGTCCCTGGGGCATGACCCAGAACCCTAGGCAATTTTTAGGGGCATTTATTGGGTTTTAGGGCTTCAAAATGGTGTTTTTTGATTACTGAAGTTCGGATCCCATTGATTTCAATGGGGTTCTGAAATCCGGGCCGAACTTTTGGGAGGTTCGGGTGTTCTGGTCGAACCGAACTTTTGAAAAGTTCGATCATCCCTAATGGGCACCTCACCAGCATTTATTGACGCTGCAGGGCCAGAGAAGTGATTCCATGTAGCTTAGAGCTTTTCATTCTCAGTAGTAACAAGCTTGTGGCAGTGGCAGCAGGCCATGTGTTCTTATCTGTGGAAGTGATTGGGATTTTCTTTTTTTACACATTATGATTACTTATACCAGTGAATTTCTTTGGTATTTATTATTATTTTTGTTATTATTATTACTAATATTATTTTTATTATTATAATAATAATACAAGATTTATTTAGTGTCAATAGTTTGCGCAGTGCTTTAGAATATGTGTACAGACAGTACAGTTACAATACAATTCAATAGAGGAGGAATCAGAGGGTCCTGCTCGTTAGAGGTTTCAATCTAGGAGGGAGGATCAAGTGATACAAAAGGTAATAACTGTGGGGGGTGAGATGAAGGAAAAAATCAAAGTTCAGTTGTTAGGTGGAGGCAGGATAGCCTTCTCTGAAGAGGAGGGTTTTTAGGGAACGTCTAAAAGCAAACAGAGTAGGAGATAATCAGACAGATTGGGTCAGGAAGTTCCATAGGTTGGGAGAGGCTCTGGAAAAGTCCTGGAGGCGAGCATGGGAGGTTTTGACCAGGGAGCTAAAGAGCAGGAGGTCTTGGAAGGAGCGAAGAGAACGGGGGCGGAATTGTGCATGGCTTTTTAAGTTGTTAGTATTTTGAATTTAATTTGTTGGGTGAGCGGGAGCCCATGGAGGGATTGGCAGTGAGAAGAAGCAGACACAGAGCAGTTGGTAAGGTGGATGAGCCTGGCAGCAGCATTAATGATGGATTGAAGGGGGGATATCCTATGTAAAGGTAAGCCAATAAGGGGGAGTTGCAGTAGTTGAGGCGTGAGATGACCAGAGAGTGAACTGGGAGCTTGGTGGTATCATTGGTTAGAAAGGGATGTATTTTGGAGAGGTTGCAAGGGTTAAGGCGGCAAGATTTGGACAGTGATTGGATGTGGGGCCTAAAGGATAGATCAGAGTCCAAAATTATACCTACAAACTTGGCATGTGGGTACAGGTTGATAATTGTGCCATGGATCTTGACACAGAGATGAGGGGAAGGGGCACGTGGGGGAGGAATATAAGGAGTTCAGTTTTCGATGGATTGAGTTTGAGGAAGCGGTGTGACATCCAGACTGATAAGTCTGTTAGTAAATTATGATACGTGAGGGAGACTAAGGGACTGATTAATACATTTGGGTGTCGTTGGCATAGAGATGGTATTGAAAGCCAAAGCTATGGGAGGCTATCAGCTGACCCAGGGAGGAGAGGTAGATTGAGAATAAAAGAAATCCAAGAACAGAACCTTGGGGGACCCCAACAGAGAAAGGAAAAAGAGAGGAGGAAGTAAAATTGTAAGTAATGCTAAAGGTGCAGTTAGATAAGTAGGAAGAGAACCACCGAAGAGTACAGTCACGGAAACCAAAGGCATGGAGTTTTTTTGAGGAGGAGGGAGTGGTCAACCGCATCAAAGGCAGCAGAGAGGTCCAGGAGTAGGAGTACAGAATAATGTCTATTGGTTTTGGCAGTTAGTAGATCGTTTGTTAGTTTTAGGAGGGCAGTTTCTGTGGAGTGTTGAGGGGGAAATCCAGACTGAAGGGGATCAAAAAGAGTATTCTCAGCAAGGTGGTTGCTCCATTGGCTGTAGAGCAGATGTTTAAGGAGTTTGGCAAAAAAGGGGAGCAGGGTGATGGGGCATAGGTTGTTAAGATTGGTGGGGTCCAGTGATGGCTTTTTAAGTATGAGGGTGACTAGAGCATGTTTTAGAGAGTTGGGGAAGATGCCAGAAGAGAGGGAGAGATGTGAGTTAGAGAGTGTAGAATCGAGCCAGAAGGTGACTGGAGCAATTGCGAAGGAACAGGATCCAGGGGATAGGTGGTTACCAGGACACTAGCAAGAAGTTTAGCAACTTTGTCTATAGTGGTAGGGTTCAGGGCCGCTGATAGGGCAGTACAACCAGCCCTGTTGTACCGGGCCCGGGCTCCATCAGCTCTACAAGGGGCCCAGGCAGCATCACAGTTAATTTCTGCATGTTCGAAAAAAAATAGTTTTTTCTAAACCTTTTCCTAATTTGTAATTTCTTGGGGTGTAATTACATTTTCCTGGGCCCTATAATGACAGCAGAAGGGCCCAGGAGGTGAGTGCAGTGGCGGGACTTTTTTTCCATTTTCGGGTCGCATGTATACATGGGATTTTGTTCCATGGTGATTTGCTGCCATATAGTCCTGGCTGCTGCTGTCCACTGCCTTGCCTGGCGGAGGGATACAATAATTCTCTGCTCAGCCCCGCCTCCCCTTACTCAAGTGCAGAGTGTGATCATGTACGGAGGCAGATTGCTCAGCAGCTGACAGGGAACAGCAGGAGGACAGCGTGGCTGGATTGGACACAGTGAGTGAAGAACAGATAAGAGTCCTCACTCTGTCCTATGATCTCAGCATGAAAATCACACAGGCTACAGGTGCCCCGTCACTTTGTCACATGAATGCTGGGGATGCTGACTTTAAGCTATGACTGTAGTGAGTGTTACTGCATAACAAAGTCAGCATCCCCAGCATCCATATGACAATGTGACAGGGCACCTGTAGCCTGTGTGATTTTCATGCTGGTGAACATAGGACACAGTGAGATGATACTTTAAACTTGTGTTTGGGGGACAGTAAACATGTGCAGTCAAACCACTCCCCTTTAACCTCTTCCCGCCCATCGATGTATCAGTGTTCTGTCAGAATAGCGCTACCTATCAGATTCTGCTAGCAGAAGTGGCATTCGGAAAGAACAACTTACTGCGCATGCACCATGTGTTCCAACATGGCGACTATGCGTTCCAATAGGTTTCCTAATGTGACAGAACACCAAGCAGCAGCGGACATCTTCTTACACCCACGCAAGTCTTGAATTTTACATTTATTTTAGCAGTAAACTCCCCTTATATACTGAAATAGACTATTTCACCGCAACCGAGTGGAACAGTCTATTTCACTATAGAATCAGTTTGTCGCTGAGCAGTGCGGGGTGTACCAAGGTGGCCGTCACCACCTTCTGGCCGCAGGTTTCTCGCTATATTTACTATAATACAATAATAATAGAAATGTAATACTGTGATTTATTCTATAAGGTCAGTTTACTGATAAAATAAATGTAAAATTGAAGACTGGCGTGGGTGTAAGAAGATGTCCGCTGCTGCTTCGTGTTCTGTCACATTAGGAAAGCTATTGGTACGCATAGCAGCCATGTTGGAATGCATGACGCATGCGCAGTAAGTTGTTCTCGTCTGTATATTACTTCCGGTAGCAGAATCTGATAGGTAGCGCTATTCTGACAAAACACCGGCACGTCCCTGGATTGGAAGGGTGATATCTTGGTCATCCCTGCAGCATGATAGCCCCAGCAACTTTGCACAAAGTAACATAAATAATAAAATAAAATGTAAAACCTTTTTAAAGCCCCCATTCCCCCTTGCTCATGCGTAATTGCAAACATGCATGTTGGTCCCGCACATATACGTAAACGGTGACAAACCTGCATTTTGTTTTGAGGCAGTTTCAGGGATGGGGTTGAAGGGGGCCCCATCAGGTAGGCTGTACGGGGCCCCATCATTCCTAACAGCAGCCCTGGTAGGGTTGAATGAGGGAAGTAATGATTGTACCTGTGGGCATAGAGTGTTAAGTGGAGAAGGTATCTGCGCAGAGGAGATCTCCTCATGAATTGTATCAATCTTATGTTTGAAGTGATTGGCGATTTCCTGGGCAGTGAGTGAGTTAGTGGGTGGTGGCAGTGGATGACAAAGTAGAGAGTTGAAGGTAGTGAAGAGTTGACGGGGACGGGATGATAAGTTGTTATTGAGAGTGATAATGTAGGTCTGCTTGGCAGAAAGTCAGGATTGTATTTTTGGAGGGCGGTTTCATATTGGTTGAAATCTTTCATAGGCGCTGGTGTTTTTTCAGACTTCCGGTGTCATCTGTTTGCCCAATAGTTTCATTATTCTTTTAGTTTTTGAAGCATAGTGCCACTTCATATTTGTAAACAACTGCCCTATGTGAACCGCTGTGGGTGTCAGTACAAAGTTAATGACACTCCCAGATTGGTTTGCTGTTCGCAGTGCGAACTGCCAAATGGAACAGGAATCGGATCGCATAAGTGTGAGCACCCATGCAATCTGATTCCAGTGCGAACCACAAAAAGGGGTGCAAATGTGATGCAAATTCAGCCATACAATCTGTATGGCTGAATTTGTATCGCACAGACATCGCATGTGATCTGCACAGCAGTGTGGTGTGAATCACACACGATGTCTAACATCGGAATAGTGTAAAATCAGTCTTAACCACTTGCCTACAGTGCACTTTCACCCCCTTCCTGCCCAGACCGATTTTCAGTTTTCAGCGCTCTCACACTTTGAATGACAATTACTCAGTCATGCAACACTGTACCTATAAAAAAATTGTGTCCTTTTCTTCACACAAATAGAGCTTTCTTTTGATGGTATTTAATCACTACTGGGCTTTTTTATTTTTTGTGCTATAAATAAAAAAAGACTGAAAATATTGTGAAAAAACTAATTTTTCTTTGTTTCTGTCAAATTTTTTTACAAAATTAGTAATTTTTCTTCACAAATTTTGGCCAAAATTTATACTGCTACTTATCTTTGGTAAAAATAACCCAAATAAGTATATATTATTTGGTCTTTGTGAAAGTTATAGAGTCCACAAGTTATGGCGCTAATCATTGAAAATTGATCACATTTGACCACACCTGATGTACTGAAGGCCTATCTCAATTCTTGAGACACTAAAAAGTCAGGAAAGTACAAATACCCCCCAATGACCCCTTTTTGGAAAGTAGACATTCCAATGTATTTAATAAGGGGCATGGTGAGTTTTTTGAAGTTGTAATTTTTTCCCACAATTCTTTGCAAAATGACGATTTTTATTATTTTTTTTTACAAATGGACGTATTAACAGGTTATTTCTCTCACACAGCATGTGTATACTTGCAACTACACCCCAAAACACATTCTACTACTCCTCCTGAGTATAGCGATACCACATGTGTGAGACTTTTTCACAGCCTAGCCACATACAGAGGCCTAATATCCAAGTAGCACCATCCGGCATTCTATGAGCATAAATTACACATATAATTTCCTGACAACCTATCGCACTTTTGAAGGCCCTGGAGCACCAGGACAATGGAAACCCCCATAAAATGACCCCATTTTGGAAAGCAAACACCCCAACGTATAATTTGTGAGGCATAATGAGTCTTGTGAACGTGTCATTTTTTTCCACATGTTTTTGGAAGCTGTGGAAAGAAAATGAAAATGCCTTTTTTTTACACAAATTTGTCCATTTATGAAATATTTCCAACACATAGCATGTACATAGCAAAAAATGCACCCCAAAATACATTCTGCTACTTCTCCTGATCATATCAATACCACAAGTGTGAGACTTTTTCACAGCCTGGCCACATACAGAGGCCTAGCATCCAAGTAGCACCGTCCGGCATTCTAGGAGCACAAATTACACATATAATTTCCTGACAACCTATCGCATTTTTGAAGGCCCTGGAGCACCAGGACAATGGAAACCCCCATAAAATGACCCCATTTTGGAAAGCAAACAGCCCAACCTATAATTTTTGAGGCATAATGAGTTTTTTGAATATGTCATTTTTTTTCCACAAGTTTTTGGAAAATGTGGAAAGAAAATGAAAACACATTTTTTTTACACAAAGCTGTCCATTTATGCAATATTTCTAACACATAGCATGTACATAGCAAAAATTGCACCCCAAAATACATTCTGCTATTCCTCCTGAGTATGGTGATACCACATGTGTAACACTTTTACACAGCCTGACCACATACAGAGGCCCAACATCCAAGTAGCACTTTACACAAAGTTGTCCATTTATCCACTTTAAGACTGGGCCTATTTTTGACACTTGGTGTTTACAAGCTAAAATCATTTTTTTTTGCTAGAAACCTACTTAGAACCCCCCAACATTATATATTTTTTTTTAGCAGAGACCCTAGAGAATAAAATGGAGATCGTTGCAATATTTTTTTATCACACCATATTTGCGCAGAAGTCTTCCAAATGCAATTTTTTTGAAAAAAAATCACTTTTTTGAATTAAAATATAAGAAAACAGTAAATTTAGCCCAATTTTTTTCCATAATGTGAAAGATAATGTTACGCCGAGTAATTAGAGACCCAACATGTCATGCTTCAAAATTGCGCACGCTCACGGAATGGCGCCAAACATTGGTACTTAAAAATCCCCATAGGCATCATTTTAAAAATTTCTACAGGTTACCAGCTTAGAGTTACAGAGGAGGTCTAGCACTCAAATTATTGCTCTCGCTCTAACGATCGCGACGATACCTCACATGTGTGGTTTGAACACCGTTTACATATGTGGGTGGGACTTGCGTATGCGTTCGCTTCTGCGCGCGAGCTAACGGGGACAGGGCGCGTTCATTTTTTTTTATCCTATTTATTTTATTTATCAATTTTTTATTTTTACACAGTTTAAAAAAAAATGTTTTGATCATTTTTATTCCTATTACAAGGAATGTAAACATCCCTTGTAATAGAAATAGGCATGACAGGTCCTCTTTATTGTGAGATATGGGGTCAAAAAGACCGCACACCTCATAACTACACTAAAAAAGAAAAAAAAAAGCGGCCCTTTAAACCGGTTGCTAGGCAATGACTTTTGACGTAGCTCCGGTCCTCCAAGACCATAGAGTCGAGTGAGGGCCATCTTGCCCTCACTCGACTTCCTGTCTCTGAGGATCCGGGACCGGATAGTTTTCCCCGCTGCTGGCGGGCCTGGCAAGCTGGGAAAACGTCTGGGACGCACCGGGAGGGGGGGGCACCTCTTCCCCTGCACCGTAAGGGTAATTCCACGGAGAATCCGCCACTGGGACCACCCTTATCTGAAAGCTGACCGCCCGCCGTTTAAAAAAATACCAGGGTTATGGGGGCTATCTGCTGCCATAACCCCAGCATTTAGCTTTTAATGGCCAACGTATATAGTCGTTAGGTGGTCGGTAAGTGGTTGCATGTATATAGCAAAAATTGCACCCCAAAATACATTCTATAAAGGAAAGTGTACAGGAATAGTCCGAGTCCATCTCCGATCCGCTACTATTAGCAATTTCAAATTCCGAATCGGATTCGGAATTGGATTTGAATACTGATGAGAGCTCCCCGGTGCTCTCATCAGTCATGGAGAGGACCTGAAGGGCCTCCTCGCTGCTGTACATCCTTTTTGACATGCTGGCTGTGAGACGGGTGACGGTTGACTGCGGATGATCACTGATGGGTGGCAGGTGACTGATAGGTGGCAGGTGACGGTCACTGATGGGGTGACAGGTGACGATGATTGATGGGGTGACAGGTGACGGTCACTGATGGGGTGACAGATGACAATGACTGATGGGTTGACAGGTGACGATGACTGATGGGTTGACAGGTGACAAGGACTGATGGGGTGACAGGTGATGATGACTGATGGGGTGACAGGTGACGATCACTGATGGGGTGACAGGTGACGATCACTGATGGGGTGACAGGTGACAATGATTGATGGGGTAACAGATGACGATCACTGATGGGGTGACAGGTGATGATGATTGATGGGGTGACAGATGACGATCACTGCTGGGGTGACAAGTGACGATGATTGATGGGGTGACAGATGACGATCACTGATGGGGTGACAAGTGACGATGATTGATGGGGTGACAGATAACGATGACTGATGGGGTGACAGGTGACGGTGGTTGATGGGATAACAGGTGCCTGGCGATGGTCACCGATGGGTGAAAGGTGACGGGCGATGGTGCACGGCGGTACTGATGGCAGTCTCTGGTGACAGGTGCACTTTAGGCTACGTTCACATGTGAGCGTAGCAATCGCGGGCAGAATCGCGGTAACATCGCGCAAACATCGCATGACGCCCAAAAAAGGTACAAGAGCTTCTTTGGGGCGTCATGCGTTGTTTGCGCGATGTTACCGCGATTTGGCAGGGCGGAAATCGCGGCAACATCGCACAGCATTTTTGGGGTGCTATTGCAAATCACAGGCAACACACAGGCGTCCCTCTATTTGCAATGATTTCCGGATCGTGAACGTAGCCTTATGGGTGGCAATTTCTGGGCACTGATAAGGTGACTGTTGGGTGACAGGTGCAATTGGAGGGGGGCTGAGGACTGTGTGGGGACCTTTATTTTTGTGATTTTACTTTTACAGGTGTACAGAGCAGTAACTCACTGTTTCTGGCTCTGCTCTCCTCACACTGGAAACAGTGAGTTACTGCTCTGTGTTTACATTTTGTGATCGGCTGTGAATGGATTCACAGCCGATCACATAGTAAACAGCCACGGTCAGTGATTGTTTACTACCGCCGGTGACTAGCTGTGTTCCTAGGGAACACAGAGCCACCGACATGACTGCGCAGCGTGCTCCCGATCGCGCATGCGCGGTCTTCTCCTGGGCTCCTCTATTGTGATCGGCTGTGTGATTAGATCACAGCCGATCACGTGGGAAACAGCCATGCCCATTGGCTGTTTCCCCCCTGCCGGTGACGCACTGTGTCCCGGGGACACACCACCACTGACAGTGCAGGGCGGCGCGCACACGATCGCGCGCCTGCCCTGCCTGAATGGGCCGCCGTCATATGACGGCGGCCCAGAACAATGATCGCTCCATCCCGCCGTCATTTGACGGTGGGCGGGCGTAAAGTGGTTAAGCTATTTACCCAAGTGACATTCAACAGAAATTGCTTGGCATGCCACAGATTCATCAAGAGATGGTGCCAAATATAATTTTCAATGGGCGATTGTTGCACAAATATCCACTAATTTGGCTTCTTACACATTGGGAATGTTGACCACAGACTTCTGGGAGAATGTTGGACAAAGTTCCCATCAACTCTTTGATAAATAGACCCATAAATAGTTAATATAACACAACAACCATCAATCCATGTCAACATGGCACACATTAACTTTGTATGTGAACCCAGAGTTTTCTTTTATATAAATGTAGGTGCCAATAATGAATGCATAGAGCAGAATAATCCCATAAAAAGAGAAAGAACTCTTAAAGTGATACTAAAAACACACTGTTTATTGACATTGTCCCTTCTATTTCTGTATGTAGATGATGGCACTGTAATTATCTTAATAAAAACATCGAAGTACCTTTTTCCTAATCAATATAAAGTTGTCACATGACCCAGATCTTTCCCAGCCTGCCTGCAGGGAAACAGCGGCAGGAGGGGTCATCTGCTGCTAGTCACACAATAAAAATGAATAAAAATGAATAAGAAAAAAAACAGCCCTTGGAATACAGAGTAAAAATAAATAATTACTATGAATAAACTGTTATAGATTGTACAAATATATATTTCAATTTTTCAATTAAAATCTTTATTATTTTTGGCAATACTATGGTGTGGGCAGATTTCTGCAAGTCACAGCCTGTCACACTCCTCCAGCCTGTGTCTTAGCATAACAGAGAGGTGAAGGCTCCATCAATCAAGATGTAATATCCCACCCCATTGTGCTTAGCTGGTTAGTGGGCATGGAGGAGGAGGGAGGGAGTGGGTTGTCATCCATCACTGTGTATACTCCCACATGTGTGACTCTATAGTCAAATGGGCTGCTCAGATGTGATAGGGAAGAAATGATCAGGGTAGAAAATACACTGAAAACTGAGTATGTGCAGAGCTGCCTGCCCTAACCTACAAAATCTCCAACTGCAGTGGGGACATGGACAGAAGGGGGAGACGGAGAACAGCAGGATCAACCAGGTTTTTTGCAGAATACAGAAAAGGAATCTAATAGTGACTGAGTGTGTATGAACAGCATGTAATACATTATTTATTGTTTTTTTTTTTTTATGATGTGAGTTTAGTGACACTTTATAAAGTACCATCACAACTAAACACAAAAAAATGTAATAATTTAAGTTTATCTAAACTCAAAAACAAATATTTCAGTTTACGAGTTCTTAGATGAGATTTCTGCATTCGTTTTCTCTTTCCTGACTTTTTCACTTTATTTTCACATTGTAATCCTTCTAATGACACAGTTGATGTCCCCGGGTGGTTATGCTCACTTCTCCACTGTAACTAAGAATTGCCGCCTAGGCTGATCTCTGCCTGCCTTGGTTCATCTCCATTATGTGGATGGTAATAGAATTAGGAGCTTAAACATAGAAAAAAAACATTTATTTGCTTCCAGTTCGTCCCAAGAAGTGGAGTGAGAGAGCTGGACACACCTGAGTGAGCAGGCTCAACTAGCTTGGGTTTTAGCCACAGTTGCTGAACTGTGAGAGCCTCTTCCCAGGGGATCCCTGAAGCAGGTGAGAGACCCCAAAATCCCAGTGTGGGACTTACAGATTGGTAGTGGTGTCACCTTTGTGTGTGGGTTTACATGTGGATACATACAGGAAGTGCTGGGACAAGGTCATCTAGCGCCCAGGGCAAAGATGCCAAACTGTGCCCCCCTTTCCCTCAGGGTTAGGGTCAAGGCGCCCCCATCCCTACAATAAACCATTGTGCCCAGGGCAGCTGACCCTCCTGCCCACCCCTTGTCCCGGCCCTGCATCCAGCGCAACAGTGGGGTCTGCATGAAAGATTGATTTGAACTGATTCCTGCCCAGTGAAAGTGGTTGATGTGAGTCCACCCATCTGATCATCGATGCTGATTATGGTTTATTCCTCATATGCTCATTGTCTTCTTTGGCTCTGGTAAGGAGATTTGGTTGGCACCGTGGTGTGGTGTGCTGCCGCTTCACACTGAAGCTGGTGTTGGGATCTCATCTCTTCATTTTCTTCAATGATTATGGACTAATATGTTTTTATTTTTAGCGCTGCATATGGACTTTCATTTATCAGTTTTTTTGCAATCAACAAAGTTTATGCGAGTTGCTCATGTGTTTATTTTTATATGTCTTAGCATGGATATTCCCATGTTGTTTTATTCATCCCAAGAAGTGACCAGGACATTTCTGGTGAGATCAACAGGAATATTTTTGGTATTATGAAAATGTTTTGATACTTGTGTAGCACCCTTCTAGGTAGGTGCTAGGTAAAAGCATCTATTTGCTCCTTCTGCTTATCAAGAGCCTGATCTGTTAGTTTGCCTGTCATGTGTTTCCAGGTGTGATTCACTGGGTCTGAGGGAGTGTCCCCACTGTGTCCAATGAGGGAGCTTGTTGGACAGTGGAGGAAACCTAGCCAGTGACACATCATGTTTTATGGCAGTCCCAGTGGGAGGGCATTGCTGCAATTTATTCTGGGATTGCCAATAAATACGTAGGGGACATGTGACAGGGCGTTTTTTGGCAGGAGCAAAGTCCCAGGAGGAGGTGAACGGCTGTCTATCCTCCTGTAGGTGTTAGGAAGGTGGTTCAGGCAGTCGGCCTAGTAAACTCGGTGTGGATATGAGCTGCAAAGGATCCAGAGTACTGACAAGTGGAGCTGGTGGCAGAGTCTTTTGGGAAAAACAGTATTGTGAGTACCAGGAGATCTGCCTAAGGGTCTGCCTAGGAGAGGGGACCACTCCAGAGAGGTCAGGGGATCAAGGAGCCAGCTCACACAGGAAGTGTAACCGTAAAGGGGGTGCCGTGTAGTTAAACCTGTAGAATATGAACAGTAAAGGGGGTGCCAGGAAGGACCCTAAAGATTGTTCTGCAGTACAGTCCAGTTACCTCAGGATACAGTTTACCTCAGGAAGCTCACCTTATTCTACTTCACAGCTAAAGGGCAAAGTGAAGCAGCGGCCTAGCCGTGACTAGCATTTTTCAGAGTTACTCAGCGTTTTTCAGCGTTATTCAGCATCGTTCAAGTCGTCCCAGCCAATTGTGCATAGTTATATTAGGTTGGAGTATCCCACTCATTCCCTTCTCCTATCCAAGTTCTAAATAAAAACACAAACACCAAAGCTACTGGATTGTTTCCTGACTGAGCTAAAACACTTAGGAAAATGTTGAACTGTCATGTCGTTGCTAATGGTAACCCAAGGGAACCCATAACCAGCAGCTCCCAAGGGAGTAGTGCTACACCTGAAAAATAAAGTCACCGCATCGAAGGACTAGTAAGCTGTTGTTAGGTTTAGTTATCTTTTAGGGCCACCTTGTTGTGTTAGGTATAGAGTAATAACTGAATATTAGGGTCATACTTCACAGGAAAAAATAAATAAATAAGACCTTTTACTTTATATGACTGCACTGATACATCTATATATATTTTTATATAGGCATATACACTGCCTGGACAAAAAAAAGTCACCACCTGGAATTAACTAAGCAACTAACTAAACCAAGCATGTGGATAGTTACTGCATGTGCCCAAAGAATGAGGTCAGCTGACTACCTGAATATACTGAATGACCAGGGTATTCCATCAATGGATTTTTTCTTCCCTGATGGCACGAGAATATTCCAAGATAACAATGCCAGGATTCATTGGGCTCAAATTGTGAAAGAGTGGTTCAGGGAGGATAAGACATCATTGTCACACATGGATTGAACACCACGGAGACCAGAACTTAACCCCATTAAGAATCTTTGGGATGTGCTGGAGAAGGCCCAGAACTTAACCCAATTGAGAATCTTTGGGATGTGCTGGAGAAGGCTTTGCCCAGTGGTCCGACTCTCCCATCATCAATACAAGATCTTGGTGAAAATGAATGCAACACTGGAAGGAAATACATTTTGTGACAAGCTTATCGAAACGATGCCACAGCGAATGCGTGCCGTAATCAAAGCCAATAAAAATATTAGAGTGTGACCTGTTTTTCTGGTGGCGACTTTTTTTTCCGCCAGGCAGTGTGTATGTTTCATATACTTTATAACAGGCATTCACAGCTATTAGCTATAGGCATTTTATATATATATATATTTAATTCCTATAATTTTATTTTATATATCTATATATATATATATCTATATTAATTTCCAATATAACTGATATATTGATACATAAATGGGTGAATTTTGTAGGCATCTCCTCATTATGTTTTATCACATATACTTTAATTATAATTATACACTTTATACCCTATTCTTTATTTATATATTAATTTAGTCCACAACCAATCTTTTTAATCATCACCATGATTTATATCACTATGCATTTTAATATTGGCATCTAATTATTAATTAATATGTAATTTTGATATGTTTTCTATATTTATTTATCTATTTACACTGATTAATATGTACAATTATTGAGTTGTTAATTTAATTATGCAGAGTAATCGTCCAAACGGCAAGGACAAAATCTAGTATGTCACTTCTCATATATATATATATATATATATATATATATATATATATATCCTATATTGTGAACCACTATTGCTAATGTAATCTTGCCAAAAATATAATTATACAGTAAACCGCCTTTTGAATCAGGATTAACTCCATCACGGGAGCTTCACATTGTTTTCCCTCAATATGTTGCCTCGCAACTGAGGACGCTGTGACTACCGTACTTAAGGTCCCGAGTAAGCGTACGACTCCACCTCTGAAGACGTCATACGCTCTGACGAAACGAGCGTCAGGTGGAACGCACGCTGCACGTTCTGGGAAGCCTGGTGGAACGCAAGCCGGTAGTTACCGCTCTCCACTCACAGGCACCACTTTTAACAGACGTATATCCAACTTTTAAACTTTTTGTACTGTACTATACACATTAAAGGATTTTTTAATGGTACTGCACTATCTGGAGCAATTTATTCTTTACCCCAACCGGACCCTTAGGATCTAGATTATCCAGGAGAGGGACCCCGGATCGTAGGGGACTACAAAGCCCAGCAGTTACCATCCTGGCCCAGGAGGCCACAAGGCTCTTTAGGTCTTTTTACCGTACGGTTAGTTCGTACCCCCTTTATTCCATAAGGCCCACACTACAAGTACCAGCAGTTGGACTACTGGAGGATCCAGCACTAGCACCTGCACTTTCCCCAACTTGGCACTGAAGTTTTTATTTATGCACCAAATTCACTTATGAACTCTTTACTTGGACTTATTGGGCACGATATTGCACACTATGGCACAGATGTGATTTTATTGTGTTATTATCATTTTATAGTGTCATTTATTTTCTGTGATTTATATTGTGATACACTTATCACGCAGTTACATTTTATTAATTAGAATTATTGCCACTTTGACCTACCCTTTATTGTTATCCAGGTTATTGACAAGCCATTGCCCATTCCTGGCTATTACTTCTCTCTCTATATACATCACATATCCTATAGCAGCTACTCTAATCACACTTATTTATTTATTATATATTTATTCTTAGGTCCCCCCCATTCTCCTAATAGGCCACCCATAGGCGCGAGGGATATACGCTACTCAGTGTATATATTTTTACCACTATTCACAGCTATTAAAAGTGATTGTCAAGTCTCATATTTTTCCTATAAAAATAACAAACGTTAAATTTACCTCCTCTGTGCAGTTGGTTTTGCACAGAGCAGCCCTGATCCTCCTCTTCTTGGGTCTTGGAACTCCTTGCCCCTCCCTCCTGTTCAGTGCCACCACAGCAAGCAGCTCGCTATGGGGGCACCGAGCCGAGTCACAGCTCTTTGTGTCCATTCAGACACGGAGCCCCGACCTGGCCCGGCCCCCTCTCTCCCTTGATTGATTAGCTGACTTTGACAGCAGAGGGAGCCAATGGCGCCCCTGCTGTGTCTCAGCCAATCAGGATGGAGAACCTCGGACAGCTGAGGCACTCATGGACAGAGAGCGACCTCGGGTAAGTATTAGGGGGGCTGCTGCACACAGAACACTTTTTATTGTAATGCATAGTATGCACCTTCTACCTTTACAACTCCTTTAAATATTATCGGACACATTAAGTTAGGAGAATATAAGTACATGCATCCATCTAGATAAGCTAGCAACCATGTATAACTACAGAGGACACATACATATATATGAAATTGAAGATTTTTGACTGATTCTTTATTTATAATGTGGCCGATGACTGGCAGCAAATACAGACTTAAAGTGGACCTAAACTAAAAAAAAATAAAATGAAGGTGTGTACTGATCATGAGCGGAGGTCGAGAGCTGCCTATGACAGCTCAGTCACTGTGCTTGGAGCACGCTCTCAGCACAGAAGGCTCTGCTGCCTGTGGTCGCATATGTGGTGACATTTAAGCCCACCCTCCTTGCTTCCACACATTAAATGGTCAGCAAGAGGCTAAAAACTAATGAAAAACATTGAACATTTTTTACAAAGACCTGGATTTCCCATTGCAGAAATGGATTAATAACATCTAGAATGGTGATAATATAGGATATTGGATGTAATATTCTTGTATTACTTAGTATTGTGGGTGATCTGTGGTCTGAGCAGTGTGTCCGTATGTTGGGAGGAATTTGTCATATCTTCAGGGCTCTCTTCTGACAAATCCAGCTGAGTTTGGCTTGACAGTGATCCTTATTATATCCAAAATCTGCTTCCCACCATACACAGTCTCCTGAATATTCCTCCGATACGTGAGATCTGGGTAATAAATAACAATGAGTAGTTATAAGTTTCTATTGTTTTCTGGATGAACAACATTCATATTCTCAGTGTAGATGAAGAGTCACTTACAGGCCGGTATTATAGAGCTGACCGTCCACCCAACTCCATCCATCTCCATCTCTGTACAGTCCGATCCAGAACTTTCTATCTGTTCGTTGGTTGATGGATCTGTGTATAAACTCCTGGGAGAACAGAACATCATCTGTCACATTCCATCCACAGACATCACACACACACATTGGATAGAAGTCTGAAGATCTGTCTATTCCATCATTTCTACAAAACCTCTATTAAGGACAAATGTCCCCGGAAAAAATGATCCGTGTTCTGGAATTATTTGTCAGTAGAGATGGGCTGTGTGTTCCACCCGAACATCAGCTGCTTGTGTGTTTGCTGAACACATGAACAAATAGGGCGCTTGGCGGGAAGTTCACCTGCCGATGAGTGCCCCATAATGCACTGCGCTCTTGCAGTGCATTGATTACTGATGATTGACCAAAGCATACACCTGATCTTTATGCTTTGGCCAATCACAGCACAATATCCTGTCAGAGCCATGATTGGCCAAAGGCAGGGTGCCTGTGAGGGACGTGCTTTGACTAGGGGAAGGCAGGGATCCGTGTTGCTGCTTAGCAGAAACACAGGATTGTTTCCTTCCCTTCTGACGGAACAAAATCTGTCTTGTTTACATAGACAGATTGTCGTTCTGCCTGTGTAATTGGTGGGTGCAGGTGGACATCAAGTCCGCGGGACCAGCTGCTGGGCCCCAGAAGTGGAAGTGCCAGAATGTGATCTGGCGCAGAGTGGATGCCCTGCTGCAGTATATGTATATGTGTTGGTGGTCCGCAACTGATTTATTTCCACCATGGGCCTAGTAATTTGTTTATAATGTTTTCATTACTTAACCACTTCCCGACCACCTGCCGCCTTTTTACTGCGGCAGGGTGGCTCTCCTACGCAAACCGACGTAGACTTACGTCGGTCATGCGTGGGAAGCAAGGGTGCGAGCGCGCCCCACTCGGCAGCGGGGAGGCCGATGCATGGATCAGGCGGCTCCGATTGCCGAATGACACCCGCGATTGTAAACACATCTGACTGCTCTTCTCCCTGGGATGATCATGGAGCCCCTGTGATCCTTCTATATAGGATCACATGTCTCTATGGTCATTTCAGAAGCCACACCCGCCCACAGTTAGTAAACACTCCCCTAGGCTCCCATTTAACCCCTTGATCATCCACAGGGTTAACCCCTTCCCTGCCAGTGTCATTAGTGCAGTAACAGTGCATATTTTTAGCACCGATTACTGTAGTAATGTCACTGGTCCCCCCAAAAGTGTCAAAAATGTCAGTTAGGGGTCCGATCTGTCCGCCGCAATGTCGCAGTCACGCAAAAAATTGCAGATTGCCTTCATTACTAGTAAAAAATAAAAAATAAATAAAAATTACATAAATCTTTCCCGTAGTTAGTAGATGCAATAACTTTTGTGTAAACCAATCAAAATACGCTTATTGGGATCTTATTTTACCAAAAATATATAGCAGAAAAAAAATTGGCCTAAAATGTTAAAAAAAAATTAGATTTTTACATTTTTTTTTTTTTGAGAATGTTATATAGCAGAAAGTGAAAAATATTGTTCTTTGTTTTTTTTTTTTTTTTTTTCAGAATTGTCGCTCTTTTTTGTTTATAGATCAAAAAATAAAATCGTACAGGTGATCAAATACCATCAAAAGAAAGCTCTATTTGTGGGAAAAATTTTATTTGGGTACAGCGTAGCACGACTGTGCAATTGTCGGGTAAAGTAATGCAGTGCCTAATCGCAAAATATGGCCTGGTCATTAAGGGGGCAAATCTTCCGGTACAGAAGTGGTTAAGGTTAACTAAGGGGTAATACGGGGTTAAAAATTAATAGGTTTAATAAAAAGCATCTTTTACATTTTTTTAAGGTTTATTTGACTGATATCACGTGCAAATCAAAGGTCACACATTTAGAGCCGGTTCACACTGCCACGACCATAAGTCGCCCCATGTCGGAGCGACTTTTTACCGCGACTTTACCGAGACTTCAGCGCAACTTGTGAATTATTTTGCGCGACTTATATGACAGATGACATTGTATTTGGCCAATCAGAATATGATGTGTTGTGACCTAATTCTCCTTTTCAGTTTTTTTTTTACTCATTTCCTCATTGCCCACCAGTGCCACTGCCCACCAGTGCCATGAATCAGTGTCCACCAGTGCCACATATCAGTGCCACGAATCAGTGTCCACCAGTGCCACGTATCAGTGTCACGTATCAGTGTCACGTATCAGTGCCACAAATCAGTGTCCACCAGTGCCACATATCAGTGCCACGTATCAGTGTCCACCAGTGCCACGTATCAGTGCCATGAATCAGTGCCACGTATCAGTGTCCACCAGTGACACGTATCAGTGCCATGTATCAGTGCCACGAATCAGTGTCCACCAGTGCCACGTATCAGTGCCACGTATCAGTGTCCACCAGTGCCACGTATCAGTGCCACGAATCAGTGTCCACCAGTGCCACGTATCAGTGTCCACCAATGCCACGTATCAGTGCCATGCATCAGTGCCACAAATCAGTGTCCACCAGTGCCACATATCAGTGCCACGAATCAGTGACCACCAGTGCCATGTATCAGTGCCACGTATCAGTGCCACGTATCAGTGTCCACCAGTTCCACGTATCAGTGCCATGTATCAGTGCCATGTATCAGTGCCACGAATCAGTGCCACGAATCAGTGCCACGAATCAGTGCCACGAATCAGTGCCACGAATCAGTGCCACGAATCAGTGCCACGTATCATTGTCCACCAGTGCCACATATCAGTGCCACGAATCAGTGTCCACCAGTGCCACTTATCAGTGCCACAAATCAGTGTCCACCAGTGCCACTTATCTGTGTCCACCAGTGCCACTCACACAGACCAGGCAGAGATAATGGTATATAGGAATATATATACCATTATATATATATATATATATATATATATATATATATATATATATAATATATATACCATATAGGCATGGCTGCAAGGTTGCAATGTGGGGAATGCCTGGCTAATCTCTTTCTTCTTCCTGGAAAGTCTGATCACAGTCGCTTCAAATAAGATAAGGATCCGACTTGGAGGCGACTCCCATTGAAGTCTATTGGCACAAGTCGGATACAAGTCGTCTCAAAGTAGTACAGGACCCTTTTCTGAAGTCGGAGCGACTTCAGTAGTGCCAATTAAGACGGCTCTCATTCATTTACATTGCATTTGTTATGACAAGCGACTTGGAGCGACTTGAGGGCACACAAGTCGCCTGACAAGTCGTGCTAGTGTGAATGGAGTCTTAATTAACATAGGACTGAATTAGTAAATACAACCAAACACCACACTGATACATTGTATTTACTCAATGACACTCGCAGACTATCTGCAAGTGTCATTTCATCCAGTGCCTATATTTTTACACCTCCTGCTATGTTATATACAGCAGTTCCCAGATGTTATCGTTACATATATTACAATCGTGTCATTCCATCAGTCATAAATCTAAACAATCAATTGAAAAACAATCATTTAGGGTGACATGTAATAGTGTGATCTCATCTGTTCTGGGTATTCCTGAATAATAAACATGCAGATTCTGGAACAATGGAGTATAAATCCTCTGTATCTGTCCATCCATCTCACATCTATTGCCATGTTATACCATACCTTCTGTTCCCGATCCTCTATGACCAGTAGATGGGCTCCCATCCCTTCACACATTTCCCGACTCTCATTCCATGTTCTGAGTTCTCTTCCAGATGGAAAGTAATAACAGTTCTCTCTGTGCCGCCACCAACCATCAGGACACACCACGCACCCTATAAGAAAATGTTTTCATTACTTTTTAAATCCAAATGAATTCATGTCCATAAACCTTGGCATCCAAACCCGGCTGTCTTAGACAAACAATATTAACTTAAATAGTTCTCTCCTTTCAAATGGAGTTTTACCACTTCCCTTCTCATACCTGAACGTCCCCCTATGGATCAGAGCAGTTTTTGCTATGGTAAGGTGACCAGATTTTTAAAATGAAATCCGGGGACATATTTTTTTTTTATTGGCAAATGGCACAGGACTACATAATACACAGAGCGCTGGGTACAGGACTATATAATACACAGAGTGCTGGGCACAGGACTACATAATACACAGAGTGCTTGGTACAGGACTACATAATACACAGAGCACTGGGTACAGGACTGCATAATACACAGAGTGCTTGGCACAGGACTACATAATACACAGAGCACTGGGAACAGGACTGCATAATACACAGAGCACTGGTTACCAGACTACATAATACACAGAGCACTGGGTACAGGACTGCATAATACACAGAGCACTGGGTACAGGACTGCATAAAACACAGAGCACTGGGTAAAGGACTACATAATAAACGGAGCACTGGGTAAAGGACTACATAATAAACGGAGCGCTGGGTACAGGACTGCATAATACACAGAACGCTGGACACAGGACTTAATACACAGAGCGCTGAGCACAGGACTACATAATACACAGAGCACTGAGCACAGGACTAAATAATATACAAGAGGGTGTTAAGCATAGAGTACAGGGTTCAGAGGTTTGCTATGCACAGAGGAAACTTCTGCCCCCACATCCATAGCTCACCTCTGCACCCTTCTTTCACAGATTATCTCTGTAGCCCCCTCTCAGCTCTTCCCCCACAACAGCTAAACTCTCCATCTCTCCATGCAGCTGCATCAGCTCTGACCCCTGCTCCCCCACTGCCCCCCCTCTGTACAAACAGACTCCCCCTTCTCTGGTAATCTCCTTGGATCAGCCCTCCACACAGTCAATTTTTGTCTCTGGCTCTCCTCCACTGAACAGCAGCAGGGTCCAGATGAAGTCCATGTGGACGAAACGTACGTCGGGGTGGAGTGAGTTTATTCCATGATATTGCGCCTGTTGGAGACCATTTGTGACCACAATTGAATTTGCATAGAAAAAGTTTTCTACTTTTATATAAAGCCTGGTTTTGCTGATATTACACTATGGAGGAGACCTTTTGTTTTTCTGGGTATCCGAGAGACTTTAAGAGAAGCTACCAACCCTTTAATGATGTTGTACCATTAAGGCTGAAAGCCTCCTGCATGTACTTTGCTACCCGCAGTAGAGTCCATGAATTCTGGTAAGCTCTTCTGACTTCTCTTTATGGTGACGGTCGCACCTGTGGTGACATCCTTCTACCTCTGAACACGGACTGCTTTTTTTGGGTATGGACTTTACTCTTGATTTGATCACTATTTCAAGGACTTTGTATTCTTTAATGATTTTTGTGATGTTTATGGGCAGTATATTGTCTGTATTTTGCACTTTATTTTTTTTTTTGCACAGACCCATACAGTTGTGATGTAGCACCTTATGTGTTAGAGCATTCTGACACTTCCTTTGTTCATAGCGCGGCACTTTTTAGCGGGTCTGCAAAATTGCGGCGGACAGATCGGACACTTATGGAATTTTTTGGGGGGACCAGTGACATTACTACAGTAATTATTAGTTACTGTATAAATGACACTGGCAGGGAAGGGGTTAACATTGGGGGTGATCAAGGGGGTTAAATGTGTTCCCTATTGTGCTTACTAACTGTGTGGGGGTGATGGGTTGGAAAGAGGCAGAGAGAGATCAGTCAGCTTAGCTGAATCACACAATCTTTTCCTGCCTCTCTGACAGAAGAGTCGCCTGCTTTGTTTACATAGGCGGGAGGCTGACGGCAATCGAGCCCGCTCCTCCTGCAGTCTGGCTCCCGCTGTGTCTAATCACAGCGGGAGCGCGGCTCCTGTGGCGCGCACGTACCACCGAAACCGCTTGCACATGATCACGTAGATCTACTTGATTATGCGCAGCCGAGCCGCCCTGCCACAGTAAATCTGTGTGGGGCGGTCGGCAAGTGGTTAAAGGGATGCATTTTTTTATGCATTTTTCTTCAGATTTTTTTAACTGAAAAACTAATCAGTGTGAAAGAGCCCCTGCTGCTGCTGCTGCTTTTTTGGTGCATGTTTGGTGCAGATAAAAAAAACACACCAAAAACACTACTTCACTGAAATTAATTGAAACTCATGACAAAAAATGCAATGTACCTGTGGGAAGCGATTTGTCCAGTCATATTTTCCGGGAAAAAAATCCAACCCAAACGCAGCAAAAAAAGAACACATCGCAGCAAAAATGCAGCAAAACCATAAATGCATTTTTGCCTAGTTTTTCCAACAGAGCAGTGTGAGAGCAACTTAACCACTTCTGGACCGGAAGATTTTCCCCCTTAACTTCTTGACATCCGTGCAATAGCCGAAGTATGGCTACAGCGCGGACTCGAATTTCCGGGAGGCCGTCTTTAAACGGCCTCCCAGAGACAGGCTCCCCGTGCGCTCCCGCGAGCGCGCATCGGGGAAAATCTGTGTCGGCCGTGTCCCTTGGACACAGCCAATCACGGATCGTGGTAAATGGCCAATCACAGCGGCCATTTACCACGTGATCGGCCCATCCAATGAGAGATGATCTCATATGTAAACATATGAGATCATCTCTCATCGCCAGTGCTCCTTCCTCACACAGAGACTGCAGTGTGAGGAAGGAGCAGAGCCAATCAGCCGTCGGGGAAACAGAGGAATGTAATCAGGGCACTGATCACCAGTGCCCTCATTACACAAGGTAAATAAAACACACTAAGTGCCCACCATGAGTGCCCACAGTGCCCGCCATCAGTGCCCCCCATCAGTGCCCATAGTGCTGCCAGTCAGTGCCTGCTCATCTAGGCACTGATGAGCACTGACTGGCAGCACTATGGGCACTGAGTGTGGGCACTGATGGTGCTGTCCATCAGTGCCACCCGCCAGTGTCCATCAGTGCCACCTGCCAGTGCCCATCAGTGCAGTCTATCAGTGCCCGTCAGTGCCGCCTCTCAGTGCCCGTCACTGCCGCCTCACAGTGTCCAGCAGTGCCACCTCTCAGTGCCAAGCAGTGCCACCTCTCAGTGCCAAGCAGTGCCACCTCTCAGTGCTCATCAGTGCGGCATATTAGTACCTCCTCATCAGTGCCCCTAAGTGCCACCTCATCAGTGCCCATAAGTGCCACCTCATCAGTGAAGGAGAAAAATGTATTTATTTTCAAAATTTACTCGCAGAAAATAAGAAAAACTTTTTTTTTTCCAAAATTTTCTGTCTTTTTTCTTTTTTTTTTGTAAAAAATAAAAAACCCAGAGATAATTAAATACCACCAAAAGAAAGCTCTATTTGTGTGAAAAAAAGGACGAAAAATTCATATGGGTTCAGTGTTGCATGACCGCGCAATTGTCATTCAAAGTGTGAGAGCACTGAAAGCTAAAAATTGGTCTGGATTTACAACAGCCGACCGTCCTTCTCTCTCAGCGGGTAGAGATCACGGGTGTCAGGCGGCAATCGGAGCCGCCTGCCCCGTATATCGGCTTCCCCGCTGCCGACTGGGGGCGGGAGCTCGCCCCCTAGCTCCCTACTCGCGACAGACGTAGCCCTACATCGGTTTGCCTGGGGGATTTTGTTTGTTAAAAATATCAATAAATATTTATAAAAAAAAAAATCATTTTTTTTTTTTTTGCTAGAAAATTACTTAGAACCCTCAAACATATATATATGAATACATCCAAATCTCCAAATAATGAACATTTTGTCTGAATTTGGATTAGTAACAAAACGAATCACACATGTCTAGTAGATAACAGGACGTACCGTCAAGTTCCTCGCTGGTGTCTACACAGAGCTGCTTCTTTATTTCCATCATCCTTCTGATCCAATCACAGAGCTGATCTATAAACATGGAAAACAATGGAAACATAAGACAAGTCTTTTTGTATGAGGTGTTCAGTATTTATATTTTTTACATTTGTATGAAATAGATATGTCTTGTAACCCGGGAATCTCTGACAGCACAACCAGGTCTCTGACCTCACTTTCCCCCAATGCAGTTAAAGCTAGTGATCAACCAATTATCGGCAACACCGATATATCGGGGGCTGATATGCCCTTTCCCCGATATATCGGAATTGGCCTTTTGATTTACCGATATTGCAGCTATTTCTGGAAAGTGCTTGTACCGGAGTGATGCCTGCAGCTAGAGGCATCACCCCGATACCGGTGTCCATAGCCGATGGTCGGCTGTCTTGTAATGACAACGGATACGGCTGAGAAGCCGCTCAGCTGTCATTCCAAGGAGCGGGAGGGGACGTCCAAACCCCCTCCCACCGCCTTCCGTGGCTCGTCTGGGTCTTTTGTCCCACCGGGAGACCCGGGAATCCTACCCTCACTGCTGCCGTCTGACTGGGTCTACATTTCTTTGAATTTGGCGCCGCCGATTACCCGGAAGTCATGACATCACATCCGGGTACTCAGCACCAAATTTAAAAAACGTACAGCATTCAAAACAGCCAAACTTGGCGTTTTTAATGCTTTTAAGTGCAGAGGAGGGGTTTGGGGTCTTTTAGACCCCCAGATCTCTACACAAGAGTACCTGTAGACATTAAAATAAAAATAAAAAAATTCCAAAAATCTCGGCCAATATCAGCCGATACTCGATGACCAAAATATCGGTATCAGTGGTAAAAAAACAATATCGGTCGATTAATAGTTAAAGCTTTATGACTTGGTCCAGGACCCAGTGCTGGGACAAGGTCATTCGGTGCCCAGGGCGAAGATGGCAAACTACGCCCCCCTCAGGTGTAAAGAAAGATTCAGTGTAATTTCAAAACAAGAAAATACTTAAAACAGCAGCCAATTTAGGCAATAATAACCCACAGCATTCGCATCCGTTCCAGCAATGGTGCTAGCTTATGTAATAATAAACCAAAAAAGTGCTGCGCCAGATGATAAATAAGGCGCCCACATGTATAAATACATACATGTGAAGTGCAATGTACATCCCACATTGACAAACAAAGTTAATTTTAATTCTGGGAAAAAATCCTCCATATGGAGTGAATGGCAGGTCTGATAATCTCCTAGGCTGTAGCTAATTAATAAAAAATACCTCTAGATGGCTGGGTGATGGTCATCCCCATCTTATTACACTGGCTGACCTCATTTTCCAAAGACTGACCTTTATAAACTGGAAGACACAAAGACAGGAGGCATAATAGGTTAGAATTAAACTCTTACATGTTTATGCAAATCAGAGAGAAGATTTATTTCTAATGGTCTTTGTGTCCCTCCGACAACCAATCAGATTCTACATTTCATTAGACACTTTGATAAAACAGGTCCAGAGACTCTCCCTTCTTAAGGATTGTGTGCAGCATACTGTATAACTTACACTGTGATTCAATGATACGGATGAGGATGATATTGGATCCCACGAGGATAGTTATAATGACCCCTTTCCAGGAAGGCCGCCAGAATTTCTTATCACTGTTACCTGTAGAGATTATCAAAAAATAATTTTTATTAATAATGTAGCACTACTCCCAAGGGAGCGGCTGAGTGTGGGTCCCCCTGGGTTATCGCTAGCGACAACAGTACCTTTAAGCATGTTTTCAAGTGTGAGCACCTCAGACAAGAACCAGTCCAGTTTCTTTGGTTTTTAGGATTTATTTGAGAACTTGGATGGGAGAAGTGTGATACTCCAACAACTGAACTATGCACAATTAGGCAGGGACACTGAAAAATTCTGCTTGGCGCTGGTTAGCGCTTGACTGACACTGGTTAACGCTTCACTGATGCTGGCCTCGGCTAGGCCAGTTACTAGAACTTCACCTCTGACTGTGGAAAAGTCCTTTAAGCTCCCTAAAGTACTCTCGAGGCATGTGACAGCACAGCTAACAGATCCAGCCCCAAGCAGACAGGGCCATTATATGCTTTTCTCTAGCACCTACCTAGGAGGGTGCTAGATCCACCCCCCACCAAAAATGAGCCATGTCCCTACAAAAATTCCTATCAAAACTTAGAAGTATCCCACAAACTTGGAAAGGGGGGGGGAAGGGAGAAAAGAACAAATATACAAATGATAAATTCTGTGCAAAAATATATGTCTACCTCTGCTGTACAAATTTACAAGTGGGTGCATAAAAAGGATGCACCCCCCCCCCCCCACCCAACGAACTCTGGTGAAAGAATCAACAAATATATACATACAGCCTAGCTGACTACCTCAAAGGTTTGATGTTCCCTGTAGAAGAAAAAGTAAGGGTTAAGCACACTGTACATATTCACAATGACATTGCCTATCTGCAATTCGAATAAGAAGACCCTCTCCACAGAGGCAGCCTTCTCACCTGCTTCCCTGACTTCTCTGCTGTAGTCTTGACATAACGTTCCTCATCCTCTTGATAGGTAAGAACTGCTGGGACTGATGCTCCCGCCAAAAGACACTCTGTCACATGCTCCCCACAGGTTTATTTCCAATCCCAGGGTGCATTGCGGCAAACCTCACCCACTGGGACAGTCATAAACCCTGGTGTGCTATTGGCTAGGTTTCCTCCACTGTCCAACAAGATACCTCATTGGATACAGTGGGCAGACTCCCCAGACTCAACAGGCCACACCTGGAGGCATGTGATAGCACAGCTAACAGATCCAGCCCTTCTGATAAGCAGACAGGGACATTATATGCTTTTCCCTAGCACCTACCTAAGAGGGTGCTACAATAATAATAATATTGGTATATAAAAAAAAATCCTTCCTACTTTATATTTCTAGAACTCAGCAGAGTGCAGGAATAAAGTGCAGTGCTGGTTTCCTATCAAGTGAAGAGACACGAACCAATCCTATCTTACTGTATATAGGAGGAAGTGATGTCACTGTGATGTCACTTCCTCCTCTACAGAATAACACATCCGGGAAGTAGAGTCGAGTCGTGGAACTTCCCGGTGTTCTATCAGAATATCGCTACCCATCAGAAAATGCAACAGAATTGACGTTGCAAACAAAATTGCTTACTGCGCATGCTCTATGCGTTCCAACATGGCTGCTATGCATTTCAATAGGTTTCCTAATGTGACAGAACATGAAGGCGGCAACAGGCATCTTCTTACACCCAACCAAGTCTTCAATTTCACACTTATTTTATCAGTAAACTTTCTATTTATACTAAAATAGACTGATTCACCGCGACCGAGTGAAATAGTCTATTTCACTGTATAATCAGTTTGGCGCCGAGCAGTGCATGGTGTACCAAGTTGGCCTTCACCACCTTCTGCCTGCAGGCTTGTCACTGTATAATATACTATAATAATGAAAAATATCCTGAAATACAGGATTCTTTTTTCATTATTAAAGGTGAGTTTACTGCTAAAGTTTGTGTGAAATTGAAGACTTGGCTGGGTGTAAGAAGATGTCAGCTGATGCCTTCTTGTTTTGTCAGATTAGGAAATCCATTGGAAAGCATAGCGGCCATGTTGGAATGTATGGTGCATGCACAGTAAGCATTTTTTGCTGAGAACCTCACTTCCTTTACATTTTCTGATGAGTAGCGATATTCTGACAGGACACCGGCCACAAGTCAAACACATATTCATAGTAACAAGTCCTACATCTCCAAAAAATGTGTATCTAAATAAAAAAACAAACATGTAATATATTGCAGCTTACCAGTCTTTAGATTTGGTGGCTGCATTAGTTTTCATTTTTTGAAGCTAAGAGTCTTTTCAGCAAGTACAGAGAATACCTGTTGATCTTGCCAGAAATGCACTGTCCTTTCCACTTCTTGTGGGCTGAAAAAAAAGCAGAAACAATGGCATCCCTCTTTTGTAAACCAATAGTCCCATCAGTCCACCATGTAAGTGAAGTCCAGCCTGTGTGACAACCAAGGCCATACCGGTGAACATGTTAAAATAATTCCTTACAATGGGGACAGAGTAGGGGTAAAAAATGGTGGGTGGGACGAACAGCAGGACTAATAGTGGCATACATTTTAAGGCGATAAATGGGGCTCCCCAAGTCCTGGGGCGATGGACATGTTTCCATGGATGGTGGTAATCAAAGACCCTTTGTATCACAAAAAAAGAAGAAATATTTGAACAACTTATGGTGCCCTACCATTTTAGATGGGTCGGGCATGGATAAGTCCTGTCCATTATTGGGGTACCTTTTGAGAATATTGCAATGAATTTGGTGAATTCCACTAGGCCCCACCAGCATATTCTTGTTTTAGATTATGCAGCCCGTTATCCAGAATTGATTATTTGCTAATGCCTTGGCAAAAACCATCACCAAAGAACTATAACTATATTTACCATTGGAATTGCAAAAGCATTGGAATAGCAAAACAGATCCTTATGGATCAAGGGACTTCCTTTATATAAAAAGTGATGAAGGTTTTATGTACATTGCTTATTATTTAATAGTTAGGAACCTTGGGGACTAGCGGGTTTATGGAGTGGTTTAACAAAACACAAAAAAGTATATCGTGGAAGGTAAATGACAAAGATTGATGGGACTTGGATTGTCTTCTTCCCTGTCTCACGTTCATCCTCTACAAGGTCCCACAGTCTACCAGAGGGGTTTTCTGATATTGAGATGTATGGTAGATGGTCCCACAGCCTACTGGATATTACGAAAGAGATTTGGAGGTCACACCCCACAGGAGTTTGATTTACCATGTCTCTCAGATGCAGGACCAAATCGTATAATCAGTGTTAGAAAACAGTGTGCTATGGCTATATGTACTACAGTAGACTGTTCAATGTTGACATTGAGGTGAAGAATGGAAAGGATAAAATATGCGGTTTTGTGAGTGACATAAGAAGAATAAATGGATACATGGAGGACTATTGCCTTTGTTTGGAAGCAGAATGAGGAATAAACATTTTTACTTGAACTGGGCTGGGGCAGAAGCACGTGTCTGTCAGCAGCTGCTTTAAAGTATATGTGAACCCTCACCTTGTAAAACCACCCATTCCATTTAAAATAGAAAAAGGCAAACCATGTATGTATAGTTGTAAAAAAAACAATATAAATACCTTTTTTTCACTCTGCTTACAAGTGATCACATTTTATGCAGCTGAGAACAGAGAGCTGGGGGAGGAGAAACAGCAGGACACTGATCCTCCCAGTTAATGGCTGTAGTGGTGGGGGATGGGGTGTCAGCAGAAGTCTGGTCATTGGAGGAGAGCACACTGAGTTTCCAGCACAGCTAGAGAACTAACCAAGATATGCTCTCATGCCTAGTGTAGTCAGTTTTTATTAGGAAAGCAGAGGGACTGTCAGAAACACCAGGGATTTCACACAAAGGAAGCAATACAAAGAGAACAGGAGACTTTTGCATACAAGTATATGGTACGGCACATATATATATTCACAATATGAAATGTTGGGTTTACATATTCTTAATGCAGCGGTGCTGGCAAGATTGTGAGAAAAGGTACCAAAGGGTATCAGAGAAAAAGTAAGGAAGGTGAAGGTTGAGTTTGGAGTGTGACAATGTGTAATATGGCAGGATGATAGAGTTTTGACCCGATAAAGGACATCTATGTCTGAAGTCATTGCCTTTATTATTACTGAATCTTTGATAAACTCTTGATTTGTGCTGAATCTTGTGGTTTGTACGTTTCTATATCAGAAGGTTAATGTGGGGGATCCCTCAAGTTGTGTTTGTACAGGATATTCCTATAGTCCTATGTGCTGTCCTATGTGGTACTTGAATGTGTGTTTGATGCACATTTACAGTTATGATATCATAAAACCTTTTCAATGTCTAATTTATGACGTCAGGACCAAAGGAAAGACAGGAAGGTTGCCCATAATAACCACATTTCATCATCTTTTCCTTATCCCAAATCAGGAAAATGAAGCATGGAGTCTGAATTCCTCGAGTTACGTGACCCCAGTGATTCCTCTATTCTAAGTGATGACCAATACCAGTGATCGCTGTTCTAGAATGAATCCTATATCCCATCAATCATTTCTACAATAATATAAAACAGAAGAGCCTCTTACCTGTTGTCTCCATGTCTGATAACACAAGTAGAGTTCTGAACTGCTGTACTGTGATGTCCGGTCTAATAGGATATATGTATTATATCACATACACTATACATGGTGTGACTGCACTGCCACCCCCCTGTTCCTATGTGGTCACCCAGGCTGAGATCTTCCCAGTCCAGTCTAACCATGAAGTGTGAAGACCACAACATCCTGTATTTCAGCGTATGTATGTGTTTGTTACTGTGCATGCATATTATATTGTTAGCACCCATGGGGGGCAGAAACTGATATGAATCAGCCTGTGTGCTGTTATGTCAACTCCCCCTAAAAAAGCCTATAGTGACAACTAAAAATGTATATAAATAAGCGGTTATATCTGTGCTGGATTTATTAATCACTAATGACCCAGACCTAATCTCAGATGTAGAAGTCCGGGACAACCTGGGTTCCAGCGATCGTAGGATGATCACATTTAGCGTAAATACCAACATACCAAGGCAAGAGGGGAACATAATAACCCTAAACTTCAGAAGGGAAAACTTTCCCAAATTGTGCTCAATGATGGAGAAGGTAAACTGGGACCAAACCCTAGGAACACTGACCACGAAGGGAAAAATGGGAATGCTTTAGGAATATTTTAAACAAATGCATCTCACAGTGCATTCCTATGGGAAATAAATTTAAAAGGGACAAAGCCAAACCTGGCTGGCTAAACAGTAATGTTAAAAAACATATCAGGGAAAAAAAATGGCCTTCAAGAATTATAAATCGGAGGGCACATTATCGGCTTTCCAGCAATACAAAGAATCAAATAAGAAATGTAAATGCGAAATCAAAATGGCTAAAATCAACTTTGACAGACAAATAGCGGAGGATAGTAAAAAAGAACCCAAAGAAATTCTTTAAATATATCAATAGCAAAAAAACTAGGTCAGAGCATATTGCACACATAATCAACGATGATGGCAGGATGGTTACAGAGGACATAGAGAAGGCAACCGTGCTTAATGCTTTTTTCTCCTCAGTCTTTACACAGGAAAAGGAGAAGTACACTGACCATGACTTTATGGTTAGCAGTACTTCACAGGACTTGCGGCTATGGCTAACAGAGGGTGAAATCAGGGAAAGGCTGGATAAAATTAACACAAATAAATCACCAGGCCCGGATGGCGTACATCTGAGAGTACTCAAAAGAACTTAGTAAAACTATATTTAGACCACTGTTCCTGATCTTTGCTGACAGTATTATGACAGGAAATGTACCAGAGGATTGGAGGAAAGCTAACGTGATACCGATATTCAAAAAAGGGCAGAGGCACGTCCCGGGAAATTATAGGCCGATCAGCCTGACATCGATAGTATGTAAACTTCTGGAGGGGATGATAAGGGACTATATCGTAGAGTTTGCTAAAGATAACAACATCATCAGCAGTATTCAGCACGGGTTTACAAATGGGCGTTCTTGTCAAACCAATCTGTTAACATTCTAAGAGGAGGTGAGCTGTGAGCTAGATAGGGGGAGACCAGTGGATGTGGTGTACCTGGATTTTGCTAAGGCGTTTGATACAGTTCCCCAGAAACGCTTATTATATAAAATAAGGTATGCAGGCATCGACCACAAGGTGTGCTCTTGGATATGGAACTGGTTAAAAGCGCGTGTCCAAAGGGTGGTAATCAATAATGCATACTCAGACTTGTCTGGGGTGGTAAGTGGGGACACCCAGGGATCAGTCCTGGGACCAATCTTGTTCAATGTATTCATAAATAGCATTGAGGATGGGATCAGTAGCTCAATTTCAGTTTTTGCGGAGGACACAAAATTGGGCAGGGCAATAACTTTACAACATGAGGCAGATATCTTACAGAATGACCTGAACCAAATAACAGAGTGGGCAACTACATGGCAAATGAGGTTTAATGGGGAGAAGTGTAAGGTTTTGCACTTGGGGGCTAAAAGCATAAAAGCACAATACACTTTGGGGGGGGGGATCTTTGGGGGAATCAAAAATTGAAAGAAAAGATCTGGGAGTCGTAGTAGAGTATAGACTTGGCAATAGCATGCAATGTCAAGCTGCAGCTGCCAAGGCCGGCAGAATATAAGCATGCATAAGGAAGGGGATATATTCCAGAGATAAAACTATAATCCTTCCATTTTATAAAACCCTGGTCCGACCACATCTGGAGTATTCTGTCCAGTTCTGGGCGCCATTCCTCAGAAGGGATGTGTTGGAGCTGGAGAGAGTCCAGAGAAGGGCAACTAAAATGATTAGGGGGTTGGAGGACCTTAATTATGAGGAGCGTTTACAATCGCTTGATTTATTCTCCCTGGAGAAGAGACGCCTGAGAGGGGACTTGATAGCAATTTACAAATACCTCAATTGTGATCTCAGCATAGAAAAAAAAGCTATTCAGTTGCAAGGATTGCATGAGAACATGAGGACATACAATGCGATTAGAGGAGAAGCGTTTTAACCTCAGGCAATGTAGGGGGTTCTTCACTGTTAGGGCTACAAGACTGTGAAATTCTCTACCACAGGAGGTAGTTACTGCAGGAAGTATGGCTACTTTCAAAAGACTCTTGGACGTACATCTCAAGGCTCAGAACATTAAGACACACACCTACACAGGTTGAACTGGATGGACTGTTGTCTTTATTTAACCTCAACTACTATGTAGCTATGTATGTAACTATGTAAGAATGAGCAGAAAACAAAATGTAAAGTCCCAAAGTGAATTCAAGTACAAATCCACTGCTGTGAAAATATTAATAAAGAAATCTGATACTAAATAACACACTGTTTATTGACATTGTCCCTTCTATTTCTGTATGTAGATGATGGCACTGTAATTATTTTAATAAAAACATCTAAGTACCTTTTTCCTAATCAATATAAAGTTGTCACATGACCCAGATCTTTCCCAGCCTGCCTACAGGGAAACAGTGGCAGGAGGGGTCATCTGCTGCTAGTCACACAATAAAAATGAATAAGAAAATAAAAAAACAGCCCTTGGAATACAGAGTAAAAATAACTAATTACTATGAATAAACTGTTATAGATTGTACAAATATATATTTCAATTCAAATCTTTATTATTTTTGGCAATACTATGGTGTGGGCAGATTTCTGCAAGTCACAGCCTGTCACACCCCTCCAGCCTGTGTCTTAGCATAACAGGGAGGTGAAGGCTCCATCAATCATCATGTAAGTTGTTAGTATTTTGAATTTAATTTGTTGGGTGAGCGGGAGCCTATGAAGGGATTGGCAGTGAGAAGTAGCAGACACGGAACAGTTGGTAAGGTGGATGAGCCTGGCAGCAGCATTCATGATGGATTGAAGGGGGGATATCCTATGTAAAGGTAAGCCAATAAGGAGGGAGTTGCAGTAGTTGAGGCATGAGATGACCAGAGAGTGAACTGGGAGCTTGGTGGTATCATTGGTTAGAGAGGGATGTATTTTGGAGATGTTGCAAGGGTTGAGGCGGCAAGATTTGGACAGTGATTGGATGTGGGGCCTAAAAGATAGATCAGAGTCCAGAATTACACCTACAACCTTGGAATGTGGGGACGGCTTGATAATTGTGCCATCAATCTTGATAGAGAGATGAGGGGAAGGGGCACGTGGGGGAGGAATATGAGGAGTTTAGTTTTCGATAGATTGAGTTCGAGGAAGTGGTGTGAAATCCAGACTGATATATCGGTTAGTAACTTAGTGATACATGAGGAGACTAAGGGAGTAATCTAAGGGGTAGAGAGATAAATTCATTGGCTATTGAAAGCCATGGGAGGCTATCAGCTTACTTGCCCAGGCCAATTCTCAGCTTTCAGTGCTGTCACATTTTGAATGACAATTGCGCGATTATGCAACACTGTACCCAAATTACATTTTTTATCAAATTTTTCAAACAAATAGAGCTTTCTTTTGGTGGTATTTAATCACTACTGGGGTTTTTATTTTTTTCATGAACAAACAAAAATGACCGAAAAAAAAAAAAAAAAAATTCATAGTTTGTTATAAAATTTTGCAATCAGGTAATTTTTCTCCTTCATTGATGTGCGCTGATGAGACGGCACTGATAGGCGACACTGATGAGCACTTATAAGGCGGCACTGATGGGTACTGATAAGGCGGCACTGATAAGGCAGCACTGATGGGTGGCACCGATGGGCACTGATGGGTTGCACTGAAGGGCACTGGTAGTTGACACTGAAAGGCACTAATAGGCGGCACTCATGGGCACTAGTAGGTCACACTGATGGGCACTTATAGGTGGCACTGATGGGTGGCACTGATGGGCAGCACTGAGGATTGGGCACTGACATGTGGCACTGGTAGGTGGTGCTGGTGGGCACTGGTAGGTGACGCTGGTGGGCAGCACTGGTGGGCATTGGTAGGTGGCACTGGTGGGTGACACTGGTGGGCACAGAGGCTCCCCTCCTCTTCGGGACCAATGTCCCTCTGACAGCAGCGGTGATCTACTTTTTTTTCGCCTCACACTGACAGCATAAGGAGAAAAAAAAGCTGATTGCCGGCTGCTGTTTACATCACATGATCAGCTGTCATTGGCTGACAGCTGATCACGTGGTAAGGGGTTGGGTCCCTTCCATGCTGAGCTCCACGAGCTCTTCAAGCCTCACTTTCAGATTACTTTACTGCAGGGTAGTCTTCCCGGTCACGACTGCAGACTGACGGCAGTGAGAGCCGGCGGTGCGGAGGACGGTCTATGTGGACAGATTTACCCCGGATGCCTGCATACTTAGATGTGCCTGTTTTATTCATCAACCATGTGAGTTGCTAAATATTGAACCTTCATTAAATGTAACCATATTACTACACTTAGTGCCCGTTCACATACGAGCGACGCGACCTCGGAGCGGCCGCCATGGACTTCATAACATTGAAGTCTATGGCGGTCGCTTCTAGGTCGCCCCAAAGAAGCTCCGGACCCTTTTTCTAAGTCGGAGCGACTTGTGTCGCTCCTATTAGAACGGGTCCGCAGCTTCCCTATGGGAGGCGACCTACGGCGGCCTGTGAGGCGACCAGGTCGCCTTAGTGTGAACGGGGGCTAAGAGGCGCCTCTCTTCTCTTTTATACTCTGTAGCTCCTAATCCCCTTGTGGAGGCGCCATTTGTGGATGGATATTTTATGGTTACACAACCACATTGCTATAATCTTTTTATATGGACTATTAACAAAAGGATTTATGAATAAATGGTTGTGGAACAAATTATCTGAATTTCCATTATTTCTTACGGGGAAATTCACTTTGATATAAGAGTGCTTTGGATTACAAGCATGTTTCCAGAATGAATTATGCTCGCAATCAGGGCTGCTGTTAGAAATGACGGGCCCCATACAGCCTACCTGGCAGGGCCCCCTGAATATATCAAGACAATATTTTCATTAAAAATAAACTAAAATCATTATAAGAAGACACAAATATAACAGGGAACCTCTATGAATTAGCCCTTTTTATTATTGTTTTTTTTACATTTAAAAAAAAAAAAAAATAATAATTATATATATATATATATATTTTTTTTTTTTTTAAATGTTAAAAAATTTTTTCAATTTTTTTATTTTACAATGTTTTTAAATTATTTATTACAATGTTTAATTATTATTATGTTTTTCAATTAGTTTTTTTTTTTTTTTTGTACAGGACAGGGAAGCCTGTAGCGCTTCGGGAGGGGGGTTGGCACAGTTAAAGAGGGGCACACGTGGAGCGGGGAATCAGAAGCAGGCAGAACAGGGAGGGGGATCGGTGTCGGAGAAGTAATTACAGGAATGATGCCCTGTGCCTGTGTCTCTCCCCACAGCAGCTGAAAGCTGGCAGGAGGGGAAGAAACTGGCTTTCAGCTACTGCAGAGAGCAGCACAGGACTTCCTTATGTAATTGCCCCCCTGCCCAACCGCACTGATTTTCTGTACTGTTGGGGCCCCCGTGTGCCCGGGCCCCCTACAGAAGGACTGGTGGTCCCCCCCTTATCAGCGGCCCTGCTCGCAATCCAAGGTTTTACTGTAATTTGTCTTGTTTAAATGAAAGTAAATGATGTCTCTAGATCAAAGAATGGCAAAGTTATGTACAAATAAAAAAATCATATTAAAAAATATGTAATATATAAGAAATAAATACTGATAGTGAAAAATATGTAAAAAAAGAGTAATCAAGATATAATACCTAAGAGGAGAGAGGGAAGAAAGAGTTAATTAGGGTTGATTAAGGTTAAATAAGGGGTTAAAAAGTAATATGTTTAATAAAAAACATCTTTTATATTTTTTAAGGTTTATTTTCACATGCAAATCAAAAGGTCACACATTTGAGTAACATAGGACTGAATTAGTAAATACAACCAAACACCACACTGATACATTGTATTTACTCAATGACACTCGCAGACTATCTGCAAGTGTCATTTTATCCACTGCCTATATTTTTACACCTCCTGCTATGTTATATACAGCCGTTCCCAGATGTTATCGTTACATTTATTACAATTGTGTCATTCCATCAGTCATAAATCTAAACAATCAATTGAAAACAATCATTTGTATTTAAATGATCAACATAATTCCATCTTGACTGAGGGCAAATCAATCAAGTACTTGCTAAATCAAATAAATGGTCTTTAGAGCCGGTCCACACTAGCTCGACTTGTCAGCCTGACAAGTCGCGCTCCCTCGCGGTCCATTGACCGCTACAGGACCGGTTCTAATAGGAGCGACACAAGTCGCTCCGACTTAGAAAAAGGGTCCTATACTACTTCAGGGCGACCTCGGAGCGACTTGCATAGACTTCCATTATGTGAAGTCCATGCAAGTCGCTCCGAAGTCGTGGTGCATGGTAATGCACAAGTCGCCCCCGAAGTAGTAAGGAGTCGTGTCGCCTTAGTGTGAACCGACTCTTACTGTATCCAATTAGTGTAATTGCATTGAATAAACAATTGTAAGATTAAATCAATACATACAGCATGTGGCCACCATTAGGGTGACATGTCATAGTGTGATCTCATCTGTTCTGCTCATTCCTGTATAATAAACATGCAGATTCTGGAACAATGGAGTATAAATCCTCTGTATCTGTCCATCCATCTCACATCTATTGCCATGTTATACCATACCTTCTGTTCCCGGTCCTCTATGACCAGTAGATGGGCTCCCATCCCTTCACACATTTCCCGGCTCTCATCCCATGTTCTGTATTCTTCTCCAGATGGAAAGTAATAACAGTTCTCTTTGTGCCGCCACCAACCATCAGGACACACCACGCACCCTATAAGAAAATGTTTTCACTGCTTTTGAAATCCAAATAAATTCATGTCCATAAACCTTGGCATCCAAACCCGGCTGTCTTAGACAAACAATATCAACTTAAATAGTTCTCTCCTTTCAAATGGATTTTTAACCACTTCCCTTCTCATACTTGAACGTCCCCCTATGGATCAGAGCAGTTTTTAAAAGTGTTTGCTATGGTAAGGTGACCAGATTTTAATATGAAATCCGGGACATATTTTTTTTTATTGGCAAATGGCACAGGACTGCATAATACACAGAGCACTGGGCACAGGACTGCATAATACACAGAGCGCTGGGTACAGGACTACAAAATACGCAGAGCACTGGGTACAGGACTACATAAAACATAGAGCGCTGGGTACAGGACTACATAATACTAAGAGCGCTGGGCACAGGACTACATAAATTATAGAGCACTGGGTACAGGACTACATAATACACAGAGCACTGGGTACAGGACTACAAAATATGTAGTCCTGTGCCCAGCACTGTGTATTTTGTAGTCCTGTACCCAGTGCTCTGTGTATTATGTAGTCCTGTACCCAGTGCTCTATAATTTATGTAGTCCTGTGCCCAGCACTATGTGTAAATTATGGAGCACTGGGTACAGGACTAAATAATACTAAGAGTGCTGGGCACAGGACTGCATAATACACAGAGCACTGGGCACAGGACTACATAATACACAGAGCGCTGAGCACAGGACTGCATAATACACAGAGCACTGGACACAGGACTACATAATACACAGAGCGCTGAGCACAGGACTAAATAATACAAAGAGCGCTGGGGACAGGACTATATATTACTTGGAGCTCTGGGCACAGGAATGCATAATACACAGAGTGCTGAGTACAGGACTGCATAATACACAAAGCACTGGGTACAGGACTTCATATTACAAAGAGTGCTGGGCACAGGACTACATAATACACAGGACAGGACTACATAATAAACAGAGTGCTGGGCACAGGACTACATAATACACAGGACAGGACTACATAATAAACAGAGTGCTGAGCACAGGACTATACAATAAACAGAGCGCTGGGCACAGGACTACATAAAACACAGAGCGCTGAGTAAAGAGCTACATAATACACAGAGCTCTGGGCACAGAACTGCATAATACACAGAGTGCTGGGTACAGGACTACATAATACACAGAACTGCATAATACACAGAGTGCTGGGCACAGGACTACATAATACACAGAGCGCTGGGTACTGGACTACATAATACACAGAGCGCTGGGCACATGACTACATAATATACAAGAGGGTGCTAGGCATAGGGTTCAGGATTCAGAAGTTTGCTATGCACAGAGGATACTTCTGCCCCCACATCCATAGCTCACCTCTGCACTCTTCTTTTACAGATTATCTCTGCAGCCACCTCTTAGCCCTTCCCCCACAACAGCTAAACTCTCCATCTCTCCATGTAGCTGCATCACCTCTGCCCCCCCTGTGTACAAACAGACTCCCCCCTCATCTGGTAACCTCCTGGTCTCAGCCGTCCACTCAGTCATTTTTTGTCTCTGCCTCTCCTGCACAGAACAGCAGCAGGTGCGGCAGTGAGATCATCCAGCAGAGGGCGAGCCACCATGCTGTTTCTCGTCCAGCATAGGATGTCCTGTCTATGTTAATCCATGCTGAATTCGGGAACAAAACCGGGGACAGACTTGGTCCGGAGACAGTGTCCTCAGTCCCGGGACTGTCCACAGAAACCAGGGACGTCTGGTCACCCTGTGCTATGGGCCTATTGATTGGGCAAACCACAAATCCACAACTAGTTTATCACAGAAAGAAGCCAACAATCCCAAACCAGTAATTTATCAACACGCGTGTCTCCAATGTTATAGCTGAACTCCAGGTGACAACAATTAACCCTTTCACTACTACCGGTGGGATGCACTTTCATCATTTACCCTAAAAAACGAAAATATGAAGTATGTTGGCTCTGCTCCCTGTATGCATCTCATGGATTTATGTTCATAGTTAGCTGCATGTACCTTTTAATGAAAAGCCTCAACAAGCATCATCAATTATAATGTCCGTTCCCCTGATGGCACACTGATGGATATGAACACAAGCTCCCCATTGCCTGCATTGGATTAACAACTTTAGTCTCCAATTCAGAATCAAAAATAACAGACTATAACCTCCTTCCTTTAAACCCCGTCCTCTGTGTACCCTTATAAAGGAGAATGTTTGCCTACAACGTAATGAGCAGAGCTTTGCTTCCATTCAAAAGACCGAAAACTGACCACCCTGGTAGCCACCTACCAAATCTGTGTTCGGGTCTGTAGATACAAGAGACATGGGAGAGAGCACAAGTGTGAGCCGGGCTTAAAGTGGAGTTCCACCCTAAAATTATACTTACCTCCATCTGCTCACTCCGGGTCACCTGAAAAACAAATGGATAATTGCAATTTCTTTTTTTTTTTTTACTTACCTTGTTTAGAAGAAAATATACTTACCTTACTTCTTCTTCCTCCCCTCGGCGGCCACGGCGATTCGTCACTTCCTGGCTTTGCAATGATTCCTGGGAGCTGAACGTCATCGCTCCCAGGAATCAATGCGCCTGCACCGGCCCCGACGTCAGTTCCGGTGCAGGCGCCGTCATACCTTGCAAAACAGCTTCTGGGCATGCCCAGAAGCTGTGCAGGGATGACGCTGCGACACTGGAAGTGAAGGCGGGGCCGGTGCAGTGCATCGTGGGACCGAAGAAGACGGAAGAGGACACAGAAGAGGATCGCACTGGCTTCAAGCTGCCCACACCCGAGATGGCAGCGCTGGAGAATACATTTTCAAGGTAAGTATTTCTTCTAAAAGGTAAGTGCAACCCGGGACAGATCAGAGGCTATCCATTGTGGAATGTACTAGCCCTGACTGTCCCGGGGGTATTTTTATTAAAAACAAACGTTCACTGGGTGGAACTCCGCTTTAACATATGGGATTCAAATTCTTATAAATCTTATAATTTCAGATGTAGCGGGGGCACAACAAGGCACCCAAAATACCTTCCTGGCCATGGCTGCCAACTCCATGATGTATATTACTAATCCCTTGTAAACTGCCTCCCTTCACTTTGCCTTGAAAGGCCAATTTGTTCTATGTGTTAGATACAAGGTTTGCATTTGTTCACCATTGATATATGTAAAATTACTGCGCCACTGTCTGCAGAAGCAGCTGCTGACATTACAATACAACAATATTGTTAAACAACTAAAAACGAAAAAACAAGTGCCGCGCTATGAACGAAGGAAGTGTCAGAATGCTCTAACACATAAGGTGTTACATCACAACAGTATGGGTCTGTGCAAAAAATAAATAAAGTGCAAAATGCTATATGTGCAAAATACAGACAATATACTGCCCATAAACATCACAAAAATCATTAAAGAATGTTGAAAAAGTGCAAAGTCCTTGAGTCCCGGTTCGCACTATATCATTGACAGACATCGCATGTGATTCGGAGCGCATAATCTACATGATTATGTGCACGCAGATTCGATCAGCGCGTGCGCACCGCTGGAGCCACGCTCCTGCTGTGATTAGACACAGCGGGAGCCAGACTGCGAGAGGAGCAGACTAGATCCCCGCCGGCCTCCCACGATCTTCAGCTAGAATGACAGAAGAGCCGTCCGCCTATGTAAACAAAGCAGGCGGCTCTTCTGTCAGAGATTGTGTGATTCAGCTATGTTCACCGATCTCTCTCTGCCTCTGTCCAACCCATCCCCCCACACAGTAAGCACATATAGGGAACACATTTAACCCCTTGATCTACCCCAGTGTTAACCCCTTCCCTGTGTCATTTATACAGTAACAGTGAATATTATTTATTGATTACTGTATTAATGTCACTGGTCCCCAGAAAGTATCAAAAATGTCAAGTTACATGTCCGATCTGTCCGCCGCAATGTCGCAGTCCCGATACAAATCGCTGATCACCGCCATTACTAATAAATAAATAAATAAAAAGTCCATAAATCTATCCCGTAGTTTGTAAAAGCTATAACTTTTGCGCAAACTAATTATTATACTCTTTTTGGGATTTTTTTTTTTTTTACCAAAAATATGTAGCAGAATACAAATTGGCCTAAAATTATGAAAAAATTTGATGAAATGAAATTTTTTTATTGGGAAAGTTTCATAGCAGAAATTAAAAAAATATTGTTTTTTTTTCAAAATTGTCGCTCCTTTTTTTGTTTATATCGCAAAATCTAAAAACTGCAGAGGTGATCAAACACCACCAAAAGAAAGCTCTATTTGTGGGGGAAAAAAAAGCATATCAATTATATTTGGGTACAGCGTCGCACGACTGCGCAATTGTCAGTTAAAGCAACGCAGTGCTGAATCGCAAAAAATGGCCTGGTTATTAAAGAGGAAATAAACCCTCCTAAAAAAAAAAATGGAAAAATTAAAACCTGTAAAGGCAAAGGCATAATGAGCTGGCGTGCATTGCATACTAGCTCATTATGAAATACTTACCTTAACACGAAGCCCCCGCAGTGCTGCCTGCTCAGCGACAGGAAGGCGGACATGTTCGGCCGTCCTGCTTCCTGGTTTGCGTCCTCCGGCCATCTGATTGGCCGGAGGCGCGATTACATCACTCCCGCGTGGGAGCCGTCGTCCACCGCACAGGGCTCTGAAGGAACGGCATGGGTGGCCATTCCTTCAGAGCGGCGCTACCTTTTAAAAGTTAGGTGCACTTAGTGAACAAATGAATACCGTGATTGGTGGTATTAAAATAAATAATAAAGTGCTGTATGTGCCTTTAAAAAGACATAAATATAAATTATAAAGTGCACATGTGACTCACAGTTTTTTTACAGAGACCGGTTGTAGTGAAAAGTATGTCCTGTACCTTTAATAGTGCAAGGATACAGTGCAAAGTGCAAGTGCAAAAAAAAACACAAAATTGAGAAGGGACAGTGACTTTTATTAAAAATTAAATATATCAAGTGCAGTGTACATCCGATCTCAAAACAAGTTTAAAAGTGATTATACATTATAGAGAAGACTGTATAATATGTGCTGTAGTGAGCAAAGGGGAAAAAATTGGATAAAAGAGCCGTTTGGTTGTAAAAAATAAATGAGAAAGCTCCGGGTTGCAGACACCAGCGTGACCGCTAGGTGTCGTACCCTGTATACAACCAGATATGGCTTTATTTGCTGGGGGATACTGCTTAGGGGCTCCTCCGCTCCTCCCAATTCCTTGTTGGATCGTGTAGTCCTCAAAGAAAAAAGTGGAGAAGGAAACCCCCTGGTATCATATCCTCAATATATGCGTATAGTGACTCACAGGTGGAGATGTAGGCTGTCCGCGATCAGTAGTATTGTTCGCCGGGAAGCTTCCGCGTTCCACAGCTCTGGCTTCGGGTGCCGGAAATGACGTAATGACGTCGAAGACTCCGCCCTGCGCGTTTCGTCAGAGGACGTCTGCTGGTGCGGCGTCAACGTACTGACTTCACGGCCATTAAATAGCGTCCCATCTCCTAGCAACAATACGGCCTCCCCCGCCGCCATATTGGTGCTCGCAACTAAAGCCGGACCGAGGCCATCTTTTGCCTCCGTGCAATGCCGCCTAGCTGCCACTGGTAGGAGTGTTTAACTAGTTGTTCATCATTTCGGGGACAGCCTGTTCGGATCACGATGGCAATTTTAGTTAAAAAAGCAATTTAAACTTTATTTTTGAAAAAGAAAAATTGGATGGTGTTAGTAGAGTAGTGGACGGTTTCAGTAGGGCAGTGGACAGTGTTAGTAGGGCAGTGGACGGTATTAGTAGAGTAGTGGACGGTGTCAGTAGGGCAGTGGACAGTGTTAGTAGGGCAGTGGACAGTGTTAGTAGGGCAGTGGACAGTGTTAGTAGAGTAGTGGACGGTGTCAGTAGAGTAGTGGACGGTGTCAGTAGAGTAGTGGACGGTGTCAGTAAAGTAGTGGATGGTGTCAGTAAAGTAGTGGATGGTGTCAGTAAAGTAGTGGACGGTGTCAGGAGAGCAGTGGATGGTGTCAGGAGAGCAGTGGATGGTGTCAGTAAAGTAGTGTGTGTTTATTAAAAGTCAGATACACTTTTTGTAGCTGCCGACTTTTAATAAACACAAAAATGAGTGAAACTCTGCCCCTTTCACACTTCTGCGATTTAAAAGCCGCACGATTTTACCACAATTTTGACTGGGCTTGAAGCAATGCCTATGTCTTTGGACCTTAAATACATTAAAATCGAGCCAAAGTAGTGCAGGGATTACTCTGAAGTCCTTTGCGACTTCAAGTTGCACAGTTATGAACGGTACCCATTTGGAAATAATGGCGAGCAACTTGTCATGTGATTTTGCAGTCCCAAATCGCAGCACAAGCCGCACAAGTGTGAAAGGAGCCTTAGTACCGTAGTTTGTCGCCATTCCACGAGTGTGCGCAATTTTTAAGCGTGACATGTTAGGTATCTATTTACTGGGCATGACATTATCTTTCACATTATACAAAAAAATAAATGGGTGAACTTTACTTTTTTTTTTTTTTTTTAAATTCATGAAAGTGTATTTGTTCCAGAAAAATTGCGTTTGTAAGACCGCTGCGCAAAAAACTGTGTGACATAAAATATTGCAACGATTTCCATTTTATACTCTAGGATCTCTGCTAAAAAATATATATATATATATATATGAATATAATGTTTGGGGTTCTAAGTACTTTTCTAGCAAAAAATTACTGATTTTAACTTGTAAGCAATGAATGACAGGAAAAGACTTGGGCATGAAGGGGTAAACTAGCAGGAGGTTTTGCTGATTGGCTGTACTAGGGGTGGCACGCTCTGGTTACAAGGGAGTCACGTGCCAGCTGCACGCACATATTCCTGGTAAAGGACAAGTAACGGTTAGGTTGCCATGGTAACCCGGAAGACTATATAAGGCAGCGGCTTCCCCGGAGCAGCCAGTAAAGTTTGAGTCACCGTGGGAAGAGGACGCAGCGCGGAGCTCCTCCGCTGGCAGACGATAGATGTGAGGTATACTGAAGCGGAGCGGCCAGTAACCAACTACAGCTGTCCCTCCGCCATTCACACTTCCCACCCACTTATTACACAGGGCGGCCCCTTCACTTTTGCAGTCCCAAATCGCAGCACAAGCCGCACAAGTGTGAAAGGAGCCTTAGTACCGTAGTTTGTCGCCATTCCACGAGCGTTTGCAATTTTGAAGCGTGACATGTTAGGTATCTATTTACTCGGCGTGACATTATCTTTCACATTATACAAAAAAAACAATGGGCTAACTTTACTTTTTTTTTTTATTCATGAAAGTGTATTTGTTGTAGAAAAACTGCGTTTGTAAGACCGCTGCGCAAAAACCGTCTGACATAAAATATTGCAACAATTCCCATTTTATACTCTAGGATCTCTGCTAAAAATATATATAGAAATATAATGTTTGGGGGTTCTAAGTACTTTTCTAGCAAAAATTACTGATTTTAACTTGTAAGCAATAATTGACAGGAAAAGACTTGGGCATGAAGGGGTTAACTATCAGTAGGCTTTTCTGATTGGTTGTACTAGGGGTGGCACGTGCTGCTTACAAGGGAGTCACCTGCCAGTGGGATGCACATGTTCCGTGAGAATTACCTACCCCGTGAGAATTACCTACCCCCCGTCACTTCCGGCCAGGAACAGCTGAGCAGCGCAGCAGTGCGCATGCTCACAGGGCCGGATACCTAAAGGGACAACAGAGGAGCAGACTAGTGCGCATGCGCACTAGTATGGAAATAGCACAGTGTACCGTTGAAAAAACCTACCCACGCGGCGGTTAAATAAAACAGCGGGGCTGCAATACGAATCATCTCCGCTCGTGTGCCTGTCACTTCCCTGATCTCGGCAAGTAAATATAAAAGCGGCTGGCGTCTCCGTGATTTATGTTTACATACACCCGCCGCCGCTTTTATATTTAGTTGCCGAGATCAGGGAAGTGACAGGCATACGAGCGGAGATGATTCGTATTGCAGCCCCGCTGTTTTAATGTAAGCGCTGCATTCCATACAGTGCCGTGAACCGGAAGTGACGAGGGGTAGGTTTTTCTCACGGGTAGGTAATTCTCACGGAACACACACACTCCTGGTAAAAGACAGGTAACGGTTGGGTAGCCATGGTAACCTGGAAGACCATATACGGCAGCGGCTTCCCCGGAGCAGCCAGTAAAGTTTGAGTCACCGTGGGAAGAGGACGCAGCGCGGAGCTCCTCCGCTGGCAGACGATAGATGTGAGGTATACTGAAGCGGAGCGGCCAGTAACTAACTACAGCTGTCCCTCCGTCATTCACACTTCCCACCCACTTATTACACAGGGCGGCCCCTTCACTGCAATGTACAATACACACACCTGAGGAGATCCAGAACTTTTCCAGCCATGCAGCCTTGTGTGTTTTCCACATCTGATATCCGCGATTGTGGCTCCATTATCAGATCACGTGATCGCAGGTTCCTCCTCAGGCAGACGATATAGCGATCCCTTGTAAACAGGCGAGGCGCCGTACGGAACGACAGGAAGAAGTTCTATGAAGGGAGACACATCTGCCCGCAGCAGTCATTCGGGGCTCCAATCCTCATTGTGGCAGAACGGAGCGAGCTGCTCCTCTCTCTGCGGCTGTACTGGGGATGGCAAGCGCTGTTTACATGGGAGTCTTGTGTGTATATATATATATTGTATGTATGTATGTATGTATGTATGTATGTATGTATGTATGTATGTGTGTGTGTATATATATATATATATATATATATATATATACATATACACACACACACACACACACACACACACATCTATAATACACATATATATATATATATATATATATATATATATATATATATATATATATATATATATATATATATATATATATATATAGTGACAGGAAGTCAGGTAAATCTGGGAATGTAGTCACTGAGAGGAGACACATTCCCACCTGCTTTGAAAGTTCACTGATACTATAGGGTGTTGGCTGCAGAGAGAGCCAGCAGGAAGTTGAAAACCATTCAGCTGTTCAGAATGAGGAGATCAAGGACTCTATAATTTGTCCAGAGAAAATCTATTGAGTGCTGCCTCCTGTCGCTGTGTGAGCTGGGAAGAGGAGGACAGACATACGTGTACCTCCCGACGCCGTGTGGGCATGGGAGAAGGACTGCTGCCGCCTGTCGCCGTGTGGGCTGGGAGAGGGGGACAGTCGGATGTGTGCCTCCCGACAAGCTGGTGAGCATGGGAGAAGACCCCCTACAGCGATGTGAAGCTAAGGAGGGTAACCACGAGTGAAGACGTCTCAAAGGTGAGAAGACAAAGTGTTCCATGTGAAGAGTGTGAAGAGAAGTGTTCCATGTGAAGAGTGTGAAGAGTAAAGGGACCTGTTAAATGAATTATGTTCAATGTGAAGAATCTGAAGAGTAAAGGATCCTGTTATAAATGAACATGTGCTGTGTGAAAGAAAACAAAGGGACATGTTCAATGGACAATGTTTGTGCTGTGTGAAAAGCAAACAAATGGACATTTGAGTGTCTGCTGTAGGATCAGCAGTGTCGGCCCAACAGTAGGTTGGAAAGACTTCTTAGGTAGGTTCCAGTTGTGAGAAGGTAGCCGCCCACAGAGGCAAGGATTTATTTTGTGTTTTATTTTATTTTGGATGTTTTGCTGCATACAGCCTGGTGAAGAAAACACCATTTAATAAACCACACTGTTTGTTTGCAAGCACTTGTCGACTATCTCTCTGTGAAAACGCACCCCCAAAGGGGTCATCCACGCCTACCACCGAGCTAATCCCTCACATATGGTGGAGGATGCGGGCAGAAGCAGCAAGATCCCTGCAAGGAAGTGCAAATGTTTGATGAACTTTGTCTGGTGCATGAGATTGCACAATCTATGTGTGCAGGAGAGAAGATCCTGACAGAAAAAAAAAAAAAAAAAGTGTTTTAAAGAGACAGGGGTCTCAAAATTTTTTGATGAACTTTGTTGTGTCTGGTGCAAGTGACTGCACAAACTGTGTGCGCAGGAAAAGAGATCCTGCAAGAGAGAGAAAAACTACATGTGTTAAAGAGACAGTGGTCTGAAAATTTTTTGCTGGACTGTGAAAAATTTGTTTGTGGAGTTATTGAAGATGGGGCGATCCAAACGCCTGAAAAATGCAAAGATAGATGAAATGAGAGACCGGATTCTATGGATGGAGGGGATGTTGCCGTCTGAACCAGCCCCATCCATGCCTAAAGAGAGTCTACTAAAGAGGAAGGTTGTTGTCCCTAGCAACACTGATGAAACGTGTGCTCAGATGAAAAGTAAACTCAAAATGGAGGAGATGTTGAAACATCTGATTATATCAAATGCAGCTCAACAGCAGGCAAATGCGGATTTTCAGCGGAGCTTTGCAGCTCAGCAAAAGGCTCACCAAGAGAGCATGGCAGGCTGGAAACAGAGACGCCAGCAGCCAATGGAGGCCATCGGTTTGGAAGAAACCGAGTATGTGTGCAGGGCTGAATTGGATGCCTTGCAACGGAAAATGGAAGAAAAGGAACAAGCCTTGGAATTGCTTAAAATGGAGCATAGAAACTTGCAGGAAATGAATGAACTACTCAAGTCTCATGTGTTACAGTGGGAAGAATCCACTGCTCTTCTTTTGGTCGAGTTGCAAAAACGCAGAGAGACTATAATGGAGAAAGATACCATCCTCATGGAAAAGGAAAGTGAAATTCAGACTTTGCAGAAGCAAAGTATGGCTGATATGTTGGAGTTGCGTAATCAGCTGGAAAAAAGTCTTCAGTGTTTGGAAGTTACAAAAATAGACCTGCAGGAGTCGCAGGAACAGAATGTTGCTCTGAAAGCGACATTGTCTCTCAGCGACAAAGAGAAAAGTGAAAGAGAGGCTAAATTACTGAGTACTGTGTATGAGCTCACTACTTTAAGCAATGTGGTAAATGAATGGCGTGCGGACTGTGAAAGTTGGAAAGGGGAAGCCCAACGTGTCCAGCAGCAGTTAAAGGAGAAAGAAGCCTGTGTGGCAGAATTACATTCTTATTCCCAGATGCTAGCCAATGAGGTGAAGGCTCTTATGCAGGGAAAAGAAGATTGTGAACATAAGAGGGAAAAAGTAGAGGCACAGCTTCTGGAATCGCAAGTCAAGGTGTCAGAAGGTGACCGATTGTGTGCTAAGCTGTCAGAGAAGGCAAACCGACTGCAGGTTGAGTTGGACAATGTTACAAATCAGCTTTCTCAAGCAGACAGCAAATCTAGAGAAATTGCGGAAGATTTTTCTATCTTGGAATCGCAGCTGCAAGACACGCAGGAACTCTTACAGGAAGAGAGGTGTCAAAGGCTGAGTTTTAGCACAAAGCTCAAACAAATGGAAGATGAGAAAAATGGCTTCCTGGAACAATTAAAAGAGGAGGCGGAAGCAAAGAAAAACCTATCAGAGCAAGTCGCAACATTGCAAGCTCAGATAGCGGATATGAAAAAACGCATGGAAGAAAGCGTTGGTTCATTACAGTGTGTTGAAGATGTGAAAAAGAAGTTTGATCAGATGCTTGGTGAAGAGAAGACTGTGTCTGCAAAATATGCAGAAGAACGCGACCGTGCAAAAACGGAGGCGCGTGATAACGAGAGCAAAGCCCTGTTCTTGGCTCGCTCTTTGGAGGAAGTTCTAGAGTGTAAGGCTGAACTAGAAAGTGTTAACAAACAGCTGCGTACAGAAATGGAAGAATTGGTCAGCTCCAAGGATGATGTTGTGAAAAGCGTTCAGGAGCTAGAAAAGTCTAAGCGAGCCTTAGAACAGCAACTAGAAGAGATGAAGATTCCGTTGCAGGAACTGGAAGAGGAATTCCAGGCAACAGAGGATCTGTCCCAAAGAGGGGATAGTGTGCCTGATGCAGTTTTTAAAAGGATCAGTGTTTTGGGGTCTGTCCTGAGTGAGCCTCAGAAATGTGATGACATGTGGCTTGAATCACCCCTTTGGAATAAACCGTTCCTTCAAAAACTTCAAGCATTGGAAAATGTATCATTAGAGCTTCAGCAAACAAAGGAGCTGAGTAAGAAATGTGATGATTTCTCAGTTCAGGCTGAAAACCTAGTGGGGAAAACTAAGGCTGTTGGTGAAAACGTGAAGCAAATGAATAAGTGCCTTTCAGGGAGTGTTTCCAAAATGGAACTGGTGAAAGACGGGTGGCAGAAGTTTGATCGTGATCTTGAGATGCATTCCATGTGGAATTCAGATAGAGAAAAAGAACTAGGTGACCTTGAGCGGTCAAATAGTTCAGCAGAAAGTGCATTGAAGAAACCTGTAAAAGAATGTGTTGCAGTTCCATGCTTCTTCACTGATGCAGAGAGGAGGTCTATAATGGATACCACCCAGATCGCTGGGTTCAACTGTGTTGTTGCCTTTGACCCCGATGTTGGTGGAAGGAAAGTTGATGATGTTCTGGTTGGCTACTTCTGTGAAGAGTTTGGCAAGAAATATAAACTGAATATCAAATCAAATAGTAGGCCTTTACTGCGACTCGCTCAGGAGGGCGAAAAGTTTAAGAAGTTGATGAGTGCAAATGCTTCAGATCTGCCTATGAATATGAAATGTTTGAATGATATTGATATCTCTGGGAAAAGGAACAGGGGTCACTTTGAAGAAATGTGTGACAGCCTGTTGTCTCAATTGGAAAATCCTCTGCACAGCATCTTAGAGCAAGCAAAGCTCAAGAAGGAAGATCATTCCCTTTTACAACAAAAAGTCAATGATTGTGTACAGATGTATGGAGAGGCAACTCAAGTCACAGAGGGATGTCAAGAGTCCCTACTTGGAACAAAGCTTAGTGAAGCAAAGGTTCTCAAAGTTTTGTGGAAAACATTTATGGATTGCAGAGAGAGGCGTCTTAAGAATGTTGAAGACATTAAGACTAGCCCAATTGAGTTGCCTATGGATCACGGTCCTCCATGGTGGATTGGACAGACGGTTATGAGGGACAAGCTGTCTGACATTTATGAGAAAGCTGTCAATGAAGATGACAGAAACGAGAAGGAGCAAAATGATGCCAAAAATGCAGTTGAAGAATGTGTATATGAGATGAGAGACAAACTGTGTGGCAGTTATGAGAAATCTGTCAATGAAGATGACAAAACAGTTTCATCCGGAAGCTTGAGGATAATAGGAGGCTTATCAGTGAGTCAGCAGTGCCTGACACATGCGTGCCTGGAAATATGTGTCCCAACCCTAGGGTTGAAACAAGAGGGGGGGGTATGTGACAGGAAGTCAGGTAAATCTGGGAATGTAGTCACTGAGAGGAGACACATTCCCACCTGCTTTGAAAGTTCACTGATACTATAGGGTGTTGGCTGCAGAGAGAGCCAGCAGGAAGTTGAAAACCATTCAGCTGTTCAGAATGAGGAGATCAAGGACTCTATAATTTGTCCAGAGAAAATCTATTGAGTGCTGCCTCCTGTCGCTGTGTGAGCTGGGAAGAGGAGGACAGACATACGTGTACCTCCCGACGCCGTGTGGGCATGGGAGAAGGACTGCTGCCGCCTGTCGCCGTGTGGGCTGGGAGAGGGGGACAGTCGGATGTGTGCCTCCCGACAAGCTGGTGAGCATGGGAGAAGACCCCCTACAGCGATGTGAAGCTAAGGAGGGTAACCACGAGTGAAGACGTCTCAAAGGTGAGAAGACAAAGTGTTCCATGTGAAGAGTGTGAAGAGAAGTGTTCCATGTGAAGAGTGTGAAGAGTAAAGGGACCTGTTAAATGAACTATGTTCAATGTGAAGAATCTGAAGAGTAAAGGATCCTGTTATAAATGAACATGTGCTGTGTGAAAGAAAACAAAGGGACATGTTCAATGGACAATGTTTGTGCTGTGTGAAAAGCAAACAAATGGACATTTGAGTGTCTGCTGTAGGATCAGCAGTGTCGGCCCAACAGTAGGTTGGAAAGACTTCTTAGGTAGGTTCCAGTTGTGAGAAGGTAGCCGCCCACAGAGGCAAGGATTTATTTTGTGTTTTATTTTATTTTGGATGTTTTGCTGCATACAGCCTGGTGAAGAAAACACCATTTAATAAACCACACTGTTTGTTTGCAAGCACTTGTCGACTATCTCTCTGTGAAAACGCACCCCCAAAGGGGTCATCCACGCCTACCACCGAGCTAATCCCTTACAATATATATATATATATATATATATATATATATATATATATATATATTGTGTGTGCCACTATACTGACTGACCGAGCCCCTACCTTGCTACTACACTGACCTCCCCCCCCCCCCTCCCCACTGCACTAACCTACCTGACCACTACACCGACCACCCTACCCACTAGACTGACCACTACACTGACCTACCTAATAAACCTAACCATTCCACTGACCTACCTAACAATTACGCTGACCTACCTATCCACTACACTGTCCAATCTAACCACTACACTGACCTACCTGACCATCCTAACCATAATACTGACCTACCTAACCACTACATTGAAAACTACACTGAGCTACCTAACCACTACACTGGCCTACTTTACTACACTGACCACATCATTGACCACCCTTACCATTACACTGACCTACACTAACCACTGCAGTGACCTCTACAATACACTGATTTAACTGACCTACCTAAAAAGTACACTGACCTACCTAGCCATTATACTGACCTAACTAGCCTCTACACTGATGACTACACTGACCTACCTAACTACTACTCTAACTTACCTAGCCACTAGACTACCACTACACTGACCTACCTAACCACTACACTGACTCCACCATCCATGATATCGGCACCATACATCGCCCCTCCCCTTGTGACGTTTTTTGCACTTGAGAGTTCCCGCTGCAGGGGGAGGACCAATAGGCTGTTGCGGAGGAGTGGACCTTAACCACTACACTGACCTACCTAAGCACTACACAAACCTAACTAACCATTACACTAAGCACTACAATGACTTACCTAGCCACTACACTGTCTTATCTAACCACTACACTGACCTACTTAACCATTACACTGAGCACTACCCTGACCTTCCTAACCACTACACTGACCTTCCTAACCACTACACTGACATACCTAACCATTACACTGACCACTACACTAACCTCCCCCACCACTACATTAACTGCCACATTGACGTATCTGACCACTACACTAACCTATCTGACCACTATACTGACCTACCTAGCCACTACACTGACCACTAAATTGTCCAATCTAACCACTACACTGACCTACCTAACCATTACACTGAGCTCCCTAACCACTACACTAACCTACCTAACCACTACACTGGCCTATCTTACCACTACACGGAACTACCTATCCACTACACTACTACACTGACCTACCTTGCTACTACACTGACCCACCTAACCACTACACTGACCACTACACTGACTACTACAATGACCTACCTAACTACTACATTAAGCTACCTAGACACTAGACTGACCACTACACAGTAGCATACCTAACCACTACACTGACCACCCTAACCACTACACTATCCTGGTGTCTATGGAAAGAGAAAGGGGTTTTGTTATCACGTCACTGGGTCTGGGAAGCTGATTGGCCGCATTTAGACTGTCCTCGGTGTGCAGAGCGATGCGCCCCAAACACTCCCACTGTTGCATTGGCTTCCTGTGATTGGTCCATAGAACGTAGTAGGGCGGTGCTTTCAGCGGAACCACGTCACTTCTGGCTGGGGTGAGACGCGCGCCACTGTCTTCTTGCCGCAGTGGAACCGGAGTATGGAGCCTACCTGCATCCTGACCGCCTCTGAGTCGGACAGTAGCACACCCGGCACCAGGAGTCACCCTCGCTGTCCCTGACTCCCTCCCTGTGTGTTGCTGCAGCATCTTCTCGTGTGACTGACCTGTCTCAGACTCTGCAAATCTGTTCTTGACTGGTAAGTGACTTTTTTGTCTGTGTGTTCTCTCTGTGGGATAGGTGATGGGGAATATCTGAATATATTTGCATTGGGCAATTCTTGTACTAATGGGGAATATCTGAGAATATATTGAATGAGGCAATTCCTGTAATAATGGCCCATTAGTACAGGTATTGCCCCATGCTATATTTTCATATATTACCTATTAGTGCAGGAATTGCCCCATGCAATATATTCATATAATCCCCATAGTACAGGAATTGCCCCATGCAATTTATTCAGATATTCCCCATTAGTAATGGGGAATATCTGAATATATTGCATGGGGCAATTCCTGTACTAATGGGGAATATCTGAATATATTGCATGGGGCAATTCCTGTACCAATAGGGAATATCTGAATATATTGCATGGGGCAATTCCTGTACCAATAGGTAATATATGAATATATAGCATGTCAATTAGCCTTTTATATTGTGCAATAAAATATAGGGTGATCATGGTGGTATATTGTACAGCTCCATATGAGGTGATCAGCACTTTTATTTTGGAATGATCTTGATGTTATTGTACAGCTCTGTATAGGAAGCTCGTAATTTTATATTATACAGCGCTGTATAGGATGATCAAATGTTTATATTGTACAGCTCTGTATATAAAATCAGGATTTTATTAAGCAGTTTTGTATAGATTGATCAGGATTTTATTTTGCATAGTTTTGTATGGGGTGATCAGGACTTTATTTTGCACAGTGTACAATTCCTGTACTAATGGGGAATATCTGAAAATATTGCATGGGACAATTCCTGTACTAAAAGGTAATTAAGACAGTATGGGGAAGTACAGTAGGCAGAGTATTTCAGAGCCATATTGTGAAGCAACGGTGTGGGTAGGGGTATAAGGTCAATACAGATGCAAAAAGCACGATAGGATAATAAATGAAGGTAACATGAATTTTGCCTTGAATCTATGCATGGGTCTGGGAAAGTGTTCACTGGCATAGAAAATGCATAACACACATTAACAAAAAACATTAAACATCAGCATAAAATATGAGGTCTAAGATTGAAAAATAAAAAAGGAGTTATTGCGTTAAACCAGGCATAACTTTTGATGCAATGGGATCCCACCATCGCACAGTGGCCCCCCTCTCCCACATGCTTTAACAGAGAGGTATAGACTTATGGGTATAGAAGTGTAGGTGAAATTATCACAGAAACTCGTTAATTAACAATTTAACTTGCACACTTTGCTAAACCAGTCTTCTATGAGTTCAATCTAGTGAGAGTGAAGGGGGGTCGCTGCACCAACGACAGAGGGGTAACCCTGGCATAAAATGACAAACATTGTACAACAGCGTTCTAGGTAGTAGTATAAGGGGCTATGTTAAATCCTAACTACCAAGAACACAAGCTTACCTAATGAGGCATCACAAAGGTCAGGAATGTCTACTATTATCTTGCTAAGTCCAGTTTAAGTATGAATACCTGCCAAATGTGTAGCTTAAAGAGGTCAGTTCCAGAAAGCAATTGTCGTTGATTATTGTGTCTATTCTCTTCTTGCCCTCCTATGCGCGGGTGAAGCAGGAACGCTGTTTCCTCCTGAGTGGCGTCTGTTAGCTGGCGGCGTAGAGGAGCGGTAGAGTGATCTTCGGTATCGTCGTGTTGCATCTCTTGAGGATTGAGCGTCCATATGTTCAATTAAGCGATGGGATGAAAAGTTATTGTGTGTGCCAATCAGGGATTTCCACAAAAGGAATATTTAAAGTAGCACAAAAAGGAGGAGGAATCCTCAGGAAATCTCAGGGTTGCAGTATGGCCTGCACTGCAGTGCCAGCAGATAGGCAAAATGGAAATTTCCATCTGTAAGGTATTTCGCGTTCTTTCAATATATCGAGAAGGGGTTTCAGGATTTTCCGTTTTTGTAGGGTCGACTCGTTTCAGAGAGATCCTGAAATAATTTGATTTCTGTGCCTTGGTATAGAATGCGTCTCCTTAGCCTGGCTTGTCTCAAAATTTCTTCTTTCAGTCTGAAATTGACCAGGCAACCAATGACGTCTCGTGGGGGGGTCGTTCTCTCTGCCCCTAGGGCGTAGAGCGTGATGCAGGCGCTCTATATCGATCGGAGTGTCTAGAGGCCTCCCCAAGAGGTCGTTAAATATAGAGAGGGTTGCTTGAGTGGGATTAGTTATCAATCGATTCAGGGAGACCCCTGACTCGAATATTATGGCGGCGTCCTCGGTTATCAAGGTCTTCAAGGGTTCTGTGCATCTCTCTCAGTTGTATGGTATATGAGTCTATGGCATGAGAGTTATCTTGTATGGCTACCTCTTGTTGCTATGAAACCTCTTCCACCTTATCAATTCTTGTAGCAGGATCAATGACATCTGTGATCACTTCAGGGTGAAGCATGGACAGCTGTGTTTACATCAGCCGTTCGTCCTTCTCTGTAAGCGGCGGGAGATCCCGAGTGGCCGGCGGCCATCGGAGCCGCCTTTCACATAGGGATGCACCGAAATTAAAATTTTGGGCCGAAAATGCAGGATGCCCTTGGCCGAAAACCGAAAATTACTTATTCCCCCCAAAATTTTTTAAAATGGATAGAACAGGGGCATACACCAAAAACAGGTAGTGACGTACACCTGTCGCTGCCACCCTGTCACAGTATATGTACTGTGATGGGTTAGCAAGAGGTTAATTTAATTACCAATGGTATTTGTATTATGAAGCATGAGGGGTTAATGTATTGTCACTGCTGGTCACTCATCTATTAGTGACCGACCAGTGGCAGTTAATTAACCCCTTTGTGCTGCATTAGTGCAACCAGTATCAGTGCAACCAGTGTTAATTAACACTGATACTGGTTGCACTAATGCAACACAAAGGGGTTAATTAACTGCCACTGGTCGGTCACTAATAGATGAGTGACCAGCAGTGACAATACATTAACCCCCTCATGCTTCATAATACAAATACCATTGGTACGCTGCCTCAGCTCCCCACCCCCCACTGCCTCAGCGTCCCCCTCCTCGGGTGACCATCATTCAAAAGTCCCGCCTCTGGCCGGCTGCACCGCCTCTAAATAATTTCCCTACTACGATCTGTGCATTATGAATGGACATACCAGGCGTGGGGGGGGCGGGGCGAGCGGCCGCTATAGAAAGAACTAATGTGATCCATCCCTGTCAGCTCAGCACGACTATGTGTGAATGAGAACAGAACTGACCTGACACCGGGCGGGGGGAGTGGCCGCTATTAGCTGTAACTATGTGAGAGCTTCACTTCCCTGACAGGCATGTATCTCCGCTGACAGGGAAGTGAAGCTCTCACATAGTTACAGCTAATATCGGCCGCTCCGCCCGCCCGGTGTCAGGTCAGTTCTGTTCTCATTCACACATAGTTGCGCTGAGCTGACAGGGATAATTCACATAGATCTATAGCGGCCGCTCCCCCGCCTGGTATTTCCAATCATAATGCACAGATCGTAGTAGGGACGTCATTGAGAGGCGGACGGCCGGCCAGAGGCGGGACTTTTAAAACCTGCCCTGCCCTGCGCTGCGCCCTCCTCCTTCCCCACAGCGGCCATATTTATTTTCGGCAATGTTAACCCATTATCGGCCGATAATTTCGGTGCATCCATACTTTCACACACACTAGCTTCCCCGCTGACAAGCGGGGGCGCGAGCGCACCTCCGGTGGCGTGCGATCGCCCCATAGCTCCTCACAGGCGAGCGCTGTACATGTACGGGCTTTTGCCTGGGAGCGCCAGCCTGCCGAAGTTCATCTGCTGCGGCTGGGGCTAAAGTGGTTAAATACTCCTGACCCCCTGACATGCCACATTTGGCATGTCATTTTTTTTGGGGGGGGAGGGTACTTAGATTTGACAGATACCCGCTTCCACTTCCGCTCGGGCCGCAAGTTCTCCTCTCCCTGCAATCTTCTGGGACATGTCACAGGTCCCAGAGGACTTCCCGGGCCATTCACAAAGCGCAGCAGGACTCGCGCATGCGCAGTGCGCACCCGGCTGTAAAGCTGCAAGCTGTCGCAGCCGGGTGCCCACACTAGAGATGGCGGCACCGCTGAGAGCAGAGGGAGAGGATCGAGGCTTCGGGCGGCCGCATCGTTGGGTGTGTGTTTATTAAAAGTCAGATACACTTTTTGTAGCTGCCGACTTTTAATAAACATAAAAATGAGTGGAACTCCGCCCCTTTCACACTTGTGGGACTTAAGTTGCACGATTTTACTGCCGCGATTTTAACTGGGCTTGAAGCAAAGCCTATGTCTTTGGACCTCAAAATCCGACCAAAGTAGTGCAGGGATTACTCTGAAGTCGCACAGATATGAACGGTAGTCATTGGAAATAATGGAGAGCAACTTTTTATGCGATTTTGCAGTCCCAAATCGCAGCACAAGCCGCACAAGTGTGAAAGTAGCCTTAGTACCGTAGTTTGTCGCCATTCCACGAGCGTTTGCAATTTTGAAGCGTGACATGTTGGGTATCTATTTACTCGGCGTGACATTATCTTTCACATTATACAAAAAAAAAAAAAGGGCTAACTTTACTTTTTTTTTTTTTTTTTAATTCATGAAAGTGTATTTGTTGCAGAAAAATTGCATTTGTAAGACCGCTGCGCAAAAACCGTCTGACATAAAATATTGCAATGATTCCCATTTTATACTCTAGGATCTCTGCTAAAAATATATATAGAAATATAATGTTTGGGGGTTCTAAGTATTTTTCTAGCAAAAATTACTGATTTTAACTTGTAAGCAATAATTGACAGGAAAAGACTTGGGCATGAAGGGGTTAACTATCAGTAGGCTTTGCTGATTGGCTGTACTAGGGGAGTCACGTGCTGCTTACAAGGGAGTCACGTGCCAGTGGGATGCACACACTCCTGGTAAAAGACAGGTAACGGTTGGGTAGCCATGGTAACCCGGAAGACCATATAAGGCAGCGGCTTCCCCGGAGCAGCCAGTAAAGTTTGAGTCACCGTGGGAAGAGGACGCAGCGCGGAGCTCCTCCGCTGGCAGACGATAGATGTGAGGTATACTGAAGCGGAGCGGCCAGTAACTAACTACAGCTGTCCCTCCGCCATTCACACTTCCCACCCACTTATTACACAGGGCGGCCCCTTCACTGCAATGTACAATACACACACCTGAGGAGATCCAGAACTTTTCCAGCCATGTAGCCTTGTGTGTTTTCCACATCTGATATCCGCGATTGTGGCTCCATTATCAGATCACGTGATCACAGATTCCTCCTCAGGCAGACGATATAGCGATCCCTTGTAAACAGGCGAGGCGCCGTACGGAACGACAGGAAGAAGTTCTATGAAGGGAGACACATCTGCCCGCAGCAGTCATTCGGGGCTCCAATCCTCATTGTGGCAGAACGGAGCGAGCTGCTCCTCTCTCTGCTCTGCGGCTGTACTGGGGATGGCAAGCGCTGTTTACATGGGAGTCTTGTGTCGACAGTGATCGGCAACTTGGCAAGTGTCCGTATGAGCAGTCAGGTTCACCGCTGTCTGTCAGAGCCTCTCACCCCCCTCCTCCCCCCAGATGTAATTGCTCGGTCAGCCTCGGCTCCCACAAGGTCCGTCCTCTTCTCCTGTGCTGTGATACAGACTGGGCGTGTCAGTGCAGCCAGCGTGGGATAACAGGCAGAGAGGAGGCGTGGTGTGGAGTCTATGCTGTGGAGGGAGGAGCCAGCGACTGAACCGAGGAGGAGAAAGCAAGAAACGATTGGCGGGGAACACTTCACAATCACAGGTATACGCCTCTCGCCTTAAATCAGCAGTCATTGAGCCCCGGGACAACACACGGGCCACCACACAGGACGCCCACTCGCTATTGATTGGCCGCGGGACAGCAAATACAAGACTCCGAGATCAGCTGCTCTGGCATTGGATTGCAACGTGCCTGCCTCACCTCTCTCCTCCCTAGCTGGCACGAACAGTGAGTGAAGTTCTGGCACCTGTCACGCTGCCCCTCCACTAGATGTGACACTGCCCCCCCCCCCTGCACCACCACATGTCTCACTGCCCCCCCCCCCTGCACAGATGTCTCACTGCCCCCCCTGCACAGATGTCACACTGCCCCCCCCCCCTGCACAGATGTCACACTGCCCCCCCCCCTGCACAGATGTCACACTGCCCCCCCCCTGCACAGATGTCACACTGCCCCCCCCCCATGCACAGATGTCACACTGCCCCCCCCCCCTGCACAGATGTCACACTGCCCCCCCCCCCCCTGCACAGATGTCACACTGCCCCCCCCCCCCATGCACAGATGTCACACTGCCCCCCCCCCCCCATGCACAGATGTCACACTGCCCCCCCCCCCCCATGCACAGATGTCACACTGCCCCCCCCCTGCACAGTTGTCACACTGCCCCCCCCCCTGCACAGATGTCACACTGGCCCCCCTGCACAGATGTCACACTGCCCCCCCCCCTGCACAGATGTCGCACTGTATAATACACACACACGTATGTATGTGTGTGTGTGTGTGTGTGTGTGTGTGTGTGTGTATATATATATATATATATATATATATATATATATATATATATATATATTGTGTGTGCATGCCACTATACTAACCGACCGAGCCCCTACCTTGCTACTACACCGACCTACCTGACCACTACACCAACCACCCTACCCACTAGACTGACCACTGCACTACACTGACCAATACACTGTCCTATCTAACCACTACACTAACCTCCTCCACCACTACACTGATCTACATGACCAGTACACTGACCACTACACTGTCCAATCTAACCATTATACTGACCTACCTAACTATTACACTGAACACTACAATGACCCACCTAACCTCTTCACTGACCCACCTAACCACTTCACTGACATACCTAACCACTATACTGACCTCTACACTACACTGACCACTACACTGTCCTATCTAACCACTACATTGACCTATCTAACCACTACTCTGACCACTACACTGACCTACCTAGCCACTACACTGACCTACCTAATAAACCTAACCATTACACTGACCTACCTAACAATTACCCTGACCTACCTAGCCACTACGCTGACCTACCTATCCACTACACTGACCACTACACTGTCCAATCTAACCACTACACTGACCTACCTAACCACTACATTGAAATCTACACTGACCTACCTAACCACTACACTGGCCTACTTTACTACACTGACCACATCATTGACCACCCTTACCACTACACTAACCACTACACTGACCTATCTAACCACTACACTGACCTATCTAACCACTACACTGACCACCCTAACCACTACAGTGACCTACACTAACCACTGCAGTGACCACTACACTGACCTCTACAATACACTGATTTAACTGACATAACTAAAAAGTACACTGACCTACCTAGCCACTAGACTACCACTACACTGACCTACCTAACCAGTACACTGACCTACCTAACCACTACACTGACTCCACCATCCATGATATCGGCACCATACACCACCCCTCCCCTTGTGACGTTTTCTGCACTTGAGAGTTCCCGGTGCAGGGGGAGGACCAATAGGCTGTTGTGGAGGAGTGGACCCTAACCATTACACTAACCTAACCATTACACTAAGCACTACAATGACTTACCTAGCCACTACACTGTCTTATCTAACCACTACACTGACCTACTTAACCACTACACTGACCTACCTAGCCACTAGACTGACCACTACACTGTGCAATCTAACCACTACACTGTCCTACCTAACCACTACACTGTCCTACTATACTAATGGTAGGGTGTTGTATAGGGATCTATACCAAAAAACTGCTAGTAGGATCTGTGTGTAATATATTGAAATAATTAGGCGTAGTAAATGACAAACCTGTATATATCAGGACAGATCTATGCGCAAATAATAAACATCAAATAAAAACTTATTTAAAAAATCAGCAAATATATACCATATGTGCAATGGTGCAAAAAAGGTGCAAAGGTGAATAGCAGAGGTGAAGTGGTAAAAACTAATATATAATACAATAATGATTTCAATAAATAATGTCCAGTAATAAATAAACACCCATAAAATGACAATCGGTAAATATGATCATAAGTATATCAATAAATATAAGTGCAAAAATAAATATATGTAGCTGCCAATGAATAGGTAAGTGCAAAAGTGCAAAATTCCTTCTAGTATATAACCGTGCAGAAAAATAGCAATTAAAAAGTATAGCAATATCAAAACAAGTATAAAAATGGTGTCCGTATAATTTATCAAGTAAATAAATCCAAACGCATGTGCAATCTCGGTGACTTTGAACCAGGAAAGAGTCCTAGATAAGTGTAGTCCGTATATGGTGGTAAAAAGTGCTCTTTTGTCTATGCCCAAAGTATGGTGGGTGGGCGGAAGGAAGAAGTGTTCCCCTGAGCCTGGGGTCCTGCGCTTACCAGATTCCCTTACCCCTACAGGGGTAAACAGCGGGTCGATAATTAGGGGATCGCTCCCACACACTGGCAATCAGGATGTCCCCCGATCTCGGTTCCTCTCCTTAGCGATGTACAGCTGTCAGCTCAGTATATGTATATAGGAGTCCAGTACAGTAACCGGGTATATGGGAGAAAAGGGAAGGAGCCTCCAATAGTGTAATATAGTTTGGTAAAAAGGCTTTATTTGAATAAAAGACAAGTACTCACATAGTATAAAACCAAAATGTATGCCCGTCTGGCATAGGAGCCGCATTGCTATTTTTCTGCACGGTTATATACTAGAAGGAATTTCGCACTTTTGCACTTACCTATTCATTGGCAGCTACATATATTTATTTTTGCACTTATATTTATTGATATACTTATGATCATATTTACCGATTGTCATTTTATGGGTGTTTATTTATTACTGGACATTATTTATTGAAACCATTATTGTATTATATATTAGTTTTTACCACTTCACCTCTGCTATTCACCTTTGCACCTTTTTTGCACCATTGCACATATGGTATATATTTGCTGATTTTTTAAATAAGTTTTTATTTGATGTTTATTATTTGCGCATAGATCTGTCCTGATATATACAGGTTTGTCATTTGCTACGCCTAATTATTTCAATATATTACACAGAGATCCTACTAGCAGTTTTTTGGTATAGATCCCTATACAACACCCTACCATTAGTATAGTAAGACCTTATTCCCCAAGCACCCCACCAAGCAGCGCCAATCACTTCCTTCCTTTTTTCTATTCTCTTCAAATGCTCTCCTTATAGGGTTGCATTTCTTGAAGTGGGCAGCAGCCAGGCGTGGTGTTAATCTTTACATATATACCCCCCATCCTAAGCGCGAAATCACATCCACCCTTTCTCACTACACTGTCCTACCTAACCACTACACGGTCATACCTAACCACTACACGGTCTTACCTAACCACTACACGGTCTTACCTAACCACTACACGGTCTTACCTGACCACTACACTGTCTTACCTGACCACTACACTGTCTTACCTGACCACTACACTGTCTTACCTGACCACTACACTGTCTTACCTGACCACTACACTGACCTTCCTGACCACTACACTGACCTTCCTGACCACTACACTGACCTTCCTGACCACTACACTGACCTACCTTGCTACTACACTGACCTACCTAACTACTACCCTAAGCTACCTAGCCACTAGACTGACCACCCTTGCCATTACACTGACCTACCTAACCACTACACTGACCTTCCTGACCACTATACTGACTTACCTAGCCACTATACTGACCTACCTTGCCACTACACTGACCTACCTAGCCAATAGACTGACCACTACAATGACCTACCTAGCCACTACACTGACCTACCTACTACACTGACCTACCTAGCCACTAGACTTACCACTACACTGACCTACCTAACCACCCTAACCCACTGCACTGAGCCCCCTAACCACTACACTAACCTACCTAACCACTATACTAACCACTACACTGACCTATCTTACCACTACACGGAACTACCTAGCCACTACACTACTACACTGACCTACCTTGCTACTACACTGACCCACCTAACCACTACACTGACCACTACACTGACCTACCTAGCCTCTACACTGACTACTACAATGACCTACCTAACTACTACACTAAGCTACCTAGACACTAGACTGACCACTACACAGTAGCATACCTAACCACTACACTGACCACCCTAACCACCACACTATCCTGGTGTCAATGGAAAGAGAAAGGGGTGTTATCACGTCACTGGGTCTGGGAAGCTGATTGGCCACATTTAGACTGTCCTTGGTGCGCAGAGCGATGCGCCCCAACCACTCCCACTGTTGCATTGGCTTCCTGTGATTGGTCCATAGAATGTAGTAGGATGGTGCTTTCAGCGGAACCACGTCACTTCTGGCTGGAGTGAGGCGTGCGTCATTGTCTTCTTGCCACAGTGGAATCGGAGTATGGAGCCTACCTGCATCCTGACCGCCTCTGAGTCGGACAGTAGCACACCCGGCACCAGGAGTCACCCTCGCTGTCCCCGACTCCCTCCCTGTGTGTTGCTGCAGCATCTTCTCGTGTGACTGACCTGTCTCAGACTCTGCAAATCTCTTCTTGACTGGTAAGTGACTTTCTTGTCTGTGTGTTCTCTCTGTGGGATAGGTGATGGGGAATATCTGAATATATTTGCATTGGGCAATTCTTGTACTAATGGGGAATATCTGAATATATTTGCATTGGGCAATTCTTGTACTAATGGGGAATATCTGAATATATTGCATGGGGCAATTCCTGTACTAATGGGGAATATCTGAATATATTGCATGGGGCAATTCCTGTACCAATAGGTAATATATGAATATATAGCATGTCAATGAGCCTTTTATATTGTGCAATAAAATATAGGGTGATCATGGTGGTATATTGTACAGTTCCATATGGGGTGATCAGCACTTTTATTTTGCAGCTCTATATGGAATGATCTTGATGTTATTGTACAGCTCTGTATAGGAAGCTCGTGATTTTATATTATACAGCTCTGTATAGGATGATCAAATGTTTATATTGTACAGCTCTGTATAGTGTGATCAGGATTTTATTTTGCAGTTTTGTATGGGGTGATCAGGATTTTATTTTGCATAGTTTTGTATGGGGTGATCAGGACTTTATTTTGCACAGTGTACAATTCCTGTACTAATGGGGAATATCTGAAAATATTGCATGGGGCAATTCCTGTACTAAAAGGTATTTAACCACCTAAATACTGGGCACTTAAACCCCCTTCCTTCCCAGACCAATTTTCAGCTTTTAGCGCTGTTGCATTTTGAATGACAATTGCGCGGTCATGTAACACTGTACCTAAACCAAATTTGTGTCATTTTTTTCCCCACAAATAGAGCTTTCTTTTGGTGGTATGTGATCACCGCCAGTTTTTTTCTTTTTTGGTGCACAAATAAAAAAAGACCGAAAAGTTTGAAAAACAAAAAAGGTTTAGGTTATAAAATTTTGTAAATGGATACGTTTTTTCCTGCACTGATGACGCCGCACTGACAGGCACTGATGAGGAGAACACTGATGAGGAGAACACTGATGGGGTGGCACTGATGGGGTGGCACTGATGGGGTGGCGCTGATGGGCACTGATAGGCAGCGCTGATGGGCACTGATAGGCAGCGCTGATGGGCACTGATAGGCGGCGCTGATGGGCACTGATAGGCGGCGCTGATGGGGACTGATAGGCGGCACTGGTGGGCAATAATGGGCACTGGTGGGCGGCACTGATAGGGGGGCACCACTGGCAGGCTCTCTGAGCCCTGTTTGCCATCCCTGGTGGCCATGGTGGGCATCCCTGGTGGTCATGGGTGGGCATCTCTAGTGGCACCCCCTCCCCCCAGGGCTGCACTGGTAATCAATCATCTGATTACCAGCACAGACCCCCCCTGTGATCAGTGAGTAATCAGAAATACTCACTGATCACCCCGGCTGCAGAATCGATCCTCTGCTCTTCTCCTCACTGACAGGATCTGTCAGGAGGAGAAGAGATCGAAGCCGTTACAACGGCTGTATTGACATTACATGACGGCTGTGATTGGACACAGCCGTCATGTGATCAGGAGGGCCAATCACAGGGCCCTCCTGCCGAGTCTTGTTGCTCTGTGTCCTAGGGACATAGGCACGTTGAGATCGCGCCGCTGTGCGCGCCCGCGGCGGCGCAATCTCTCTCCTTCTGAAGGACGTTCCGGAACGTCCATTCAGAAGGACGATACTCCCGCCCGGACCGTATATCTACAATGGCCCGGGTGGGAGGTGGTTAAGACAGTACGGGGAAGTACAGTAGGCAGAGTATTTTAGAGCCATATTGTGAAGCAACGGTGTGGGTAGGGGTATGAGGTCAATACAGATGCAAAAAGCACGATAGGATAATAAATGAAGGTAACATGAATTTTGCCTTGAATCTATGCACGTGTCTGGGAAAGTGTTCACTGGCATAGAAAATGCATAAGGCTCCTTTCACACGGCCGATCCGCTGCTTTCCGTGTGTCCGCAAATCATCCTATTTTTTTGCGGATGATTTGCGGACATCAATGTAAGTGAATGGCACTGCGGATGTCAGCGGAATACCATCCGCTGACACCCGATTTTCCTCCTGTCAGTTCTGTTCCGTTTTTACGAACGGAACAGAACCCTATTTTTCCTTCCGTGTAAAAAACGGAAAGGAAGGAAAATCGGATGTCAGCGGTGTCATCCGCTGACATCCGCAGTGCCATAGACATACATTATGTCCGCATATCATCCGCAAACGGATGGGATGATATGCGGGCACACGGAGCGGATGACAGAAATGTCATCCGCTCCGTGGAAAAAAAAAAAGTCCCGCAGCGGACCTTTCACACGGAGCGGCCGTGTGAAAGGAGCCTTACACACATTAACAAAAAACATTAAACATCAGCATAAAATATGAAGTCTAAGATTGAAAAAAAAAAAAAAAAGAGTTATTGCCTTAAACCAGGCATAACTTTTGATGTAATGGGACCCCACCATCGCACAGTGGCCCCCCTCTCCCACATGCTTTAACAGAGAGGTATAGGATTTTGGGTATAGAAGTGTAGGTGAAATGATCACAAAATCGTTAATTAACATTTTAACTAGCAAACTTTGCTAAACCAGTCTTCTATGAGTTCAATCTAGTGAGAGTGAAGGGGGGTCGCTGCACCAACGACAGAGGGGTAACCCTGGCATAAAATGACAAACATTGTACAACAGCGTTATAGGTAGTAGTATAAGGGGCTATGTTAAATCCTAACTACCAAGAACACAAGCTTACCTAATGAGGCATCACAAAGGTCAGGAATGTCTACTATTATCTTGCTAAGTCCAGTTTAAGTATGAATACCTGCCAAATGTGTAGCTTAAAGAGGTCAGTTCCAGAAAGCAAGTGTCGATTATTGTGTCCATTCTCTTCTTGCCCTCCTATGCACGGGTGAAGCAGGAACACGGTTTCCTCCTGAGGGGAGTCTGTTAGCTGGCGGCGTAGAGGAGCGGTAGAGTGATCTTCGGTATCGTCGTGTTGCATCTCCTGAGGATTGAGCGTCCATATGTTCAATTAAGCGATGGGATCAAAAGTTATTGTGTGTGTGCTAATCAGGGATTTCTACAAAAGGAATATTTAAAGTAGCACAAAAGGAGGAGGAATCCTCAGGAAATCTCAGGGTTGCAGTATGGCCTGCACTGCCAGCAGATAGGCAAAATGGAAATTTCCATCTGTAAGGTATTTCGCGTTCTTTCAATATATCGAGAAGGGGTTTCAGGATTTTCCGTTTTTGTAGGGTCGTTTCAGAAAGATCCTGAAATAATTTGATTTCTGTGCCTTGGTATAGAATGCGTCTCCTTAGCCTGGCTTGTCTCAAAATTTCTTCTTTCAGTCTGAAATTGACCAGGCAACCAATGATGTCTCATGGGGGGTTGTTCTCTCTGCCCCTAGGGCGAAGAGTGCGATGCAGGCGCTCTATATCGATCGGAGTGTCTAGAGGCCTCCCCAAGAGGTCGTTAAATATAGAGAGGGTTGCTTGAGTGGGATTAGTTATCAATCGATTCAGGGAGACCCCTGACTCGAATATTATGGCGGCGTCCTCGGTTATCAAGGTCTTCAAGGGCTCTGTGCATCTCTCTCAGTTGTATGGTATGCGAGTCTATGGCATGAGAGTTATCTTGTATGGCTACCTCTTGTTGCTGTGAAACCTCTTCCACCTTATCAATTTTTGTAGCAGGATCAATGACATCTGTGATCACTTCAGGGAGAAGCATGGACAGCTGTGTTTACATCAGCCGTTCGTCCTTCTCAGTAAGCGGCGGGAGATTGCGAGTGGCCGGTGGCCATCGGAGTCGCCTTTCACACACACTAGCTTCCCTGCTGATAAGCAGGGGCGCGAGCGCACCTCCGGTGGCATGCGATCGCCCCATAGCTCCTCCCAGGCGAGTGCTGTACATGTACGGGCTTTTGCCTGGGAGCGCCAGCCTGCCGCAGTACATCTGCGGCGGCTGGGGCTAAAGTGGTTAAATACTCCTGACTCCTTTTTGGGGGGGGAGGGTACTTAGATTTGACAGATACCCGCTTCCACTTCCGCTCGGGCCGCAAGTTTTCCTCTCCCTGCAATCTTCTGGGACATGTCACAGGTCCCAGAGGACTTCCCGGCCATTCACAAAGCGCAGCAGGACTCGTACATGCGCAGTGCGCACCCGGCTGTAAAGCTGCAAGCTGTCGCAGCCGGGTGCCCACACTAGAGATGGCGGCACCGCTGAGAGTAGAGGGAGAGGATCGAGGCTTGGGGCGGCCGAATCGATGGGTGTGTGTTTATTAAAAGTCAGATACACTTTTTGTAGCTGCCGACTTTTAATAAACATAAAAATTAGTGGAACTCCGCCCCTTTCACACTTGTGGGACTTAAGTTGCACGATTTTACCACGATTTTGCTGCTGCGATTTTGACTGGGCTTGAAGCAAAGCCTATGTCTTTGGACCTCAAAATCCGACCAAAGTAGTGCAGGGATTACTCTGAAGTCGCACAGATATGAACGGTAGTCATTGGAAATAATGGAGAGCAACTTGTCATGCGATTTTGCAGTCCCAAATCGCAGCACAAGCCGCACAAGTGTGAAAGGAGCCTTAGAACCGTAGTTTGTCACCATTCCACGGTCGTTTGCAATTTTGAAGCGTGACATGTTAGGTATCTATTTACTCAGCGTGTCATTATCTTTCATATTATACAAAAAAAAAAAAAACAAGGGTTAACTTTTACTTGTTTTTTTTTTTTTTTTAATTCATGAAAGTGTATTTGTTCCAGAAAAATTGCGTTTGTAAGACTGCTGCGCAAAAACCGTGTGACATAAAATATTGCAACTATTGCCATTTTATACTCTAGGATCTCTGCAAATAAATATATATATAAATATCATTTTTCGGGGTTCTAAGTACTTTTCTAGCAAAAATTATTGATTTTAACTTGTAAGCAATAATTGACAGGAAAAGACTTGGGCATGAAGGGGTTAACTAGTAGGAGGCTTTGCTGATTGGCTGTACTAGGGGTGGCACGTGCTGCCTACAAGGGAGTCACGTGCTGCCTACAAGGGAGTCACGTGCCAGCGGAATGCGCACACTCCTGGTAAAGGACAAGTAACGGTCGGGTTGCCATGGTAACCGGAAGACCATATAAGGCAGCGGCTTCCCCGGAGCAGCCAGTAAAGTTTGAGTCACCGTGGGAAGAGGACGCAGCGCGGAGCTCCTCCGCTGGCAGACGATAGATGTGAGGTATACTGAAGCGGAGCGGCCAGTAACTAACTACAGCTGTCCCTCCGCCATTCACACTTCCCACCCACTTATTACACAGGGCGGCCCCTTCACTGCAATGTACAATACACACACCTGAGGAGATCCAGAACTTTTCCAGCCATGTGTTTTCCACATCTGATATCCGCGATTGTGGCTCCATTATCAGATCACGTGATCGCAGATTCCTCCTCAGGCAGACGATATAGCGATCCCTTGTAAACAGGCGAGGCGCCGTACGGAACGACAGGAAGAAGTTCTATGAAGGGAGACACATCTGCCCGCAGCAGTCATTCGGGGCTCCAATCCTCATTGTGGCAGAACGGAGCGAGCTGCTCCTCTCTCTGCGGCTGTACTGGGGATGGCAAGCGCTGTTTACATGGGAGTCTTGTGTCGACAGTGATCGGCAACTTGGCAAGTGTCCGTGTGAGCAGTCAGGTTCACCGCTGTCTGTCAGAGCCTCTCACCCCCTCCTCCCACCAGATGTAATTGCTCGGTCAGCCTCGGCTCCCACAAGGTCCGTCCTCTTCTCCTGTGCTGTGATACAGACTGGGCGTGTCAGTGCAGCCAGCGTGGGATAACAGGCAGAGAGGAGGCGTGGTGTGGAGTCTATGCTGTGGAGGGAGGAGCCAGCGACTGAACCGAGGAGGAGAAAGCAAGAAACGATTGGCGGGGAACACTTCACAATCACAGGTATACGCCTCTCGCCTTAAATCAGCAGTCATTGAGCCCCGGGACAACACACGGGCAACCACTGGCCCCGCCCGCCACCACACAGGACGCCCACTCGCTATTGATTGGCCGCGGGACAGCAAATACAAGACTCCGAGATCAGCTGCTCTGGCTGACATTGGATTGCAACGTGCCTGCCTCACCTCTCTCCTCCCTAGCTGGCACGAATAGTGAGTGAAGTTCACGCTGCCCCTCCACTAGATGTGACACTGCCGCCCGCCCCCCTGCACCACCACATGTCACACTGCCCCCCCCTGCACAGATGTCACACTGCCCCCCCCCTCTGCACAGATGTCACACTGCCCCCCCCCCCCTGCACAGATGTCACACTGCCCCCCCCCCTGCACAGATGTCACACTGCCCCCCCCCCTCTGCACAGATGTCACACTGCCCCCCTTGCACAGATGTCACACTGCCCCCCCCTGCACAGATGTCTCACTGCCCTGCCCCCCCTGCACAGATGTCACACTGCCCCCCCTGCACAGATGTCACACTGCCCCCCCCCCCTGCACAGATGTCACACTGCCCCCCCCCCCTGCACAGATGTCACACTGCCCCCCCCCCTGCACAGATGTCACACTGCCCCCCCCCCTGCACAGATGTCACACTGCCCCCCCCCTGCACAGATGTGACACTGCCCCCCCTGCACAGATGTCTCACTGCCCCCCCCTGCACAGATGTCTCACTGCCCCCCCCTGCACAGATGTCACACTGCCCCCCCCTGCACAGATGTCACACTGCCGCCCCCCCCCCCCGCACTAGATGTCACAATACCTACCTAGCCATTATACTGACCTAACTAGCCTCTACACTGACCTACCTAGCCACTAGACTACCACTACACTGACCTACCTAACCAGTACACTGACCTACCTAACCACTACACTGACTCCACCATCCATGATATCGGCACCATACACCACTCCTCCCCTTGTGACGTTTTCTGCACTTGAGAGTTCCCGGTGCAGGGGGAGGACCAATAGGCTGTTGTGGAGGAGTGGACCCTAACCATTACACTAACCTAACCATTACACTAAGCACTACAATGACTTACCTAGCCACTACACTGTCTTATCTAACCACTACACTGACCTACTTAACCACTACACTGACCTACCTAGCCACTAGACTGACCACTACACTGTGCAATCTAACCACTACACTGTCCTACCTAACCACTACACTGTCCTACTATACTAATGGTAGGGTGTTGTATAGGGATCTATACCAAAAAACTGCTAGTAGGATCTGTGTGTAATATATTGAAATAATTAGGCGTAGTAAATGACAAACCTGTATATATCAGGACAGATCTATGCGCAAATAATAAACATCAAATAAAAACTTATTTAAAAAATCAGCAAATATATACCATATGTGCAATGGTGCAAAAAAGGTGCAAAGGTGAATAGCAGAGGTGAAGTGGTAAAAACTAATATATAATACAATAATGATTTCAATAAATAATGTCCAGTAATAAATAAACACCCATAAAATGACAATCGGTAAATATGATCATAAGTATATCAATAAATATAAGTGCAAAAATAAATATATGTAGCTGCCAATGAATAGGTAAGTGCAAAAGTGCAAAATTCCTTCTAGTATATAACCGTGCAGAAAAATAGCAATTAAAAAGTATAGCAATATCAAAACAAGTATAAAAATGGTGTCCGTATAATTTATCAAGTAAATAAATCCAAACGCATGTGCAATCTCGGTGACTTTGAACCAGGAAAGAGTCCTAGATAAGTGTAGTCCGTATATGGTGGTAAAAAGTGCTTTTGTCTATGCCCAAAGTATGGTGGGTGGGCGGAAGGAAGAAGTGTTCCCCTGAGCCTGGGGTCCTGCGCTTACCAGATTCCCTTACCCCTACAGGGGTAAACAGCGGGTCGATAATTAGGGGATCGCTCCCACACACTGGCAATCAGGATGTCCCCCGATCTCGGTTCCTCTCCTTAGTGATGTACAGCTGTCAGCTCAGTATATGTATATAGGAGTCCAGTACAGTAACCGGGTATATGGGAGAAAAGGGAAGGAGCCTCCAATAGTGTAATATAGTTTGGTAAAAAGGCTTTATTTGAATAAAAGACAAGTACTCACATAGTATAAAACCAAAATGTATGCCCGTCTGGCATAGGAGCCGCATTGCTATTGCTATTTTTCTGCACGGTTATATACTAGAAGGAATTTCGCACTTTTGCACTTACCTATTCATTGGCAGCTACATATATTTATTTTTGCACTTATATTTATTGATATACTTATGATCATATTTACCGATTGTCATTTTATGGGTGTTTATTTATTACTGGACATTATTTATTGAAATCATTATTGTATTATATATTAGTTTTTACCACTTCACCTCTGCTATTCACCTTTGCACCTTTTTTGCACCATTGCACATATGGTATATATTTGCTGATTTTTTAAATAAGTTTTTATTTGATGTTTATTATTTGCGCATAGATCTGTCCTGATATATACAGGTTTGTCATTTGCTACGCCTAATTATTTCAATATATTACACACAGATCCTACTAGCAGTTTTTTGGTATAGATCCCTATACAACACCCTACCATTAGTATAGTAAGACCTTATTCCCCAAGCACCCCACCAGGCAGCTCCAATCACTTCCTTCCTTTTTTCTATTCTCTTCAAATGCTCTCCTTATAGGGTTGCATTTCTTGAAGTGGGCAGCAGCCAGGCGTGGTGTTAATCTTTACATATATACCCCCCATCCTAAGCGCGGAATCACATCCACCCTTTCTCACTACACTGTCATACCTAACCACTACACTGTCATACCTAACCACTACACTGACCCACCTAACCACTACACTGACCTTCCTGACCACTACACTGACCTACCTACTACACTGACCTACCTAGCCACTACACTGACCTACCTACTACACTGACCTACCTAGCCACTAGACTTACCACTACACTGACCTACCTAACCACCCTAACCCACTGCACTGAGCTCCCTAACCACTACACTAACCACTACACTAACCTACCTAACCACTATACTAACCACTACACTGACCTATCTTACCACTACACGGAACTACCTAGCCACTACACTACTACACTGACCTACCTTGCTACTACACTGACCCACCTAACCACTACACTGACCTACCTAGCCTCTACACTGACTACTACAATGACCTACCTAACTACTACACTAAGCTACCTAGACACTAGACTGACCACTACACAGTAGCATACCTAACCACTACACTGACCACCCTAACCACCACACTATCCTGGTGTCTATGGAAAGAGAAAGGGGTGTTGTTATCACGTCACTGGGTCTGGGAAGCTGATTGGCCACATTTAGACTGTCCTTGGTGCGCAGAGCGATGCGCCCCAACCACTCCCACTGTTGCATTGGCTTCCTGTGATTGGTCCATAGAATGTAGTAGGACGGTGCTTTCAGCGGAACCACGTCACTTCTGGCTGGAGTGAGGCGTGCGTCATTGTCTTCTTGCCACAGTGGAACCGGAGTATGGAGCCTACCTGCATCCTGACCGCCTCTGAGTCGGACAGTAGCACACCCGGAACCAGGAGTCACCCTCGCTGTCCCTGACTCCCTCCCTGTGTGTTGCTGCAGCATCTTCTCGTGTGACTGACCTGTCTCAGACTCTGCACATCTCTTCTTGACTGGTAAGTGACTTTCTTGTCTGTGTGCTCTCTCTGTGGGATAGGTGATGGGGAATATCTGAATATATTTGCATTGGGCAATTCTTGTACTAATGGGGAATATCTGAATATATTGCATGGGGCAATTCCTGTACTAATGGGGAATATCTGAATATATTGCATGGGGCAATTCCTGTACCAATAGGTAATATATGAATATATAGCATGTCAATGAGCCTTTTATATTGTGCAATAAAATATAGGGTGATCATGGTGGTATATTGTACAGTTCCATATGGGGTGATCAGCACTTTTATTTTGCAGCACTATATGGAATGATCTTGATGTTATTGTACAGCTCTGTATAGGAAGCTCGTGATTTTATATTATACAGCTCTGTATAGGATGATCAAATGTTTATATTGTACAGCTCTGTATAGTGTGATCAGGATTTTATTTTGCAGTTTTGTATGGGGTGATCAGGATTTTATTTTGCATAGTTTTGTATGGGGTGATCAGGACTTTATTATTAATTCCTGTACTAATGGGGAATATCTGAAAATATTGCATGGGGCAATTCCTGTACTAAAAGGTAATTAACCACCTAAATACTGGGCACTTAAACCCCCTTCCTTCCCAGACCAATTTTCAGCTTTTAGCGCTGTTGCATTTTGAATGACAATTGCGCGGTCATGCAACACTGTACCTAAACCAAATTTGTGTCATTTTTTTCCCCACAAATAGAGCTTTCTTTTGGTGGTATTTGATCACCGCCAGGTTTTTTCTTTTTTGGTGCACAAATAAAAAAAGACCGAAAAGTTTGAAAGACAAAAAAGGTTTAGGTTATAAAATTTTGTAAATGGATACGTTTTTTCCTGCACTGATGACGCCGCACTGACAGGCACTGATGGGGTGGCACTGATGGGCACTGATGGGCAGCGCTGATGGGCAGCGCTGATGGGCACTGATGGGCAGCGCTGATGGGCACTGATAGGCAGCGCTGATGGGCACTGGTAGGCAGCGCTGATGGGCACTGATAGGCAGCGCTGATGGGCACTGATAGGCAGCGCTGATGGGCACTGATAGGCAGCACTGATGGGCACTGGTAGGCAGCACTGATGGGCACTGGTAGGCAGCACTGATGGGCAGCACTGATGGGGACTGATAGGCGGCACTGATGGGGACTGATAGGCGGCACTGGTGGGCAATAATGGGCACTGGTGGGCGGCACTGATAGATGGCAATAACGGGCACTGGTGGGCAGCACTGATAGATGGCATTGGTGGGCAGCACTGATAGGGGGGCACCACTGGCAGGCTCTCTGAGCCCTGTTTGCCATCCCTGGTGGCCATGGTGGGCATCCCTGGTGGCTCTAGTGGCACCCCCTCCCCCCAGGGCTGCACTGGTAATCAATCATCTGATTACCAGCACAGACCCCCCCTGTGATCAGTGAGTAATCAGAAATACTCACTGATCACCCCGGCTGCAGAATCGATCCTCTGCTCTTCTCCTCACTGACAGGATCTGTCAGGAGGAGAAGAGATCGAAGCCGTTACAACGGCTGTATTGACATTACATGACGGCTGTGATTGGACACAGCAGTCATGTGATCAGGAGGGCCAATCACAGGGCCCTCCTGCCGAGTCTTGTTGCTCTGTGTCCTAGGGACATAGGCACGTTGAGATCGCGCCGCTGTGCGCGCCCGCGGCGGCGCAATCTCTCTCCTTCTGAAGGACGTTCCGGAACGTCCATTCAGAAGGACGATACTCCCGCCCGGACCGTATATCTACAATGGCCCGGGTGGGAGGTGGTTAAGACAGTACGGGGAAGTACAGTAGGCAGAGTATTTTAGAGCCATATTGTGAAGCAACGGTGTGGGTAGGGGTATAAGGTCAATACAGATGCAAAAAGCACGATCGGATAATAAATGAAGGTAACATGAATTTTGCCTTGAATCTATGCACGTGTCTGGGAAAGTGTTCACTGGCATAGAAAATGCATAAGGCTCCTTTCACACGGCCGATCCGCTGCTTTCCGTGTGTCCGCAAATCATCCTATTTTTTTGCGGACATCAATGTAAGTGAATGGCACTGCGGATGTCAGCGGAATACCATCCGCTGACACCCGATTTTCCTCCTGTCAGTTCTGTTCTGTTTTTACGAACGGAACAGAACCCTATTTTTCCTTCCGTGTAAAAAACGGAAAGGAAGGAAAATCGGATGTCAGCGGTGTCATCCGCTGACATCCGCAGTGCCATAGACATACATTATGTCCGCATATCATCCGCAAACGGATGGGATGATATGCGGGCACACGGAGCGGATGACAGAAATGTCATCCGCTCCGTGGAAAAAAAAAAAAAAGTCCCGCAGCGGACCTTTCACACGGAGCGGCCGTGTGAAAGGAGCCTTACACACATTAACAAAAAACATTAAACATCAGCATAAAATATGAAGTCTAAGATTGAAAAAAAAAAAAAGAGTTATTGCGTTAAACCAGGCATAACTTTTGATGTAATGGGACCCCACCATCGCACAGTGGCCCCCCTCTCCCACATGCTTTAACAGAGAGGTATAGGATTTTGGGTATAGAAGTGTAGGTGAAATGATCACAGAAACTCGTTAATTAACAATTTAAATAGCAAACTTTGCTAAACCAGTCTTCTATGAGTTCAATCTAGTGAGAGTGAAGGGGGGTCGCTGCACCAACGACAGAGGGGTAACCCTGGCATAAAATGACAAACATTGTACAACAGCGTTCTAGGTAGTAGTATAAGGGGCTATGTTAAATCCTAACTACCAAGAACACAAGCTTACTTAATGAGGCATCACAAAGGTCAGGAATGTCTACTATTATCTTGCGAAGTCCAGTTTAAGTATGAATACTTGCCAAATGTGTAGCTTATAGAGGTCAGTTCCAAAAAGCAAGTGTCGTTGATTATTGTGTCTATTCTCTTCTTGCCCTCCTATGCGTGGGTGAAGCAGGAACGCTGTTTACTCCTTAGTGGTGTCTGTTAGCTGGCGGCATAGAGGAGCGGTAGAGTGATCTTCGGTATCGTCGTGTTGCATCTCCTGAGGATTGAGCGTCCATATGTTCAATTAAGCGATGGGATGAAAAGTTATTGTGTGTGTGCCAATCAGGGATTTCCACAAAAGGAATATTTAAAGTAGCACAAAAAGGAGGAGGAATCCTCAGGAAATCTCAGGGTTGCAGTATGGCCTGCACTGCAGTGCCAGCAGATAGGCAAAATGGAAATTTCCATCTGTAAGGTATTTCGCGTTCTTTCAATATATCGAGAAGGGGTTTCAGGATTTTCCGTTTTTGTAGGGTCGACTCGTTTCAGAGAGATCCTGAAATAATTTGATTTCTGTGCCTTGGTATAGAATGCGTCTCCTTAGCCTGGCTTGTCTCAAAATTTCTTCTTTCAGTCTGAAATTGACCAGGCAACCAATGACGTCTCGTGGGGGGGTCGTTCTCTCTGCCCCTAGGGCGTAGAGCGTGATGCAGGCGCTCTATATCGATCGGAGTGTCTAGAGGCCTCCCCAAGAGGTCGTTAAATATAGAGAGGGTTGCTTGAGTGGGATTAGTTATCAATCGATTCAGGGAGACCCCTGACTCGAATATTATGGCGGCGTCCTCGGTTATCAAGGTCTTCAAGGGTTCTGTGCATCTCTCTCAGTTGTATGGTATGTGAGTCTATGGCATGAGAGTTATCTTGTATGGCTACCTCTTGTTGCTATGAAACCTCTTCCACCTTATCAATTCTTGTAGCAGGATCAATGACATCTGTGATCACTTCAGGGTGAAGCATGGACAGCTGTGTTTACATCAGCCGTTCGTCCTTCTCTGTAAGCGGCGGGAGATCCCGAGTGGCCGGCGGCCATCGGAGCCGCCTTTCACATAGGGATGCACCGAAATTAAAATTTTGGGCCGAAAATGCAGGATGCCCTTGGCCGAAAACCGAAAATTACTTATTCCCCCAAAATTTTTTAAAATGGATAGAACAGGGGCATACACCAAAAACAGGTAGTGACGTACACCTGTCGCTGCCACCCTGTCACAGTATATGTACTGTGATGGGTTAGCAAGAGGTTAATTTAATTACCAATGGTATTTGTATTATGAAGCATGAAGGGTTAATGTATTGTCACTGCTGGTCACTCATCTATTAGTGACCGACCAGTGGCAGTTAATTAACCCCTTTGTGCTGCATTAGTGCAACCAGTATCAGTGCAACCAGTGTTAATTAACACTGATACTGGTTGCACTAATGCAACACAAAGGGGTTAATTAACTGCCACTGGTCGGTCACTAATAGATGAGTGACCAGCAGTGACAATACATTAACCCCCTCATGCTTCATAATACAAATACCATTGGTACGCTGCCTCAGCTCCCCACCCCCCACTGCCTCAGCGTCCCCCTCCTCGGGTGACCATCATTCAAAAGTCCCGCCTCTGGCCGGCTGCACCGCCTCTAAATAATTTCCCTACTACGATCTGTGCATTATGAATGGACATACCAGGCGTGGGGGGGGCGGGGCGAGCGGCCGCTATAGAAAGAACTAATGTGATCCATCCCTGTCAGCTCAGCACGACTATGTGTGAATGAGAACAGAACTGACCTGACACCGGGCGGGGGGAGTGGCCGCTATTAGCTGTAACTATGTGAGAGCTTCACTTCCCTGACAGGCATGTATCTCCGCTGACAGGGAAGTGAAGCTCTCACATAGTTACAGCTAATATCGGCCGCTCCGCCCGCCCGGTGTCAGGTCAGTTCTGTTCTCATTCACACATAGTTGCGCTGAGCTGACAGGGATAATTCACATAGATCTATAGCGGCCGCTCCCCCGCCTGGTATTTCCAATCATAATGCACAGATCGTAGTAGGGACGTCATTGAGAGGCGGACGGCCGGCCAGAGGCGGGACTTTTAAAACCTGCCCTGCCCTGCGCTGCGCCCTCCTCCTTCCCCACAGCGGCCATATTTATTTTCGGCAATGTTAACCCATTATCGGCCGATAATTTCGGTGCATCCATACTTTCACACACACTAGCTTCCCCGCTGACAAGCGGGGGCGCGAGCGCACCTCCGGTGGCGTGCGATCGCCCCATAGCTCCTCACAGGCGAGCGCTGTACATGTACGGGCTTTTGCCTGGGAGCGCCAGCCTGCCGAAGTTCATCTGCTGCGGCTGGGGCTAAAGTGGTTAAATACTCCTGACCCCCTGACATGCCACATTTGGCATGTCATTTTTTTTGGGGGGGGAGGGTACTTAGATTTGACAGATACCCGCTTCCACTTCCGCTCGGGCCGCAAGTTCTCCTCTCCCTGCAATCTTCTGGGACATGTCACAGGTCCCAGAGGACTTCCCGGGCCATTCACAAAGCGCAGCAGGACTCGCGCATGCGCAGTGCGCACCCGGCTGTAAAGCTGCAAGCTGTCGCAGCCGGGTGCCCACACTAGAGATGGCGGCACCGCTGAGAGCAGAGGGAGAGGATCGAGGCTTCGGGCGGCCGCATCGTTGGGTGTGTGTTTATTAAAAGTCAGATACACTTTTTGTAGCTGCCGACTTTTAATAAACATAAAAATGAGTGGAACTCCGCCCCTTTCACACTTGTGGGACTTAAGTTGCACGATTTTACTGCCGCGATTTTAACTGGGCTTGAAGCAAAGCCTATGTCTTTGGACCTCAAAATCCGACCAAAGTAGTGCAGGGATTACTCTGAAGTCGCACAGATATGAACGGTAGTCATTGGAAATAATGGAGAGCAACTTTTTATGCGATTTTGCAGTCCCAAATCGCAGCACAAGCCGCACAAGTGTGAAAGTAGCCTTAGTACCGTAGTTTGTCGCCATTCCACGAGCGTTTGCAATTTTGAAGCGTGACATGTTGGGTATCTATTTACTCGGCGTGACATTATCTTTCACATTATACAAAAAAAAAAAAAGGGCTAACTTTACTTTTTTTTTTTTTTTTTAATTCATGAAAGTGTATTTGTTGCAGAAAAATTGCATTTGTAAGACCGCTGCGCAAAAACCGTCTGACATAAAATATTGCAATGATTCCCATTTTATACTCTAGGATCTCTGCTAAAAATATATATAGAAATATAATGTTTGGGGGTTCTAAGTACTTTTCTAGCAAAAATTACTGATTTTAACTTGTAAGCAATAATTGACAGGAAAAGACTTGGGCATGAAGGGGTTAACTATCAGTAGGCTTTGCTGATTGGCTGTACTAGGGGAGTCACGTGCTGCTTACAAGGGAGTCACGTGCCAGTGGGATGCACACACTCCTGGTAAAAGACAGGTAACGGTTGGGTAGCCATGGTAACCCGGAAGACCATATAAGGCAGCGGCTTCCCCGGAGCAGCCAGTAAAGTTTGAGTCACCGTGGGAAGAGGACGCAGCGCGGAGCTCCTCCGCTGGCAGACGATAGATGTGAGGTATACTGAAGCGGAGCGGCCAGTAACTAACTACAGCTGTCCCTCCGCCATTCACACTTCCCACCCACTTATTACACAGGGCGGCCCCTTCACTGCAATGTACAATACACACACCTGAGGAGATCCAGAACTTTTCCAGCCATGCAGCCTTGTGTGTTTTCCACATCTGATATCCGCGATTGTGGCTCCATTATCAGATCACGTGATCACAGATTCCTCCTCAGGCAGACGATATAGCGATCCCTTGTAAACAGGCGAGGCGCCGTACGGAACGACAGGAAGAAGTTCTATGAAGGGAGACACATCTGCCCGCAGCAGTCATTCGGGGCTCCAATCCTCATTGCGGCAGAACGGAGCGAGCTGCTCCTCTCTCTGCGGCTGTACTGGGGATGGCAAGCGCTGTTTACATGGGAGTCTTGTGTCGACAGTGATCGGCAACTTGGCAAGTGTCCGTGTGAGCAGTCAGGTTCACCGCTGTCTGTCAGAGCCTCTCACCCCCCTCCTCCCCCCAGATGTAATTGCTCGGTCAGCCTCGGCTCCCACAAGGTCCGTCCTCTTCTCCTGTGCTGTGATACAGACTGGGCGTGTCAGTGCAGCCAGCGTGGGATAACAGGCAGAGAGGAGGCGTGGTGTGGAGTCTATGCTGTGGAGGGAGGAGCCAGCGACTGAACCGAGGAGGAGAAAGCAAGAAACGATTGGCGGGGAACACTTCACAATCACAGGTATACGCCTCTCGCCTTAAATCAGCAGTCATTGAGCCCCGGGACAACACACGGGCCACCACACAGGACGCCCACTCGCTATTGATTGGCCGCGGGACAGCAAATACAAGACTCCGAGATCAGCTGCTCTGGCATTGGATTGCAACGTGCCTGCCTCACCTCTCTCCTCCCTAGCTGGCACGAACAGTGAGTGAAGTTCTGGCACCTGTCACGCTGCCCCTCCACTAGATGTGACACTGCCCCCCCCCCCCCCCTGCACCACCACATGTCTCACTGCCCCCCCCCCCTGCACAGATGTCTCACTGCCCCCCCTGCACAGATGTCACACTGCCCCCCCCCCCTGCACAGATGTCACACTGCCCCCCCCCCCTGCACAGATGTCACACTGCCCCCCCCCCTGCACAGATGTCACACTGCCCCCCCCCTGCACAGATGTCACACTGCCCCCCCCCCCATGCACAGATGTCACACTGCCCCCCCCCCCATGCACAGATGTCACACTGCCCCCCCCCCCCCTGCACAGATGTCACACTGCCCCCCCCCCCCCTGCACAGATGTCACACTGCCCCCCCCCCCATGCACAGATGTCACACTGCCCCCCCCCCCCCATGCACAGATGTCACACTGCCCCCCCCCCCATGCACAGATGTCACACTGCCCCCCCCCTGCACAGTTGTCACACTGCCCCCCCCCCCTGCACAGATGTCACACTGGCCCCCCTGCACAGATGTCACACTGCCCCCCCCCCCTGCACAGATGTCGCACTGTATAATACACACACACGTATGTATGTGTGTGTGTGTGTGTGTATATATATATATATATATATATATATATTGTGTGTGCATGCCACTATACTAACCGACCGAGCCCCTACCTTGCTACTACACCGACCTACCTGACCACTACACCAACCACCCTACCCACTAGACTGACCACTGCACTACACTGACCAATACACTGTCCTATCTAACCACTACACTAACCTCCTCCACCACTACACTGATCTACATGACCAGTACACTGACCACTACACTGTCCAATCTAACCATTATACTGACCTACCTAACTATTACACTGAACACTACAATGACCCACCTAACCTCTTCACTGACCCACCTAACCACTTCACTGACATACCTAACCACTATACTGACCTCTACACTACACTGACCACTACACTGTCCTATCTAACCACTACATTGACCTATCTAACCACTACTCTGACCACTACACTGACCTACCTAGCCACTACACTGACCTACCTAATAAACCTAACCATTACACTGACCTACCTAACAATTACCCTGACCTACCTAGCCACTACGCTGACCTACCTATCCACTACACTGACCACTACACTGTCCAATCTAACCACTACACTGACCTACCTAACCACTACATTGAAATCTACACTGACCTACCTAACCACTACACTGGCCTACTTTACTACACTGACCACATCATTGACCACCCTTACCACTACACTAACCACTACACTGACCTATCTAACCACTACACTGACCTATCTAACCACTACACTGACCACCCTAACCACTACAGTGACCTACACTAACCACTGCAGTGACCACTACACTGACCTCTACAATACACTGATTTAACTGACATAACTAAAAAGTACACTGACCTACCTAGCCACTAGACTACCACTACACTGACCTACCTAACCAGTACACTGACCTACCTAACCACTACACTGACTCCACCATCCATGATATCGGCACCATACACCACCCCTCCCCTTGTGACGTTTTCTGCACTTGAGAGTTCCCGGTGCAGGGGGAGGACCAATAGGCTGTTGTGGAGGAGTGGACCCTAACCATTACACTAACCTAACCATTACACTAAGCACTACAATGACTTACCTAGCCACTACACTGTCTTATCTAACCACTACACTGACCTACTTAACCACTACACTGACCTACCTAGCCACTAGACTGACCACTACACTGTGCAATCTAACCACTACACTGTCCTACCTAACCACTACACTGTCCTACTATACTAATGGTAGGGTGTTGTATAGGGATCTATACCAAAAAACTGCTAGTAGGATCTGTGTGTAATATATTGAAATAATTAGGCGTAGTAAATGACAAACCTGTATATATCAGGACAGATCTATGCGCAAATAATAAACATCAAATAAAAACTTATTTAAAAAATCAGCAAATATATACCATATGTGCAATGGTGCAAAAAAGGTGCAAAGGTGAATAGCAGAGGTGAAGTGGTAAAAACTAATATTTAATACAATAATGATTTCAATAAATAATGTCCAGTAATAAATAAACACCCATAAAATGACAATCGGTAAATATGATCATAAGTATATCAATAAATATAAGTGCAAAAATAAATATATGTAGCTGCCAATGAATAGGTAAGTGCAAAAGTGCAAAATTCCTTCTAGTATATAACCGTGCAGAAAAATAGCAATTAAAAAGTATAGCAATATCAAAACAAGTATAAAAATGGTGTACGTATAATTTATCAAGTAAATAAATCCAAACGCATGTGCAATCTCGGTGACTTTGAACCAGGAAAGAGTCCTAGATAAGTGTAGTCCGTATATGGTGGTAAAAAGTGCTCTTTTGTCTATGCCCAAAGTATGGTGGGTGGGCGGAAGGAAGAAGTGTTCCCCTGAGCCTGGGGTCCTGCGCTTACCAGATTCCCTTACCCCTACAGGGGTAAACAGCGGGTCGATAATTAGGGGATCGCTCCCACACACTGGCAATCAGGATGTCCCCCGATCTCGGTTCCTCTCCTTAGCGATGTACAGCTGTCAGCTCAGTATATGTATATAGGAGTCCAGTACAGTAACCGGGTATATGGGAGAAAAGGGAAGGAGCCTCCAATAGTGTAATATAGTTTGGTAAAAAGGCTTTATTTGAATAAAAGACAAGTACTCACATAGTATAAAACCAAAATGTATGCCCGTCTGGCATAGGAGCCGCATTGCTATTTTTCTGCACGGTTATATACTAGAAGGAATTTCGCACTTTTGCACTTACCTATTCATTGGCAGCTACATATATTTATTTTTGCACTTATATTTATTGATATACTTATGATCATATTTACCGATTGTCATTTTATGGGTGTTTATTTATTACTGGACATTATTTATTGAAACCATTATTGTATTATATATTAGTTTTTACCACTTCACCTCTGCTATTCACCTTTGCACCTTTTTTGCACCATTGCACATATGGTATATATTTGCTGATTTTTTAAATAAGTTTTTATTTGATGTTTATTATTTGCGCATAGATCTGTCCTGATATATACAGGTTTGTCATTTGCTACGCCTAATTATTTCAATATATTACACAGAGATCCTACTAGCAGTTTTTTGGTATAGATCCCTATACAACACCCTACCATTAGTATAGTAAGACCTTATTCCCCAAGCACCCCACCAAGCAGCGCCAATCACTTCCTTCCTTTTTTCTATTCTCTTCAAATGCTCTCCTTATAGGGTTGCATTTCTTGAAGTGGGCAGCAGCCAGGCGTGGTGTTAATCTTTACATATATACCCCCCATCCTAAGCGCGAAATCACATCCACCCTTTCTCACTACACTGTCCTACCTAACCACTACACGGTCATACCTAACCACTACACGGTCTTACCTAACCACTACACTGTCTTACCTGACCACTACACTGTCTTACCTGACCACTACACTGTCTTACCTGACCACTACACTGTCTTACCTGACCACTACACTGTCTTACCTGACCACTACACTGTCTTACCTGACCACTACACTGTCTTACCTGACCACTACACTGACCTTCCTGACCACTACACTGACCTTCCTGACCACTACACTGACCTACCTTGCTACTACACTGACCTACCTAACTACTACCCTAAGCTACCTAGCCACTAGACTGACCACCCTTGCCATTACACTGACCTACCTAACCACTACACTGACCTTCCTGACCACTATACTGACTTACCTAGCCACTATACTGACCTACCTTGCCACTACACTGACCTACCTAGCCAATAGACTGACCACTACAATGACCTACCTAGCCACTACACTGACCTACCTACTACACTGACCTACCTAGCCACTAGACTTACCACTACACTGACCTACCTAACCACCCTAACCCACTGCACTGAGCCCCCTAACCACTACACTAACCTACCTAACCACTATACTAACCACTACACTGACCTATCTTACCACTACACGGAACTACCTAGCCACTACACTACTACACTGACCTACCTTGCTACTACACTGACCCACCTAACCACTACACTGACCACTACACTGACCTACCTAGCCTCTACACTGACTACTACAATGACCTACCTAACTACTACACTAAGCTACCTAGACACTAGACTGACCACTACACAGTAGCATACCTAACCACTACACTGACCACCCTAACCACCACACTATCCTGGTGTCAATGGAAAGAGAAAGGGGTGTTGTTATCACGTCACTGGGTCTGGGAAGCTGATTGGCCACATTTAGACTGTCCTTGGTGCGCAGAGCGATGCGCCCCAACCACTCCCACTGTTGCATTGGCTTCCTGTGATTGGTCCATAGAATGTAGTAGGATGGTGCTTTCAGCGGAACCACGTCACTTCTGGCTGGAGTGAGGCGTGCGTCATTGTCTTCTTGCCACAGTGGAACCGGAGTATGGAGCCTACCTGCATCCTGACCGCCTCTGAGTCGGACAGTAGCACACCCGGCACCAGGAGTCACCCTCGCTGTCCCTGACTCCCTCCCTGTGTGTTGCTGCAGCATCTTCTCGTGTGACTGACCTGTCTCAGACTCTGCAAATCTCTTCTTGACTGGTAAGTGACTTTCTTGTCTGTGTGTTCTCTCTGTGGGATAGGTGATGGGGAATATCTGAATATATTTGCATTGGGCAATTCTTGTACTAATGGGGAATATCTGAATATATTTGCATTGGGCAATTCTTGTACTAATGGGGAATATCTGAATATATTGCATGGGGCAATTCCTGTACTAATGGGGAATATCTGAATATATTGCATGGGGCAATTCCTGTACCAATAGGTAATATATGAATATATAGCATGTCAATGAGCCTTTTATATTGTGCAATAAAATATAGGGTGATCATGGTGGTATATTGTACAGTTCCATATGGGGTGATCAGCACTTTTATTTTGCAGCTCTATATGGAATGATCTTGATGTTATTGTACAGCTCTGTATAGGAAGCTCGTGATTTTATATTATACAGCTCTGTATAGGATGATCAAATGTTTATATTGTACAGCTCTGTATAGTGTGATCAGGATTTTATTTTGCAGTTTTGTATGGGGTGATCAGGATTTTATTTTGCATAGTTTTGTATGGGGTGATCAGGACTTTATTTTGCACAGTGTACAATTCCTGTACTAATGGGGAATATCTGAAAATATTGCATGGGGCAATTCCTGTACTAAAAGGTATTTAACCACCTAAATACTGGGCACTTAAACCCCCTTCCTTCCCAGACCAATTTTCAGCTTTTAGCGCTGTTGCATTTTGAATGACAATTGCGCGGTCATGTAACACTGTACCTAAACCAAATTTGTGTCATTTTTTTCCCCACAAATAGAGCTTTCTTTTGGTGGTATGTGATCACCGCCAGTTTTTTTCTTTTTTGGTGCACAAATAAAAAAAGACCGAAAAGTTTGAAAAACAAAAAAGGTTTAGGTTATAAAATTTTGTAAATGGATACGTTTTTTCCTGCACTGATGACGCCGCACTGACAGGCACTGATGAGGAGAACACTGATGAGGAGAACACTGATGGGGTGGCACTGATGGGGTGGCACTGATGGGGTGGCACTGATGGGGTGGCGCTGATGGGCACTGATAGGCAGCGCTGATGGGCACTGATAGGCAGCGCTGATGGGCACTGATAGGCGGCGCTGATGGGCACTGATAGGCGGCGCTGATGGGGACTGATAGGCGGCACTGGTGGGCAATAATGGGCACTGGTGGGCGGCACTGATAGGGGGGCACCACTGGCAGGCTCTCTGAGCCCTGTTTGCCATCCCTGGTGGCCATGGTGGGCATCCCTGGTGGTCATGGGTGGGCATCTCTAGTGGCACCCCCTCCCCCCAGGGCTGCACTGGTAATCAATCATCTGATTACCAGCACAGACCCCCCCTGTGATCAGTGAGTAATCAGAAATACTCACTGATCACCCCGGCTGCAGAATCGATCCTCTGCTCTTCTCCTCACTGACAGGATCTGTCAGGAGGAGAAGAGATCGAAGCCGTTACAACGGCTGTATTGACATTACATGACGGCTGTGATTGGACACAGCCGTCATGTGATCAGGAGGGCCAATCACAGGGCCCTCCTGCCGAGTCTTGTTGCTCTGTGTCCTAGGGACATAGGCACGTTGAGATCGCGCCGCTGTGCGCGCCCGCGGCGGCGCAATCTCTCTCCTTCTGAAGGACGTTCCGGAACGTCCATTCAGAAGGACGATACTCCCGCCCGGACCGTATATCTACAATGGCCCGGGTGGGAGGTGGTTAAGACAGTACGGGGAAGTACAGTAGGCAGAGTATTTTAGAGCCATATTGTGAAGCAACGGTGTGGGTAGGGGTATGAGGTCAATACAGATGCAAAAAGCACGATAGGATAATAAATGAAGGTAACATGAATTTTGCCTTGAATCTATGCACGTGTCTGGGAAAGTGTTCACTGGCATAGAAAATGCATAAGGCTCCTTTCACACGGCCGATCCGCTGCTTTCCGTGTGTCCGCAAATCATCCTATTTTTTTGCGGATGATTTGCGGACATCAATGTAAGTGAATGGCACTGCGGATGTCAGCGGAATACCATCCGCTGACACCCGATTTTCCTCCTGTCAGTTCTGTTCCGTTTTTACGAACGGAACAGAACCCTATTTTTCCTTCCGTGTAAAAAACGGAAAGGAAGGAAAATCGGATGTCAGCGGTGTCATCCGCTGACATCCGCAGTGCCATAGACATACATTATGTCCGCATATCATCCGCAAACGGATGGGATGATATGCGGGCACACGGAGCGGATGACAGAAATGTCATCCGCTCCGTGGAAAAAAAAAAAGTCCCGCAGCGGACCTTTCACACGGAGCGGCCGTGTGAAAGGAGCCTTACACACATTAACAAAAAACATTAAACATCAGCATAAAATATGAAGTCTAAGATTGAAAAAAAAAAAAAAAAGAGTTATTGCCTTAAACCAGGCATAACTTTTGATGTAATGGGACCCCACCATCGCACAGTGGCCCCCCTCTCCCACATGCTTTAACAGAGAGGTATAGGATTTTGGGTATAGAAGTGTAGGTGAAATGATCACAAAATCGTTAATTAACATTTTAACTAGCAAACTTTGCTAAACCAGTCTTCTATGAGTTCAATCTAGTGAGAGTGAAGGGGGGTCGCTGCACCAACGACAGAGGGGTAACCCTGGCATAAAATGACAAACATTGTACAACAGCGTTATAGGTAGTAGTATAAGGGGCTATGTTAAATCCTAACTACCAAGAACACAAGCTTACCTAATGAGGCATCACAAAGGTCAGGAATGTCTACTATTATCTTGCTAAGTCCAGTTTAAGTATGAATACCTGCCAAATGTGTAGCTTAAAGAGGTCAGTTCCAGAAAGCAAGTGTCGATTATTGTGTCCATTCTCTTCTTGCCCTCCTATGCACGGGTGAAGCAGGAACACGGTTTCCTCCTGAGGGGAGTCTGTTAGCTGGCGGCGTAGAGGAGCGGTAGAGTGATCTTCGGTATAGTCGTGTTGCATCTCCTGAGGATTGAGCGTCCATATGTTCAATTAAGCGATGGGATCAAAAGTTATTGTGTGTGTGCTAATCGGGGATTTCTACAAAAGGAATATTTAAAGTAGCACAAAAGGAGGAGGAATCCTCAGGAAATCTCAGGGTTGCAGTATGGCCTGCACTGCCAGCAGATAGGCAAAATGGAAATTTCCATCTGTAAGGTATTTCGCGTTCTTTCAATATATCGAGAAGGGGTTTCAGGATTTTCCGTTTTTGTAGGGTCGTTTCAGAAAGATCCTGAAATAATTTGATTTCTGTGCCTTGGTATAGAATGCGTCTCCTTAGCCTGGCTTGTCTCAAAATTTCTTCTTTCAGTCTGAAATTGACCAGGCAACCAATGATGTCTCATGGGGGGTTGTTCTCTCTGCCCCTAGGGCGAAGAGTGCGATGCAGGCGCTCTATATCGATCGGAGTGTCTAGAGGCCTCCCCAAGAGGTCGTTAAATATAGAGAGGGTTGCTTGAGTGGGATTAGTTATCAATCGATTCAGGGAGACCCCTGACTCGAATATTATGGCGGCGTCCTCGGTTATCAAGGTCTTCAAGGGCTCTGTGCATCTCTCTCAGTTGTATGGTATGCGAGTCTATGGCATGAGAGTTATCTTGTATGGCTACCTCTTGTTGCTGTGAAACCTCTTCCACCTTATCAATTTTTGTAGCAGGATCAATGACATCTGTGATCACTTCAGGGAGAAGCATGGACAGCTGTGTTTACATCAGCCGTTCGTCCTTCTCAGTAAGCGGCGGGAGATTGCGAGTGGCCGGTGGCCATCGGAGTCGCCTTTCACACACACTAGCTTCCCTGCTGATAAGCAGGGGCGCGAGCGCACCTCCGGTGGCATGCGATCGCCCCATAGCTCCTCCCAGGCGAGTGCTGTACATGTACGGGCTTTTGCCTGGGAGCGCCAGCCTGCCGCAGTACATCTGCGGCGGCTGGGGCTAAAGTGGTTAAATACTCCTGACTCCTTTTTGGGGGGGGAGGGTACTTAGATTTGACAGATACCCGCTTCCACTTCCGCTCGGGCCGCAAGTTTTCCTCTCCCTGCAATCTTCTGGGACATGTCACAGGTCCCAGAGGACTTCCCGGCCATTCACAAAGCGCAGCAGGACTCGTGCATGCGCAGTGCGCACCCGGCTGTAAAGCTGCAAGCTGTCGCAGCCGGGTGCCCACACTAGAGATGGCGGCACCGCTGAGAGTAGAGGGAGAGGATCGAGGCTTGGGGCGGCCGAATCGATGGGTGTGTGTTTATTAAAAGTCAGATACACTTTTTGTAGCTGCCGACTTTTAATAAACATAAAAATTAGTGGAACTCCGCCCCTTTCACACTTGTGGGACTTAAGTTGCACGATTTTACCACGATTTTGCTGCTGCGATTTTGACTGGGCTTGAAGCAAAGCCTATGTCTTTGGACCTCAAAATCCGACCAAAGTAGTGCAGGGATTACTCTGAAGTCGCACAGATATGAACGGTAGTCATTGGAAATAATGGAGAGCAACTTGTCATGCGATTTTGCAGTCCCAAATCGCAGCACAAGCCGCACAAGTGTGAAAGGAGCCTTAGTACCGTAGTTTGTCACCATTCCACGGTCGTTTGCAATTTTGAAGCGTGACATGTTGGGTATCTATTTACTCGGCGTGTCATTATCTTTCATATTATACAAAAAAAAAAAAAAAAAAAGGGTTAACTTTTACTTTTTTTTTTTTTAATTCATGAAAGTGTATTTGTTCCAGAAAAATTGCGTTTGTAAGACTGCTGCGCAAAAACCGTGTGACAAAATATTGCAACTATTGCCATTTTATACTCTAGGATCTCTGCAAATAAATATATATATAAATATCATTTTTGGGGGTTCTAAGTACTTTTCTAGCAAAAATTACTGATTTTAACTTGTAAGCAATAATTGACAGGAAAAGACTTGGGCATGAAGGGGTTAACTAGTAGGAGGCTTTGCTGATTGGCTGTACTAGGGGAGTCACGTGCTGCTTACAAGGGAGTCACGTGCCGCTTACAAGGGAGTCACGTGCCGCTTACAAGGGAGTCACGTGCCGCTTACAATGGAGTCACGTGCCAGCTGCTTGCACACACTCCTGGTAAAGGACAAGTAACGGTCGGGTTGCCATGGTAACCCGGAAGACCATATACGGCAGCGGCTTCCCCGGAGCAGCCAGTAAAGTTTGAGTCACCGTGGGAAGAGGACGCAGCGCGGAGCTCCTCCGCTGGCAGACGATAGATGTGAGGTATACTGAAGCGGAGCGGCCAGTAACTAACTACAGCTGTCCCTCCGCCATTCACACTTCCCACCCACTTATTACACAGGGCGGCCCCTTCACTGCAATGTACAATACACACACCTGAGGAGATCCAGAACTTTTCCAGCCATGCAGCCTTGTGTGTTTTCCACATCTGATATCCGCGATTGTGGCTCCATTATCAGATCACGTGATCGCAGATTCCTCCTCAGGCAGACGATATAGCGATCCCTTGTAAACAGGCGAGGCGCCGTACGGAACGACAGGAAGAAGTTCTATGAAGGGAGACACATCTGCCCGCAGCAGTCATTCGGGGCTCCAATCCTCATTGTGGCAGAACGGAGCGAGCTGCTCCTCTCTCTGCGGCTGTACTGGGGATGGCAAGCGCTGTTTACATGGGAGTCTTGTGTCGACAGTGATCGGCAACTTGGCAAGTGTCCGTGTGAGCAGTCAGGTTCACCGCTGTCTGTCAGAGCCTCTCACCCCCCTCCTCCCCCCAGATGTAATTGCTCGGTCAGCCTCGGCTCCCACAAGGTCCGTCCTCTTCTCCTGTGCTGTGATACAGACTGGGCGTGTCAGTGCAGCCAGCGTGGGATAACAGGCAGAGAGGAGGCGTGGTGTGGAGTCTATGCTGTGGAGGGAGGAGCCAGCGACTGAACCGAGGAGGAGAAAGCAAGAAACGATTGGCGGGGAACACTTCACAATCACAGGTATACGCCTCTCGCCTTAAATCAGCAGTCATTGAGCCCCGGGACAACACACGGGCAACCACTGGCCCCGCCCGCCACCACACAGGACGCCCACTCGCTATTGATTGGCCGCGGGACAGCAAATACAAGACTCCGAGATCAGCTGCTCTGGCTGACATTGGATTGCAACGTGCCTGCCTCACCTCTCTCCTCCCTAGCTGGCACGAACAGTGAGTGAAGTTCTGGCACCTGTCACGCTGCCCCTCCACTAGATGTGACACTGCCCCCCCCCCCTGCATCACCACATGTCTCACTGCCCCCCCTGCACAGATGTCACACTGCCCCCCCCCTGCACAGATGTCACACTGCCCCCCCCCTGCACAGATGTCACACGGCCCCCCCCTGCACAGATGTCACACTGCCCCCCCCCCCTGCACAGATGTCTCACTGCCCCCCCTGCACAGATGTCTCACTGCCCCCCCCTGCACAGATGTCACACTGCCCCCCCCCCCGCACTAGATGTCACACTGCCCCCCCCCCCCCCGCACTAGATGTCACACTGCCCCCCCCGCACTAGATGTCACACTGCCCCCCCCCCCCGCACTAGATGTCACACTGCCCCCCCTGTACAGATGTCACACTGCCCCCCCCCCCTGTACAGATGTCACACTGCCCCCCCCCTGCACAGATGTCACACTGCCCCCCCCCTGCACAGATGTCACACTGCCCCCCCTGCACAGATGTCACACTGCCCCCCCCTGCACAGATGTCACACTGCCCCCCCCCCCCCCCGCACTAGATGTCACAATACCTACCTAGCCATTATACTGACCTAACTAGCCACTTGACTACCACTACACTGACCTACCTAACCAGTACACTGACCTACCTAACCACTACACTGACTCCACCATCCATGATATCGGCACCATACACCACCCCTCCCCTTGTGACGTTTTCTGCACTTGAGAGTTCACGGTGCAGGGGGAGGACCAATAGGCTGTTGTGGAGGAGTGGACCCTAACCATTACACTAACCTAACCATTACACTAAGCACTACAATGACTTACCTAGCCACTACACTGTCTTATCTAACCACTACACTGACCTACTTAACCACTACACTGACCTACCTAGCCACTAGACTGACCACTACACTGTCCAATCTAACCACTACACTGTCCAATCTAACCACTACACTGTCCTACTATACTAATGGTAGGGTGTTGTATAGGGATCTATACCAAAAAACTGCTAGTAGGATCTGTGTGTAATATATTGAAATAATTAGGCGTAGCAAATGACAAACCTGTATATATCAGGACAGATCTATGCGCAAATAATAAACATCAAATAAAAACTTATTTAAAAAATCTTCAAATATATACCATATGTGCAATGGTGCAAAAAAGGTGCAAAGGTGAATAGCAGAGGTGAAGTGGTAAAAACTAATATATAATACAATAATGATTTCAATAAATAATGTCCAGTAATAAATAAACACCCATAAAATGACAATCGGTAAATATGATCATAAGTATATCAATAAATATAAGTGCAAAAATAAATATATGTAGCTGCCAATGAATAGGTAAGTGCAAACGTGCGAAATTCCTTCTAGTATATAACCGTGCAGAAAAATAGCAATTAAAAAGTATAGCAATATCAAAACAAGTATAAAAATGGTGTCCGTATAATTTATCAAGTAAATAAATCCAAACGCATGTGCAATCTCGGTGACTTTGAACCAGGAAAGAGTCCTAGATAAGTGTAGTCCGTATATGGTGGTAAAAAGTGCTTTTGTCTATGCCCAAAGTATGGTGGGTGGGCGGAAGGAAGAAGTGTTCCCCTGAGCCTGGGGTCCTGCGCTTACCAGATTCCCTTACCCCTACAGGGGTAAACAGCGGGTCGATAATTAGGGGATCGCTCCCACACACTGGCAATCAGGATGTCCCCCGATCTCGGTTCCTCTCCTTAGTGATGTACAGCTGTCAGCTCAGTATATGTATATAGGAGTCCAGTACAGTAACCGGGTATATGGGAGAAAAGGGAAGGAGCCTCCAATAGTGTAATATAGTTTGGTAAAAAGGCTTTATTTGAATAAAAGACAAGTACTCACATAGTATAAAACCAAAATGTATGCCCGTCTGGCATAGGAGCCGCATTGCTATTGCTATTTTTCTGCACGGTTATATACTAGAAGGAATTTCGCACTTTTGCACTTACCTATTCATTGGCAGCTACATATATTTATTTTTGCACTTATATTTATTGATATACTTATGATCATATTTACCGATTGTCATTTTATGGGTGTTTATTTATTACTGGACATTATTTATTGAAATCATTATTGTATTATATATTACTGTATTTTCTGGCATATAAGACTACTTTTGAACCTCAAAAAAATCCCCCAAAAATGGGAGGTCGTCTTATACGCCGAGTATAATATCTCCAAGGTAACCTAAGTATAATTATTACCGGTAGATCATGTAATAGGGGGGTCGTCTTATACGCCCAGTCGTCTTATACGCCGGAAAATACGGTAGTTTTTACCACTTCACCTCTGCTATTCACCTTTGCACCTTTTTTGCACCATTGCACATATGGTATATATTTGCTGATTTTTTAAATAAGTTTTTATTTGATGTTTATTATTTGCGCATAGATCTGTCCTGATATATACAGGTTTGTCATTTGCTACGCCTAATTATTTCAATATATTACACACAGATCCTACTAGCAGTTTTTTGGTATAGATCCCTATACAACACCCTACCATTAGTATAGTAAGACCTTATTCCCCAAGCACCCCACCAGGCAGCTCCAATCACTTCCTTCCTTTTTTCTATTCTCTTCAAATGCTCTCCTTATAGGGTTGCATTTCTTGAAGTGGGCAGCAGCCAGGCGTGGTGTTAATCTTTACATATATACCCCCCATCCTAAGCGCGGAATCACATCCACCCTTTCTCACTACACTGTCCTACCTAACCACTACACTGTCCTACCTAACCACTACACTGTCCTACCTAACCACTACACTGTCCTACCTAACCACTACACTGACCCACCTAACCACTACACTGACCCACCTAACCACTACACTGACCCACCTAACCACTACACTGACCTTCCTGACCACTACACTGACCCACCTAACCACTACACTGACCTTCCTGACCACTACACTGACCTACCTAACTACTACCCTAAGCTACCTAGCCACTAGACTGACCACCCTTGCCATTACACTGACCTACCTAACCACTACACTATCCTACCTAACCATTACACTGACCACTACACTGATTTACCTAGCCACTACACTGACCTTCCTAACCACTACACTGACCTTCCTAACCATTACACTGACCTTCCTAACCATTACACTGACCTACCTAACCATTACACTGACCACTACACTAACCGCTACATTGACCTATCTGACCACTATACTGACTTATCTTGCCACTATACTGACCTACCTTGCCACTACACTGACCTACCTACTACACTGACCTACCTAGCCACTAGACTTACCACTACACTGACCTACCTAGCCACTACACTGACCTACCTACTACACTGACCTACCTAGCCACTAGACTTACCACTACACTGACCTACCTAGCCACTACACTGACCACTAAATTGTCCAATCTAACCACTACACTGACCTACCTAACCACCCTAACCCACTGCACTGAGCTCCCTAACCCACTGCACTGAGCTCCCTAACCCACTGCACTGAGCTCCCTAACCACTGCACTGAGCTCCCTAACCACTGTACTGAGCTCCCTAACCACTGTACTGAGCTCCCTAACCACTGTACTGAGCTCCCTAACCACTGTACTGAGCTCCCTAACCACTGCACTGAGCTCCCTAACCACTGCACTAACCACTACACTAACCTACCTAACCACTATACTAACCACTACACTGACCTATCTTACCACTACACAGAACTACCTAGCCACTACACTACTACACTGACCTACCTTGCTACTACACTGACCCACCTAACCACTACACTGACCACTACACTGACCTACCTAGCCTCTACACTGACTACTACAATGAATTACCTAACTACTACACTAAGCTACCTAGACACTAGACTGACCACTACACAGTAGCATACCTAACCACTACACTGACCACCCTAACCACCACACTATCCTGGTGTCTATGGAAAGAGAAAGGGGTGTTGTTATCACGTCACTGGGTCTGGGAAGCTGATTGGCCACATTTAGACTGTCCTTGGTGCGCAGAGCGATGCGCCCCAAACACTCCCACTGTTGCATTGGCTTCCTGTGATTGGTCCATAGAATGTAGTAGGACGGTGCTTTCAGCGGAACCACGTCACTTCTGGCTGGAGTGAGGCGCGCGTCATTGTCTTCTTGCCACAGTGGAACCGGAGTATGGAGCCTACCTGCATCCTGACCGCCTCTGAGTCGGACAGTAGCACACCCGGCACCAGGAGTCACCCTCGCTGTCCCTGACTCCCTCCCTGTGTGTTGCTGCAGCATCTTCTCGTGTGACTGACCTGTCTCAGACTCTGCACATCTCTTCTTGACTGGTAAGTGACTTTCTTGTCTGTGTGTTCTCTCTGTGGGATAGGTGATGGGGAATATCTGAATATATTTGCATTGGGCAATTCTTGTACTAATGGGGAATATCTGAATATATTGCATGGGGCAATTCCTGTACTAATGGGGAATATCTGAATATATTGCATGGGGCAATTCCTGTACCAATAGGTAATATATGAATATATAGCATGTCAATGAGCCTTTTATATTGTGCAATAAAATATAGGGTGATCATGGTGGTATATTGTACAGTTCCATATGGGGTGATCAGCACTTTTATTTTGCAGCTCTATATGGAATGATCTTGATGTTATTGTACAGCTCTGTATAGGAAGCTCGTGATTTTATATTATACAGCTCTGTATAGGATGATCAAATGTTTATATTGTACAGCTCTGTATAGTGTGATCAGGATTTTATTTTGCAGTTTTGTATGGGGTGATCAGGATTTTATTTTGCATAGTTTTGTATGGGGTGATCAGGACTTTATTTTGCACAGTGTACAATTCCTGTACTAATGGGGGAATATCTGAAAATATTGCATGGGACAATTCCTGTATTAAAAGGTAATTAACCACCTAAATACTGGGCACTTAAACCCCCTTCCTTCCCAGACCAATTTTCAGCTTTTAGCGCTGTTGCATTTTGAATGACAATTGCGCGGTCGTGCAACACTGTACCGAAACCAAATTTGTGTCATTTTTTCCCCACAAATAGAGCTTTCTTTAGGTGGTATTTGATCACCGCCAGGTTTTTTCTTTTTTGGTGCACTAATAAAAAAAGACCGAAAAGTTTGAAAAACAAAAAAGGTTTAGGTTATAAAATTTTGTAAATGGATACGTTTTTTCCTGCACTGATGACGCCGCACTGACAGGCACTGATGAGGAGAACACTGATGGGGTGGCACTGATATGTGGCACTTATAGGCAGCGCTGATGGGCACTTATAGGCAGCGCTGATGGGCACTGATAGGCAGCGCTGATGGGCACTGGTAGGCAGCGCTGATGGGCGGCACTGATGGGCAGCACTGATGGGGACTGATAGGCGGCACTGATGGGGACTGATAGGCGGCACTGATGGGCGGCACTGATGGGGACTGATAGGCGGCACTGGTGGGCGGCACTGATAGATGGCAATAACGGGCACTGGTGGGCAGCACTGATAGATGGCATTGGTGGGCAGCACTGATAGGGGGGCACCACTGGCAGGCTCTCTGAGCCCTGTTTGCCATCCCTGGTGGCCATGGTGGGCATCCCTGGTGGCTCTAGTGGCACCCCCTCCCCCCAGGGCTGCACTGGTAATCAATCATCTGATTACCAGCACAGACCCCCCCTGTGATCAGTGAGTAATCAGAAATACTCACTGATCACCCCGGCTGCAGAATCGATCCTCTGCTCTTCTCCTCACTGACAGGATCTGTCAGGAGGAGAAGAGATCGAAGCCGTTACAACGGCTGTATTGACATTACATGACGGCTGTGATTGGACACAGCCGTCATGTGATCAGGAGGGCCAATCACAGGGCCCTCCTGCCGAGTCTTGTTGCTCTGTGTCCTAGGGACATAGGCACGTTGAGATCGCGCTGCTGTGCGCGCCCGCGGCGGCGCAATCTCTCTCCTTCTGAAGGACGTTCCGGAACGTCCATTCAGAAGGACGATACTCCCGCCCGGACCGTATATCTACAATGGCCCGGGTGGGAGGTGGTTAAGACAGTACGGGGAAGTACAGTAGGCAGAGTATTTTAGAGCCATATTGTGAAGCAACGGTGTGGGTAGGGGTATAAGGTCAATACAGATGCAAAAAGCACGATAGGATAATAAATGAAGGTAACATGAATTTTGCCTTGAATCTATGCACGTGTCTGGGAAAGTGTTCACTGGCATAGAAAATGCATAAGGCTCCTTTCACACGGCCGATCCGCTGCTTTCCGTGTGTCCGCAAATCATCCTATTTTTTTGCGGATGATTTGCGGACATCAATGTAAGTGAATGGCACTGCGGATGTCAGCGGAATACCATCCGCTGACACCCGATTTTTCTCCTGTCAGTTCTGTTCCGTTTTTACGAACGGAACAGAACCCTATTTTTCCTTCCGTGTAAAAAACGGAAAGGAAGGAAAATCGGATGTCAGCGGTGTCATCCGCTGACATCCGCAGTGCCATAGACATACATTATGTCCGCATATCATCCGCAAACGGATGGGATGATATGCGGGCACACGGAGCGGATGACAGAAATGTCATCCGCTCCGTGGAAAAAAAAAAAAAGTCCCGCAGCGGACCTTTCACACGGAGCGGCCGTGTGAAAGGAGCCTTACACACATTAACAAAAAACATTAAACATCAGCATAAAATATGAAGTCTAAGATTGAAAAAAAAGTCATAAAATATGAAGTCTAAGATTGGAGAAAAAGTTATTGTGTTAAACCAGGCATAACTTTTGATGTAATGGGACCCCACCATCGCACAGTGGCCCCCCTCTCCCACATGCTTTAACAGAGAGGTATAGGATTTTGGGTATAGAAGTGTAGGTGAAATGATCACAGAAACTCGTTAATTAACAATTTAAATAGCAAACTTTGCTAAACCAGTCTTCTATGAGTTCAATCTAGTGAGAGTGAAGGGGGGTCGCTGCACCAACGACAGAGGGGTAACCCTGGCATAAAATGACAAACATTGTACAACAGCGTTCTAGGTAGTAGTATAAGGGGCTATGTTAAATCCTAACTACCAAGAACACAAGCTTACCTAATGAGGCATCACAAAGGTCAGGAATATCTACTATTATCTTGCGAAGTCCAGTTTAAGTATGAATACCTGCCAAATGTGTAGCTTAAAGAGGTCAGTTCCAGAAAGCAAGTGTCGTTGATTATTGTGTCTATTCTCTTCTTCTCTTCTTGCCCTCCTATGCGTGGGTGAAGCAGGAACGCTGTTTCCTCCTTAGTGGCGTCTGTTAGCTGGCGGCATAGAGGAGCGGTAGAGTGATCTTCGGTATCGTCGTGTTGCATCTCCTGAGGATTGAGCGTCCATATGTTCAATTAAGCGATGGGATGAAAAGTTATTGTGTGTGCCAATCAGGGATTTCCACAAATGGAATATTTAAAGTAGCACAAAAGGAGGAGGAATCCTCAGGAAATATCAGGGTTGCAGTATGGCCTGCAGTGCCAGCAGATAGGCAAAATGGAAATTTCCATCTGTAAGGTATTTCGCGTTCTTTCAATATATCGAGAAGGGGTTTCAGGATTTTCCGTTTTTGTAGGGTCGACTCGTTTCAGAGAGATCCTGAAATAATTTGATTTCTGTGCCTTGGTATAGAATGCATCTCCTTAGCCTGGCTTGTCTCAAAATTTCTTCTTTCAGTCTGAAATTGACCAGGCAACCAATGACGTCTAGTGGGGGGTCGTTCTCTCTGCACCTAGGGCGTAGAGCGCGATGCAGGCGCTCTATATCGATCGGAGTGTCTAGAGGCCTCCCCAAGAGGTCGTTAAATATAGAGAGGGTTGCTTGAGTGGGATTAGTTATCAATCGATTCAGGGAGACCCCTGACTCGAATATTATGGCGGCGTCCTCGGTTATCAAAGGTCTTCAAGGGTTCTGTGCATCTCTCTGTTGTATGGTATGTGAGTCTATGGCATGAGAGTTATCTTGTATGGCTACCTCTTGTTGCTATGAAACCTCTTCCACCTTATCAATTCTTGTAGCAGGATCAATGACATCTGTGATCACTTCAGGGAGAAGCATGGACAGCTGTGTTTACATCAGCCGTTCGTCCTTCTCTGTAAGCGGCGGGAGATCGCGAGTGGCCGGCGGCCATCGGAGCCACCTTTCACATAGGGATGCACCGAAATGAACATTTTGGGCTGAAAC